>NC_033803.1:9175104-9243501 GCF_001876935.1 Asparagus officinalis | reverse complement strand
CAGAAGCCATTGTCTTTCAAGCAGCGCCCTCCAAGATAATATGACTTCAAGGAAGATCAAGTTGTGGCTATCTTCGACACTCTCCTCAAGAGCAATAGGATCAAGCTGCCAAAGGTCACAAAGCCTGAAGACATGAACAAGACAGATGATCTGAATTACAATGCATACAACAGGTTTTTAGGTCATCATATCTCCAAGTGCTATATCCTTAAGGATAAGCTGCAAGCTCTTTACGACGTGGGAGTCCAAAAGAAGGAAAAAGGTGTAGAAGAAGGCGACTACAAATATAGTCACTTTGAAATTCAGAACAGATCTCCCTGAGGTCCATACACTAGCAGGGGTTGTACTCATCCCTAAAGCGGAGCTGAAGATTATCAATATTGATCCTCACAATCAACGAGAGAAATGTTTGATGCCACAAATCTTGCCATCAGGACATATGATGTGGGTTCATCCTGATCTCTTCAACGACGATCAGTGAACCTTCAACAAGCCCAAAGGTAAGCCCAAGCTTTGTAATGTCATTTTGGTAATTCCAGACGATGACAAAGGGGAGATAGCGACCCTCACCGATTTTGATAATGAGGTAGATGCATTGATTGCCTGAGCAGGAAAGGACTTTGCTAAGAACTACTCTCCGACATTGAAAATTCCGACAAGACCATCGGTGGGACCATCACCAACAGCCCAACTGAATCCCAACCAGCCGAGTTCAAGCAGTCAACCCTTTTGGTTCGACCTACTCGCACAGCTGAAGAATATCCCAATGAGGATCACCTTGTATGAGCTCCTGCAGCTATCCAAATCTACCCGGGAAGCTCTACGGGAGGCACTAGCTGACTCAGAGGTTTTTGCCATGCATTTCTCACCTACTTGGAAGAAGACGCGGAGAAAGGGTATCCATAATGCTACCAGACATCCAGACAGTAGATTCTCTGCATTACTTTCACTCCTGAGGATATGCTTATCAAGAGTACATCCCATGACTGACCCATGTCCTTCACAGGATACGTCGGCTCCTCTTGGGTGGACAGGATCCAAGTAGACCCGGGGTTTGAACTGAGCATTGTTCCCTTAAAAGCGGTTGTCCACGATGACTGCCACCATCTTCGGTTTTAACGTCACCGGAACTTAGCCGATGGGGAAGATCTGCCTCAAGTGCTGGCTAGGCGACATGAAGACCGAAGTAACCTACTACGTCATTGATGTGGAGCCTTCCTATAACATGCTATTGGGTCAGCCATGGATCCATAGCAACCAAATAGTCCCATCCATATTGCATCAATGTTTGAAGTATATGGATGACCGTGACCAAGTAAAGATGGTGATTGCTGATAAGCAGCCCTTCAAAGGGGTTAAAAACTACTTCACCGATTTTTTTCTTACCAGGACTCTGAACCGGGCGACGAGCCACCGATCGAGGAACCTGACAGTGGAAATGAGACCGTTAGTGAGTCTGACCATAATGGGGGTCTTGTCTTGAATGAACCCATTGTAATTGGCTATGGAGGCCTTGTTGTAACCAACACTGACGAAGCGGACGAGTTTATCTTGAAAGAAGATCCTGACTTTGCTTACTTGCCTGTAGGCGTCAAAAAATGCTTACAAATATCCAAATACCACTCAAGGCAAAGAGAAGACGATAAGCGTCATTCTCTTAATCAGAGGAAATTATTCAAAGAAAGTGAGACAACATGTACACACCAACAGCAGCACTTGGTGCCGCAGCTCAGGCGCGGCAGCTCATGATGCCGCGGCTATGACGCGGCAGTATATGGTACCGCGGCTGAGGTGCGACAGCATATAGTGTCGCGGCTGAGACGCGGCAGCCTAGAGTGCAGCGACTATTATAGGGGAGTGCTGCGACAGTTACAAGACAGTTGTACGATGATTATTTGAAGCCCACGTGGCGGCATATCAGAGATAGAACGTGTGCTGACGTGGACAAGCAGTTAAACCACGAAAAAGGTGGTTAAAAGTCGTGGGAGAACAGTTTCAAGCACGATAGAACGTGCTGGTAACTGCCTCTGTGGCCGCGGCATGCACTTCGATCCCTATAAATATCTCCCTAGACACGAAATAAGAGGGGGGAGCATTTTTGGAGCAGAATATACTTGAGCTTTTGGTGAATTTGAGCAAGAGAGAGAGTCTTCCTTCTTCACAAACATCCTCAAGAAGCTTTTAGCGATTCCTAGAGATCTAAGCTCTGACTTGATCTTTGGAAGAGTGAACATCTTACATCGATAAGATATTCGCTTTAAATTCTTACTTCGATAAACGAAGGAAGAATCCCGAAAACCTTCACGATTCAATCAGAATCTGTGAATCGGTGGTCCACGGGCTAACGCACCCCCGGCACAGGCAAAGATCCCACGCAAGCAGCGATCCAAACAACGATCCTGCGTTTGTTTTTAAAAAGTTGTAATTTTCATTTTGTTGTGTAAGAGAAGTCTTATAAAAAGACTATTTCTTTTGAATTTGTTGTAATCGACCGAAGATATAATGAATTCCACAATGAAACCAACTTTCGACGAAAACAAACTGGCGGCCATAGTGGGAGCCAACGGTCTCGCTACCGAGACTGTCGTGTCGCAGCCTTCGACCAAACCAAGTTTGAGGAATATCTCTCATCATCCTCTTCAAGATCTTCATTGTCTCGCAAGTACAAGAGGATCTCACAATTGAGGAAGACCTGCATGCCAAAGAAGGCACAAAATAAAGATTCTCGCCTGATTGTTGCTGAGGATTCTACTCGCAACCTCTCTGCTCATAATGACTCTTCTCTAATTAAGGAGTCGTTAAATAAAAGCCCACTGGCATTGACGAAAAGAGCTCGTCAGAGATAGCGCCAATGCCGCGCTCGCCAAATGGCTAAGGCCTTGGAACAACCCGACGGAGTTCGTTATCATGCGAACTTAGAGTCGAGGAGGCATCGAGTGGTTCAGTTGCCTCAACGACCAATCACTCATGTCTCTGCTAAACTCACGACAGAGGAATGAACTATTGTCAAGAGGGCCCGTTCGACCCTCAAAGAACGCATACAAAAGCGTATGGCAAACACCGCTCATGCTCGTGATCTCTTACAACAAAGACGAGAAAGAAACAGGGAGACAGTGGTCAAAGAACCGCCAAAACTCTGTAAAGTTTGGATTCCAAAGTCTGGAGTTATGCAAAATCAGCATTCGGAGCCTGTTAAGACTCCATACCCGCAAGGGGGTGGTTCTAAGCGTGTGACTCCCGACATAACCTTGGATCGCTCAAAGACAGTAATAAATTGTCCTGAGAATGCCAACAAGGTTTTATACCCCCAGAAGAAGACGCGTTCACCAAAAGACATCGTCATACCTGGAAGGTCATGCCAACAAACGATACGATTTTTTGGCAATCATACCGATGAATCGTATTATCAAGTTGGAGGTGTGAATAAATTTCGAAAGAGAATTATTCGCTCTCATTGTTCCTGTGCACGACTTATAAAAGCAGCATTGTCGGAATATAACTACACAAAACGAGAAGCCATCCCACGAAGAGTCTCGGTATTCCACAGTCTTTTCACCGAAATATCGAAGCCTAAGCCGAGACATTTCCGTAAAAGAAGATCAGCTGTCCAAGATGATGAATTCCCTGAAGTCACCATCAACGTGGCTGATAAAGGAAAATCTAAATGGCATTCAAGTGAATCAAATCCCGACTTTTCCCTGAGAGGAAAAGTTAATTCAAGAATTGCCAAACGAATGTCCCGACTCCAGTTAAGAGCCATCAGATATATGGACTACAAGAGAATGCATGAAGGAATGTCATCAGAGGGTGATCTTTCGGACACTTGTTCTGTGATCGCTTCGGATGATACAATGTCTAGCACGGGACAAACTAAAGAAGTGTTCATAATCACTTCTGATCAGTTTGCTCAAATGCTTCAAGAAGCTCTAGCGAAGCAACGTGAAGAAATTAGAGCTGAGATGAAGACAGAGATGGAGTTGGCTATCCAACAAATGAGGGAATTGCTAGCTCAGCGGCCTCAACCTCCAGAGTCCAGTCAGCGAGCTGAATCCAGCCGCCACACTCAGAATGTGGCAGATGATAATGATCCAGAAGTGAATGAAGTCATTATGGCTGATACACCTCCCAATAGCAATAACGCTGGGGGTGGTTTAACGCACCCTCCAAATAACGATATTGGAGGTGGTTTAATGGCACCTCTTACAGGGGGTGGCTCAACTCATTCTCCTCAACGTTCTTCGAATGAAGACATAGGCGATGACGAGAAAATGAAAGAGCTTGAAAACAAAGTCAATGCTTTGATGACAGCTCAAGAAGTAAAAAAAGACGGGTATTCCATGTCCCTATCCAAGAGAATGAGATTCAATACCGTACCCGAAAAAATTCAATTTGATTAACTTCACACCGTTTGACGAGAAAAGCTCGCCTACTCAGCACTTGATTTATTTCAAGTCTCATTTGGGCATGATCTTTGGAAATGAGGCTTTAATGGTCCGCTCATTCGTTGGCACCCTTCGTGGGCCCGCCTTCGATTGATACCGACGTCTTAAGCCAGGGAGCATCAATTGTTGGGATGACATAGAAAGTTTATTCCTCAGCAATTTCTTCGATGATGACACCGAAGTGTCAATCGCAACCCTTTTGGATGAGAAGAAAAAAGATGGAGAGTCAGTCGATAATTTTGTCAAGCGCTTCCGTAACAAGGCAATGAATTGCAGAGATCCTGTTACAGAGGAGTTCATCCTGCAAACATGCCACAATAATCTCTCCATCGATGTCCTGGAAGCCCTGCGGTGAACAAGCTGAACATTTTCTTAAAAGAAAGAAAGCTGAGAGAAGCCGACCGACGACATCTACAATCGCTGGGAACGTGACTCTCGATCCGAAGTTTCAAAAGGAGTATTCTTTTGAAAATGATGAAGCTCCAGCTATATTGAAGTACCTCCTCGCCAATGACAAAATCGAGCTACCACCTATTAAAGATCAGGAGAGAGCTAAAAGGATTACGGATCCAAACTACTGTGCATACTACAGAAGGGTTCTTTATCCCACTAAGGTTTGTTTTGGACTCAAAAACAAAATCCAAGCCTTAATTGACTCCGGCGTCATAACGGCGAAACAAGCCAAATAAAAATGACCCCAAACTCCACTGGGTGCACGAGTATAAACTGTTTCCTCTCACTCCGAAGAGTATACGAGTATAAACTGCTTCTCAATACTCTAAAGAGTATACGAGTATAAACTGCTCCTCGAAACTCCATTGGGTGCACGAGTATAAACTGTTTCCCCTCACTCCAAAGAGTATACGAGTATAAACTGCTCCTCGATACTCCAACAAGTATATGAGTCAAAACTATTTCTTTTCTTTCACGGGAAATTCCTGGAGAGCACCATGCCTACCTGATCATGAAGCTGAATATAATGATAGACCCAGTTTCACAAAGGGAGCTGGGGGTGGATGGTTCATGTAACGGGAAGTTCTCGGAAGAATGCTATATGTAATTTTCTTAGGGATAACCCGATCATTACAAACAAAGTGATAAACACTACATCCCCACAGAGATTTCTGAATACTCTTTTGCTGAGATGAGATTCGATCACTTCTTTAGATCAATCTTCCCTCACAAAATTCTCATTTGGTCAAACCTTTAAACAGTTAGGACCAAAACCAAAATCCCCCTCGATTCCTTCAATGAACGGGAGGTCCACAAATTGAACGATCAAACCTTTAAACAGTTAGGATCGTCTCAAGTTCTCATTTGGTCAAACCTTTAAACAGTTAGGACCAATGCCAAAATCCCCTCTCGATTCCTTCAATGAATGAGAGGTCCACAAATTGAACGATCAAACCTTTAAACAGTTAGGATCGCCTCAAGCCCCCATTTGGTCAAACATTTAAACAGTTAGGACCAAAACCAAAATCCCCTCTCGATTCATTTTATGAACGAGAGGTCCACAAATTGAACGATCAAACCTTTAAACAGTTAGGATCGTTTCAAATCCCTATTTGGTCAAACCTTTAAACAGTTAGGACCAAAGCTAAAATCCCCTCTCGATTCCTTCCATGAACGAGAGGTCCACAAATTGAACGATCAAACCTTTAAACAGTTAGGATCGTCTCAAAACTCCTATTTGGTCAAACCTTTAAATAGTTAGGACCAAAGCCAAAATCCCCTCTCGATTCCTTCAATGAACGAGAGGTTCACAAATTGAACGATCAAACCTTTAAACAGTTAGGATTGTCTCAAATCCTCATTTGGTCAAACCTTTAAACAGTTAGGACCAAAGCCAAAATCCCCTCTCGATTCTTTCCATGAACGAGAGGTCCACTCAAATTGAACGATCAAACCTTTAAACAGTTAAGATCGTCTCAAATTCCCATTTGGTCAAACCTTTGAACAGTTAGGACAAAAGCTAAAATCCCCTCTCGATTCCTTCAATGAACGAGAGGTCCATAAATCGAGCGATCAAACCTTTAAACAGTTTGGATCGTCTCGAATTCCCATTTGGTCAAACCTTTAAACAGTTAGGACCAAAATCAAAATCTCCTCTCCTTCCATGAATGAGAGGTCTATAAATCGAGTGATCAAATATTCCTACAGTTAGGATCACCTCGAAACTCCCACCTGGTCAAACCTTACTACAGTTAGGACCATAGTCAAAATCTTCTTTCGATTCATTTTGTGAACGAAAGGTCCAACTTTGAATTGGATAATCAAACCTTATGACAGTTAGGATTATTCAAACCAATCCAGATTCTCTAAGTGGAGATCCCACTTCGAGTTTCTTTTGCACCAGGAGATAGAATATAAAATTCTTCCTCTCCGATTTCGGGTTCATCTCTACCAACAAACAAAAGACCAGGAGATAGAATATAAAATTCTTCCTCTCCGATTTCGGGTTCATCTCTACCAACAAACAAGAGACCAGGAGATAGAATACAAAATTCTTCATCTCTGATTTTTGGGTTTATCTCTACCAATGAAAAAAGAGACCAGGAGATAGAATATACAATTCTTCCTCTCCATCATCAGGTTCATCTCTACCAACAAACAAGAGACCAGGAGATAGAATATAAAAATCTTTCTCTCCATCATTGGGTTCATCTCTACCACAAAAAAGAGATCATTTTACTCCAATAGGTACACGAGTCTAAACTGTTTCCCTACTCTCAACAGGAAGTTTCTGGAGAATATTACTCAGAATATTCTTAAGAATAACCTGATTATCTCCCAACGGGTATATGAGGTTAAACTATTTCCCGAACACTCCGATGAGTATATGAGTATAAACTGCATCTCTTTGAACCTCCCAACGGGTATATGAGGTTAAATTATTTCCCGAACACTCCAATAGAGTATATGAGTATAAACTATTCTTCGACGGCAGTTCAAATTCAAGACTTCGACAACGGTCACTCGATAAACGCAACACCGGAGGAATTTTAGCTATTCTACAAAGCACTGAATAGGCTAAAAGATGAAGAAGTCAAGAATTGAAGCCATCCGTAGACTATGTTACGCAACTTCCTCAACAAACTACTGAAGAAACTACAAGGAAAACTTATCATATCCAAAGTGTCCCAGACTCCTCTCCAAAAATGATGAGTCTGAGATACTTTGGAGGGGGTATCTGTAGGCGTCAAAAATGCTTACAAATATCCAAATACCACTCAAGATAAAGAGAAGACGATAAGCGCCATTCTCTTAATCAGAGAAAATTATTCAAAGAAAGTGAGACAACATGTACACACCAACAGCAGCACTTGGTGCCGCGGCTCAGGCACGGCAGCTCATGATGCCGCGGCTATGACGCGGCAGTATATGGTGTCCCGGCTGAAGAGCGACAGCATATAGTGTCGTGGCTGAGACGTGGCAGCCTAGGGTGCAGCGACTATTATAGGGGAGTGCTGCGGTGGTTACAAGATAGTTGTACGATGATTATTTGAAGCCCACGTGGCGGCATATCAGAGATAGAATGTGTGCTGACGTGGACAAGCAGTTAAACCACGAAAAAAGTGGTTAAAGGTCGTGGGAGAACGGTTTCAAGCACGATGGAACGTGCTGGTAACCACCCCTTTGGCCGCGGCAGTCCACACTGCCGCGCCAATAGCCCGCGCAAATAGCCGCGGCAGTGTTGGCTGCCGCGGCCAAAGAGGGTTCATCGGGTCAGTTGTTTCGCCTCCATTTCAACTGTTGTGCACTCATACCCCTATAAATACCTCCCTAGACACGAAATAAAGGGGAAAGGGGCAGATTAGAGCAGAAAAGACTTGAGCTTTTGGTGATTTGGAGCAAGAGAGAGAGAGAGTCTTCCTTCTTCACAAACATCCTCAAGAAGCTTTTGGCGATTCCTAGAGATCTAAGCTCTGACTTGATCTTTGGAAGAGTGAACATCTTACATCGATAAGATATTCACTTTAAATTCTTACTTCGATAAACGAAGGAAGAATCCCCAAAACCTTCACGATTCAATCAGAATCTGTGAATCGGTGGTCCACGGGCTAACGCACCCCCGGCACAGGCAAAGATCCCACGCAAGCAGCGATCCAAACAACGATCCTGCGTTTATTTCTAAAAAGTTATAATTTTCATTTTGTTGTGTAAGAGAAGTCTTATAAAAAGACTATTTCTTTTGAATTTATTGTAATCGACCGAAGATATAATGAATTCCACAATGAAATCAACTTTCGACGAAAACATTGCCGTCTAGTTCAGAGTCTAGTTATGATGAGTTTAGTAATTTAGTTATAGAGTTATATAATAACTCTTCTTTGCACTTGCCCGTGTACTCATCGTTCGTCACAGACAAACAAACGATCGAGTCCTCGCAAGCCATCTTTGTCGTACCCCCTGAGGTAATTATCAGAAAGATATTATCTTTGGAATGATAGACCGGCCTATGCACACAATGTGGGACGTGTCAGACAATGACGAGCCTGTTCTTTAATTCTCACACTACGGTCAGATCATGAAGTGTATGATGGAGAGCATGGGTTATGACTTTACCCGTAAGGAAGGCTTGAATTACAGCAAAGGGCGAAAGATACTCGTCCGACCTACTTATGTTCCCAAAGGAAAGCCTGACAATTACTTCAGAAAAACTCAGAGAGGGTTGGGTTACACCTACTCTTCATCAGAGTTGTATTGCAATTTCGCTGAAGATTCTGAAGATGGTCCTTCCGGAGAATCATCGTCAACATCATCGATGTAGGATTTAGATGTTAGTGTGAGAGATCTGTTCAGGGACCTCACAGTCAACATGGCTATGGTCCATCCCATCAAAATCAAAAAGGATGACCAGATCCTGTTTTATGATGAAGCATGGGATCGCCACGTTATTGCCTAATGTCGGTTTGAACAACGTGAACCACCCACGGAGGATAGGATACTCCAAATAAATATGGGAGATGAGGCTAATCCTAAGCTCATGCTTATCAGTGACAACTTACCTCCCCAGGAGAAAGAAGATCTTATATCTCTCATCCGGGAATATATTGATGCATTTGTTTAGAATTATGAGGACATACCTAGACTTGATCCTCATATCGCCATGCACCGCCTCAACATCAACTCAGATTCCAAACCTGTTAAATAACAACAAAGACAATTTTATCCACAAATCATGGAGGCGATTGAAGCCGAAGTGAAGAAGCTGATCGAGTAAGGCTTCATCAAAGAGGAACAACACCCCAAATATTGTGTGGCTAACATTGTTCCAGTCTTGAAGAAGAATGGAAAGATCCATATTTGCATCGACTTTAGGAACCTCAATGCTGCATGTCCAAAGGATGAATTCCCTTAACTCATCACATATGTCATCATCGACAATACTTGTGGGTTCAAAAGGATGTCCTTCATGGACGGGTTTTTAAGGTATAATCAAATCAAGATGCACCCCGAAGATGAGAATCACACTTTGTTTAGAACTCCGGTAGGGGTATACTATTACACAGTCATACCCTTTGGACTTAAGAACGTCGGTGCAACCTATCAGCGTGCCATGAGCATAATTTTTTGGAATTATCTATGAAAGACAGTCGAATGCTATGTAGATGACTTGGTTGTGAAGAGTCGCAGCAAAGACGATCATCTTCAAGACTTGAGAATGATGTTCGAGCTGATGTGATCCCATCAACTCAAGATGAACCCCACGAAGTTATTTTTGTGGATATTAAGCGGCAAATTCCTCGGATTCATCATCACGATAAAGTGAATTCACATAGAGCCCGATATGGTGCAAGCTATTCAAGAGCTTTAACTGCCCAGAAATCTCAAGGAATTGAGAGCACTACTAGGACGTCTGGCTTACATCTGAAGATTTATCTTAAATCTTTCGGGTAAGTACCAACCCTTCTCCAAGCTGATGAAAAAAGGTATTTCCTTCATATGGGATGAGCCTTGCCAACAAGCGTTCGATGAAATCAAGACTTATCTCTCGAATCTACTTATCTTGGCGGCCCCGATCTTGAGGAAACCCATCCTGATTTATGTGCGGGCAATGGAACATTCTCTTGGTGCCCTCTTAGCACAGAATAATGATGTCAGCCACGAACAGGGCATCTATTACCTAAGTACAATCTTGCAGGGAGCCGAATGATGATACCACATGGTCGAAAATGAGTGTTTGGCCTTGGTGTTCGTTGTCCAGAAAATACGATACTACTTGGTTGGTCAAACCATACACGTCATATTCCGAATGAATCCCATCCGAGTCTTCATGACACAGCTCGGTCCTTAAATTGGCACCTGGCAAGATGAGCACTCCTGCTATCTTAATATGATATACACTTCATGCTACAAAAGTCCGTCAAAGGACAAACAATCTGTGATCTCATGGCCAGTCATCTACTCGAGTTGAAGACTAATCTATTCGAAGATATGCCGGATGAAACCCACGAGGTTAATGCCACCTCGGAGGAAGAAGTTTGGTGGTTGTACTTCAACGGAGTATCTCATGTAGGCACAAGCGGGTCTATCATCGTAGGGGTGGGGGTGGTCTTGGTCTCTCCGTAAAACCATGTATTACCCCGAGCTTT
This sequence comes from Asparagus officinalis, assembly GCF_001876935.1. Lineage (NCBI taxonomy): Eukaryota > Viridiplantae > Streptophyta > Magnoliopsida > Asparagales > Asparagaceae > Asparagus > Asparagus officinalis. The sequence goes on along the minus strand of NC_033803.1, from coordinate 9,232,463 downwards.
CTCTTTAACTAAGCCATGTACCAATAACATGACTGAGTATAATGCGCTACTCATCGGACTCAACTTCGCTAAGCAGTTAGGGGCGAATCATCTCGAGGCTTACGGTGACTCTCAGCTCATCGTCAGACAGATGACAGTGGAATACGAAGTTAGAAATGATGACTTAATCCCATATCATAAAGCGACTATCAAACTAGCCGAATCATTCAAAAGCTTCCACATTGAGCACGTGCTTTGTTACAAGAGCACACATGCGGATGTCCTGGCGTCATTGGTAGCTAACCTAGTTCAACCGCTGAGAACAAGTCAACGCATCACCGTCGCAAGCCGACAACACTTCCGACCTGAGTATGCTCTGGAAGTGAATGCAGCTCACCAGGCCATGGGTCAACTCAAACCAAGAGATTGACATTTCCTAATCATCAACTACGTCTTATACGACATACTACCCGAAGACGTAAAGGAGCGAGATTTTGTTCGCAGACGTACTCCGAGATTCTACTATGACTCAATAACAAAGTCGTTGTATCATAAGTCATACGACGGCATGTTGCTCCGGTGTCTCACAATGTCAGAAGCACAGGAAGTCCTGCGGGAAGCCCATGATGGTACCTACGACGTTCACCAATCCGGACCTAAGCTCTGGGATCGCTTACGAAGAATGGGCTATTATTAGCCTAGAATGATCAACGATACTGTTGCTTATGCTAAACGTTGACATTTGTGTCAAATTCACACCAACTACATTCACAAACCACCCGAAGACCTGCATCCGACAGCGATTTTGTGGTCTTTTGAGACATGGGGGATGGATGTCATTAGACCGATATCTCCACCATCAGCCAAAGTTCATCACTTCATCTTTGCGATAATCAACTATTGTAGGCTGTCTAAAATCACAATGGATAGCTGATCCTCATCAAGCCTTAATAATGGAAGTTACAATCGAAACACACGTAATTTTCAAATCACCGCATCCGCAACTCTACAATCGCTGCAAACACAGCCTCATATCTGAGATGATTGATCTTGATGGCTGTGACAACACCTCATATCTGAGATGATTGATCTTGATGGCTGTGACAACAACATGACTAATATTATATTAGCAACTATTGGAGGTGCCGATGAGCAGTATAATGATTTCAGAAATAAAAGGTTGAACCTGGTCGGTGAGTTGCTTGGTAGAGAGCTGTGGGCGAATATTCGTGTAGGCTGTCTAAAAGTCACAATGGATAGCTGATCCCCATCAAGCTTCAACAATGAAAGTTACAGTCAGATAGCTTTCATGCCAACAAACAAGAGCTACAAACAGAGGACTTTTCACATAGATCAAGAAGAGTTACAAATCAACGACACTTCTGACAGCTGATGAAAACTCTATTCAGTAGCCTTCATAATCAACCATGAGAGTTACAATCTGACGACTTTTACACCCCATAACAAGCAAAGATCAATGAGCCGTAGCCTTTGCGATGTTGTAATGGATGAGGTTACAATCCAACAACCTCTCCCAAACGCAGAGTCCACCTCTGCATTTCCCAAACTCAAAACGCATACGAACTGTGCGTTCTCTAGTTGATATTCAACTCTGCAACGCATAGTTAAAACACAAAACGCACGGATTGTGCGTTCTTCAGCAAACACCCAACCCTGCCTCTCAAACTCAAGACGCAGAGTTGAGGTTCAGCACACAAACGACCTGTGCGTTTCAAATCTCTAGCAGAGATTTAACTCTGCGTCTCAAGCCTTAGGCGCAGAGTTAAGGCCCAGAACGCCAAGTCAGGCGTTTGACTCGTTCAAACACAAGTTGAACGGCCTAACAACCGTTTATCCCACGTTCTGAGGGATTCTCGCCCACTTAGGAGTGGATTTAGGGGTTGGTTACACCCCTTATCCCCCTATAAATAACCGCATTACTCAACTGAGTAAGGGGTGGATCGGTTTTAGCATCTAAACTGCACAGAGCTGGAGATTTGGATCAAAACCACCTGAAGTTGGGCTGAGAGGGCGAGTTTTCTGAAGATCAAGGAACTGATCAGCAGCCAGTTAATCAAATCTCGGAGAATCTCTTCACCAACAGCGGGTCTACTCGGCTATTAATCGAATTTTCGGTTCTAACAACTCTGTTACAAAGTTTCAACTCGCTCTGAGTTCTTAAACTCGTTAAGAGTTCTTAATTAAACTCACAACGCGAGTTAATCACACCAATCGATTATTCGATTTTCAACAACTCTTTTCAGAGTTTCCAACTCGTTCTGAGTTCTTAAACTCGTTAAGAGTTATCAAACAAACTTGTCACACAAGTTAATTATTCTCGTGAGATAGGACGGTCAGATCGTCAACGGAGAGCGAATTCAACGCGAGCATTCGAAGGAAGCACTCCATCTCTACCAAGAAGAACCCAGTTTTAAACAAAGGGGAGAATCAAATTTATTCCCCTCTCTTTTGTAATCAGGAAATTCAATTGTAACTGAGATTAAAGGAATACAAATCAATTTTCCTTCATTGTAATCAGGAAATTCAATTGTAACTGAGATTAAAGGAATACAAATCAATTTTCCTTCATTTCTTTTACTGCAAATTTTTCCACTAACTGAGATTAAAGGAATACAAATCAATTTTCCTTCATTTCTTTTACTGCAAATTTTTCCACAAACAACTATTTCTCTAAGTGGGCCAAAGCCGTTCTCTTAAGAGAAGTCAAGACCGGTGATGTGATCAAGTTTATCAAACATTACATTATCTACCGATGCGATGTTCCAAGGCATATCATTTATGACAACGGATCATAATTCGTTAGTCATGCATTCACTCGGTTCTGTGACAAGTTCAGAATACAGAACCTGGCGTCCATGGCTTACAATTCATTAGCAAATGGACTAGCCGAGGCTTTCAACAAGACGATCGTCAAGATCTTAACCAAGCTGACATCCAACAACAAGCGTGATTGGAATAAAAAGCTCGGTAAAAGCTTATGGGTGTATCGTACTACGGTTCGCACACCGACCGATACCACACCTTATTCATTGATATACAGTTGCGAAGCTCTACTACCGCTGGAAATTCAAATTCCGTTCCTATGCGTCGTACTCACAACAAGGATGACAACTGAACAGAGTCATTAGCAACGTCTCGTAGAATTGGAGACGTTAGATGAAAAGTGACTCAAAACTCAACAACACATTGAGTTCTACTAAGCCCGAATATCCAAGGCTTTCGACAAGAAAGTTAAGCACGAATCTTTCAAGGAGGGAGAGTTATTCCTTATTGTTCGGCAACCTATGATACTTAACTCCAAAAAGAAAGGTAAATTCTAGCCCAAATGGGAAAGACCATTTGTGATAGAGACAATCTATTCGAATAGAGCTTATCGTCTCATCAAACCGAATGACGATAAGATCATGATGTCTATTAACGGTAAATTCCTGAATAAGTACTATCCATTGTAGGCGTCAAAAAATACTAATAGGTATCCCAAACATAGAGAAGATCACTCAAAAATCACAAGAATTGATCTCATACTGTTTTTGAAAAATCAAGACAGGTATGAACTGTCTCACAAGTGAGACAGACTTTGCTGTCTCGCCAGCGAGACAGACTTTGCTGTCTCGCTAGCGAGACAGTGTTGAAATGGTCAAAAACCACCTTGATAACTGCCCTACACGTGTCTATTAACTGCCAAGGGACGTAGGAAACATCGTAGGTGAAAATCACGTGAATAACTGCCAAAATAACGGAGTTTAAAACGTGGGAAGGCAGTTAAAACGAAAACTACCAGACAGTTACTATTTCCGAGACAGTATTTACTATCTCGCGGGCCGAGACAGCAAACACTGTCTCACCCGCCGAGACAGCAAATGCTGTCTCGCGAGCACTGTTCATCCAGAGGGTTATAAATACCCTCCGAAGGCCATTTTCACAGGGGGGACAGCAGAGACCAAGGCTGATCATTTTTGAGCACTTCAAAGCAATCCAGAGCAGAGAGAGAGCAGAGGTGCTGATCTTACGGCCAATCCTTGATAATCAGGCTTTGACTTGATTTCAAGAAGAACGACTATCTTACTTTGATAAGATATCGTTTTAAATTCTCACTTCGATAAACGAAGGAAGAATCATAAACCCCCCTTCACGATCTGTGATTCGGCGGTCCATGAACCAAAGCGTTCCCGGCACAGGCAAAGTCCCACAAAACAAGAATCGATAGATGATTTTTATGTTATTTTCTCAAAAGTTGTAATCTTTGCTTTGTTGTGTAGAAAAAGGTCTTATAAAAAGACTATTTCTTTGAATTTATTATAATCAAACAAAAAATATAATGAATTCCACAGCAAAACCAATTTTTGACGAAAACAAACTGGCGACCACAGTGGGAGCTAGCGGCCTCGCTGTCGAGGCCGCGGTGTCGCAACCGATCAAGATCGTTGTCAATGAAGAGATCGAATACGAGTTCGATCAGGCGAAGTTTGAGGAGTATTTGTCATCCTCATCTACGAAATCTTCTTCGTCTCGCAAATATAGGAAGATTTCATCTTCTAAGAAAACTTTCAAGTCTGCAATTCCAACGAAGGCCGCAGGCGAAGATTCTTGCCCGATCGTTGCTAAGGAATCTGCCTGCAACGTTTCTGCTCCAATTGACTCCGTACCAATTAAGGAGTCATTTAATCATAGCTCGCCGGTGCTGACGAAGAGGGCTCGTCAGAGACAGCGCCAGCGCCGTGCTCGTCAATTGGCTAAGGCCATGCAACAAACCGACGGGGTCCATTACTATGCGGACCTAGAGTCGAGGAAACAGAAAATGACTCAATTGCCTCAACGGCAAAATAATCATATTTCTGCACAGCTTACGACGAAGGAGTGTACCCTCGTCAAAAGGGCTCGCTAAACCCTTAAGGAACGAATACAAAGGTGTCAGGTGAAGGCTTCCCATGCACGCGCTCTTCGTCAACAAAAACAAGGAATCAAGAAGGAGTTGGTGTCTGAAAAACCACCAAAGAACCGTAGAGTTTGGATGCCAAAGGCACCGCAAACATCCGTTCTGAGCCCATCTACTGCATCACCAGTGAAACTCTGGGTTAGCCCAGATTTATCCAAATTTAAGATCATAATGGCGGATCGCCTCGGTCCTTCGGTTGACGATCAAGGCAAAACCCCAATCAAAGAACAATCATATCCTGTAAACAAACCCTTAGCGGTTTGATATACAGGGGGTCGTAAACACCCTCCCGTCAGAACTGCATCAGTCCAGAACGAAAGAATACCAGTTCACTCTCGTTTAGGACCTATGAAGACTCCACTCTCGCAAAGGGGTGGATTTAAAAATTCAACTTTGGATCGCCCAGAGGCGACGACCAGTCGTCCTGTGCACGTTAAAAATTCAACTTTGGATCGCCCAGAGGCGACGACCAGTCGTCCTGTGCACGTTAACAAAGTTCAAAAACAAAAGATAGGTTGCTCAAGTCACAATAACGATGAGCTGTACTATCAGAAAAATAGTTCAAGAAAAAGGATTGTCTGAGAAAACGAGTCTCATTGCGCTTGCAAGAGACTCATTAAAGCAGTGCTGACAGAATGCGGATGCTCTAAAAATAATTCAACAAGAGTCTCCGTATTTCAAAGATTGTCCAATGAAGCGTCAAGACCCAAAATAAGACGTAATTCAACAAGCTCCGTATTTCAAAGATTGTCCAATGAAGCGTCAAGACCCAAAATAAGACGTTTCAACAAGAAGAAACCCGTAATCCGACAAGATGAGTTCCTTGAGGTCACTATCAACATGACCAACAAAGGAAAGCAACAGTTAGTTAACCCCGACCCTGATTTCTCTCCGGGAGGGAGAGTTGAGCGGGGTCTTTCTCAGAGGATGTCGCGGTTACAAAGAAGAGCCAATCTACGTCGAGATTACAAGAGAATGCATGAGGGGTTATCTTCAGACGAAGAATTGTCAGACACTTGTTCTGCTGTCGCTTCAGACGATACTACATCCAGTGTTGGGCGAGTCAGAGAATCATTCGCAATTATGCCGGATCAACTAGCTAATATATTATAGGAAGCGTTGGCTAAACAACGCGAAGAAATTAGAGCTGAATTCAAAACCGAGATGGAGTTGACTATGCAGCAGATGCGAGATTTGCAGGTTCAACAACATCAACCGGAATCAAGCCAAAGAGCAGAATCCAGCCGGCGTAATGAAGAAGATGAGACTATCTTTGACGATCCTCCTCCAGATAAAGACAACTCCGGAAGCGGTCCGACTAAATCATCCTCTCAACCTCCACAGATCTATTTGAAGAAGAGTGAGGAAGAGGACAAAAAGATGCATGATCTCGAGAGCAAAGTCAACGCTCTGATGACGGCTCAAGAAGTGAAGAAAACGGGCATTCCATACCCGTACCCGAGGGAGTGGGACCTGATTCCTTATCCCCAGAAATTTAATTTGATTAACTTTACTCCTTTTGATGGTAGGGGTTCACCAACTCAGCACTTGATCTATTTCAAGTCGCATCTCGGCGCAATATCCGGGAATGAAGCCCTGATGGTCCGGTCATTCGTAGGAACCCTTCGCGGGCCTGCCTTCGATTGGTACCGACGCCTTAAGCCTGGGAGTATCACTAGCTGGGAGGATATGGAAGAATTATTCCTCACCAATTTCTTCGACGACGACACAGAGGTCTCTATTGGCACGTTGTTGGACGAGAAGCAGAAGGATGGGGAGTCGGTTGATCTCTATTGGCACGTTGTTGGACGAGAAGCAGAAGGATGGGGAGTCGGTTGATGTTTTTGTCAAATGATTCCGGGACAAAGCGGTGAACTGTAGAGATCCACTCACAGAGGAATTTATTCTGCAAACATGTCACAATAACTTGTCACTAGATGTATTAGAGGTCATGGGGGTTGTGCCCTCTAAAACTTGGAAAGAGTTAAAAGTGAGAGGTGAACAGGCTGAACGCTTTCTCAAGAGAAAGAATTTGGAGAGAGGTCTGCCACCAGCTAATAACCAAAAATAGAATTTTAATCCTCGAGGCCGAGGAAGAGGGTCCGCGGCAGCTGTTGATGCTCATCAAACATCACAACAACCGCAGCAATCGTCTTTCCAACTGGCGCCAAATCAGAATTAACAACCTCCGAGGCAACCCAAGACTTCGGAGCCCAGATTCCCGAAAGAATACTCTTTCAAAGATGATAAAGTTCCGGTCATCTTCAAATACCTGTTAGAGAATAATAAGATCAAGCTTCCGCCGGTCACAAACCAAGAAGAAGCAACGAAGATCAATGACCCGAAGTATTGTGCATATCACAGAAGGGTCCACCATCCCACTAAGGCGTGTTATGTCTTAAAGGACAAAATACAAACCTTAATCGATGTTAGCATCGTGACACCGAAGCCGAAAGAGAAGAAAGTAGGGGCGAATGCGGTGTCTATCAGCTTCGGATCAGTTCCTTTATCCTGGTTTCAAACCGAACCGGTATCAAAGGTCAAGATGCAAACTATCAACGATGATCCTCATGGACAGCACCAAAAGGGGCTTGTATCTCACATAACCCCCAACGGCGAAATCCTTTGGGTTCATCCGGATTTGCTTGAAGATGAGCAATGGACGACATCCACGTCGAAGAAGAAAGTGAAAGGCAAAGGAAAAGAGAAAACTTGTTACGGAGCCTCGGCAATTCCTGAGAAAGATGATGAAGAAATCTCAGCTTTACCACTTTCTGAGGGGGAACAGAAAGTTTTCACTACAAGAGGTGGTAATGAATACCATTATAAATATCATTGATAGTCACATTTTATTACAATTTTATACCCTCATTATCTATTTTGTATGAATAAATATACCACTAATAATTGTTTTTATCTTTTAATTGCAGATTAATGAAGAATAAATCTCAACTTCCCATCTCTCAACCAAAAACCCATTGATTAAATGAAGAAATGATTCGAGAAGCCAAAGTGAAATTTTCGACTTTTTGAAGGCCCAAAGCAAAAAGATTACACCAAGGGAAATGGAGACCGGCTGCTGGAGGTTCATTTTGAAAAGCAAAAGGATATGTGGACTTGATTGCTTAATTTTTGAACATGAATAGGACCTTTTGCTGCAGCTTCAATCAATGGCCCAAAGACTCAAATGGGCCGGAGTTCTATTCAATTTTGATTTGCAAAAATCAAATGATGCCATGGATGCAAAGAGTTGGATTTGAAGGGACTTGGATGCAAAAATCAAATGGATCATGAAAAGAGGCCGGCTTGTTTTTTTTTCTTTGCTGCAGCTTTGGAAATGGAGACCGGACCTTGAGGTTGGACTTGCTGCATGAAACCGAACAAATGGGCCGGAATTTGATGTGGGCTGTAGAGATTTACATTTGAAAATCAAAATGAAAAATGAAATGGACCAGACTAATGGACTTGGACTGCTGCATATGAATTGGAAAGAGTCAAGACCGGACCTGCTGCAATTTTGAAATCAAATGCTTGCTCATTGGGCCGAAATCAAATGCTTGTTCATTGGGCCTTGGAATTTCATCATTGATTGCTGGACTTCAAAAATCAAAAGAAATCTTGGGCCGAAATCAAATGTTTGGAATTTCATCATTGATTGTTGGACTTGATTGCTGCAGAATTTCAAATATCAAATGAGCTTTGATTTTCATTTATATGGGCCTCTTATGTTGGATTAGAGAAGAACAAAAAGTAAATTCAAAGGTGGAGATTGTTGCTTGGGGCTCAAGACAAATCCAATGGCTAATATTCATTGAAGATTACTATAAATAGGGGTAGAGAGTGAGGGGTTAGAGGTGTGAAAATTTTTGTAAACTCCTTTTGGAGAGGAGGGCTACTCTTAATTGAGAAGGCCTTCCAAAAATTGTAACTTTAGTTGCAATTAATAATAATAATTTTTTCACCACTTTAAATATTTCTTCTCTTTGTTGGATGATGAAGATGGAGATGAAGAATTATTTAGAGGTTTGCATTTTCTTTCCTTTTTCTCTTTTATTTCCTTTTTATTGCTTATTAGTGTAGATTTATTTCTATGCTTGTAGTTTAGATTTTATTTTCTTTTTAAATAGCCAAGAGGCTAGAACCCTCTTGCCTTAGATTTATTTCATGCTTATAGAGTAGATTTATTTTCTTGCATTTAATTCTTGCAATTTTATTTTGTAATTAGATTTTACAATTTATTTTGTAGTTAGATTTTAATTTCTTATACTATTCACCTTGAGGCTAGAACCCTCTTGGGTTTAGTTTTTCTTTTTGTTTATTTTTTATTTTGTTTGATTCGCCTTTAGGCTAGAACCCTCTAGGGAATCACCATTTTCTAAGAAGTGGGTTCAATTGTAGATTACCCATATCTATAATTGAATCCACCATCTTTAACTTCTTATATTTTCTTTTATTCTAGAATTTTGTTCTTCATTCTTGATTTTTCATTTGTTTCTTGATTTTATTTCATTTTTCCTTCTCACCTTATTGATCATACTCATCCACTCTCATTTACACTTGCACCTATTTACACACCACTTTCACTCTCTCAATCTCTTCACAATCACATTCACTTATCACTCCTATTTGTCACGCACACAAAATAAGAACCAATTTTATATTTTCTCCTACAAAACACCTTCCTCGTGGGATCGATATCTTAAATACTATAACTTGACACGGTTGTGCACTTGCAACCTTTTTGGTACATGTTTATGCCGCATCAAGTTTTTGGCGCCGTTGCCGGGGAAGGTGCTTAAGTAGGTTTTAATTATTTTGGTTCTTTAACTTGTGTGTTTATTGTGAAAGAACTACTTGGAGATTAAAGATCAAGAATTGGAGATTGAGGAATTGGATATTCGCTTGTGGTAAGTCTTCTTCCTTATATTTTCAATTCCACACCTTTAGTTAGTTTCTCACAATTAGTGACAATTAGGATCTTAAAAAAAAAGATTTTATTTCCGTTGACCATAATAAAATTCACCCTTCACTTTGACATTTACTAACAAGATAATAAATTCAAACAAATCCCCCCTTCTCATTTGTTTGATTGTTAACCCTAATTAAAAAAAAAAAGATTTTTCTTTTCCATCCTTTTTAGTTGCTTTTAATTCATAGGGTTGCATTTCATATAGTTAGTAGGAATTCACCAAGTGATTTGAGCATCTTGATTTGACACACACTTAAAAATATTTTTAAGGGCAAAACCCCATAATCAAGATAAGGTGAGGGATTTCATCACCCTTTCCTTAGCCCAAAAATCACTAATTCCTCACTACACCACCCAAGCCTAATAAAACTCATTAGACGTTGGCCCCTAAGGATTCGAGCTCAATAAGGAACAAGAAATCCTTAAGTGAACCGGTTTAAGTTTTCTCAGATTAGTTGGTGTCTAAGGCAAGGTTTAGGGGTTGCGTAAAGCGCTCCGCAAGGAAAGAGGTACTTAATTGATCTTTGATCACCCTCTAGTACTATCCTTACCTGGCTAACTACCTGGGTAAAACTTTGATCTTTTCACTGTAGGAGTTTTTGGTTAGGAGCTGGTCTAGTTGAGTTAGGCTAAACCCTAGAATTAGAGTTGATTGAAAAGTGATTGTTTTGATTTGTTTCAGTTAGGATTTTTCTTTTTCTTTATCTTCTCAAAAAAAAAACTAATTTAAGAAAAAAAATAAAAAGAAATATTTTGGTGTATGCAACAGTGGATTAGGGATAATACACATCGATTAATTCGCTTTGAACCAATCATAGAAATGGAGCATCCTAATCCACCCGTTCTTCATGATATGTGCTATCCCATTAGGAATGCAATCCCCTCATGCATTAGGCTCCCCGAAACAAATGGAATAAGTTTTGAGCTTAGACCGCAATACATAAACATGCTTCCCAAATTCCTTGGTAATGAAACAGAAGACGCATATATTTTTATTTCGGAATTTGAGGAAGTGTGTATTATGATTAAAATGAGAGAATTAAATGAAGATGCGGTTAAGCTTAGATTTATTCCATTTGCTCTTAAGGATAAAGCTAAAAAATGGCTGTACAGCTTACCAACAAATTCCATCTCAACTTGGGATGAATTTGTCACCGTTTTTCTTAAGAAATTTTTTCCTATTCATAAAACGGTAAAGCTTAGGAACAGCATTCAAAACTTTAAAATTATCCCGGGAGAACCTTTTTGGAAGTATTTTGACCGATTTAAAGATCTTCTCATCCAATGTCCTCATCACGGTTTAGAGAAATGGCGATTGTGCCAAATAATTTATGAGGGATTAGATTATTCTGCAAAAACTTCCTTAGAATCAATGTGCCACGGGGATTTTATGAGGAAAAATGCTGATGAAGCTTGGGAGTTTTTGGAGAGTCTTTCTGAAAAAACAATGCAATGGGAACAGTGCGATGACAGGGTTTCATCAGTTCCCCATTCTAAGTCTAGTGGTCTTTCCTTGGAGTCAAACATTGCTTCTGAAGCGAAGATGGCGACAATTCTGCGGAGGTTAGAAGCCTTAGAAATTAAGGAACGAGCTCCAGCTCAACTCAATCATGTTTCTTTCCCAGGATGTCATAATTGTCAGTCTCCTACCCACGTTTCAGAGGAATGCCCTCTCCTAGGAAATAACAACGCAATAGAACAGATGAACGCTGCATTCCAGCACCCTAGAAATGATCCATTTTCTCCAACCTACAATCCAGGTTGGAGAAATCATCCCAACTTTGCATGGAATCTAGGAAATTCTCCCGGAACTCAAAATTTCACTCCCGCTTCGACCCAACATTTTCCTAGGGGAAACACAGTTCCATTCAATTCTCATTCACAATTTCAACAACCCAATCTGCCGTATCAAAATCAGTCTCCTCCTCATCAAGCTGTAATTCAAACTCCTCACAATCCAGATCAAGATAAACGTCTCAATGTCTTGGAAAGGGGTTTAGAAACCATAATTAAGGCCTCTACTCAAACCACGAATATGTTGACTCAAACATCTAGCACGTTGAATTCCTTCATGCAATCAACCAGAATTTTTTAAAAATCTCCTGTGGGGCCCCCTGCACTGTAGCAGGTGGGGGAGTGTGACCGGAGGTGTGCCTCATGGTGTGCCTCTAACACCGCTCTATGTGAAAACCCTTATTTTTAAAGCCGCCCACTTCAAAATCATTCTTCAACACATAATATTCTATCAAAATATTTTTAAATCCAATTTGTGTATTTTAGCAATGTAGTATACAACTTTGTTTTCGTTTTTTTTAAAAAGACCTTTTTTGCTAAATAATTAGCAAAACAAACCGTTTTGCTAATTATTTAGCAAAAATGAGGCCAAAAAAGGTCGCCATTAATCTCCTACTAAATCACCCCAAAAGCTACGATGGGACTAGTAGTCCTGTAGATTCTACTAAATCACATCCGCCCGCACAATCCATGGCAACATCTCACAGTTAATAAACAAGAGACGGAGTAATCAATCTTCCCCAGAAAGTTCCCGCCACCTCTTCCCCTTTCCTTTCCTCATCAAACAAACAATAACCCCTCTCCCCCTCTCTCAATGGGAAGTTCAAACCCTAGAAATCGAAGGCGCCAGCGAGGATGCCACATCCGACTCCGACTTTCCGCACAATCCACGACAACATCAAATCCTCCAACATCCTCCTCCGCTCCGATCCCGACTCTGCTGCCCTCTCTGACTTCGCCCTCTACCCTCTCTTCTCCGCCTCCTCCCCTCCCAATCGCGTCACAAAATACTGTGCTCCCGAGTTCCTCGATACCCATCGACCGACCCTCAAGTCCGACATCTATAGCTTTGATAATCACATTTTATTATAATTTTATACCCTCATTATCTATTTTACATGAATAAATATACCATTAATAATTGTTGTTAGATTAGTTTGCACATAATTGAATGAAAATATAAATAAATATTATTAAATGTAAAAACCCCTCAAAAATCTCTCTTCTCTATTTTGTATTTTATTACAGTTTTATACCCTCATTATCTATTTTACATGAATAAATATACCATTAATAATTATTTTTAGATTAGTTTATACATAATTGAATGAAAATATAAATAAATATTATTAAATAAAAAAACCCCTCAAAAATCTCTCTTCTCTATTTTGTAGCATTTTAGAAGCCCATGAAGCAAAAGCTTAAAAGAGGAAAATGATTGAAGCCCAAAGAGCTTGAAGGCCCAAAGCCCATCAACAAATAATTACACAAATGAAGCTCCAATGGCCGGACCTGATGCATGTTCAATTTTTCTCAATGTGGATAAAATTCGGTTGTTGTTTTCATTTTGAAAATCATTGGGCCGGTTTCATTAGACTTGATTGCTGCAGAAATGCAATTGGGCCGAAAATCAAATGCCAAAGATGATTACACCTTCCATTGGGTCGGACTTGTTGGCTTGGATTTTCACAAGAAAATTGTGCAATCTTCATCAATGGGCCGGATTTTGTTGCACCTCTTCAATTTCTATTTTGAAAATCAAATGGGAAGTTCATTTGGGCCGGACTTATTTTGTTTGCTGCAGAACTTCATGGACCGGCTGCAGAATTAGCTTTTAACATGAATAGGCCGGACCTTGATTTGCTGCAGGTTGATTCCGAAAATCATTTAGTGCAGAGTTGATTTTTAAAATCAAACGAAGTTTATAGGAGGCCGGACTTGTTTTGGTTGATTGCTGCAGACTTCATGGCCGGACTTTTACAACTTGTATTTTCATTTATTTTTGAAAATCAATTGGGCCTCTTATGTTAGGCTAGATAAGAACAAAAAGCAAATTCAAAGGTGGAGATTTCTTTGCTTGGGGCTCAAGACAAATCCAATGGCTCATATTCATTGAAGATTACTATAAATAGGGGTAGAGAGTGAGGGGTTAGAGGTGTGAAAATTTTTGTAAACTCCTTTTGGAGAGGAGGGCTACTCTTAATTGAGAAGGCCTTCCAAAAATTGTAACTTTAGTTGCAATTAATAATAATAATTTTTTCACCACTTTAAATATTTCTTCTCTTTGTTGGATGATGAAGATGGAGATGAAGAATTATTTAGAGGTTTGCATTTTCTTTCCTTTTTCTCTTTTATTTCCTTTTTATTGCTTATTAGTGTAGATTTATTTCTATGCTTGTAGTTTAGATTTTATTTTCTTTTTAAATAGCCAAGAGGCTAGAACCCTCTTGCCTTAGATTTATTTCATGCTTATAGAGTAGATTTATTTTCTTGCATTTAATTCTTGCAATTTTATTTTGTAATTAGATTTTACAATTTATTTTGTAGTTAGATTTTAATTTCTTATACTATTCACCTTGAGGCTAGAACCCTCTTGGGTTTAGTTTTCTTTTTGTTTATTTTTTATTTTGTTTGATTCGCCTTTAGGCTAGAACCCTCTAGGGAATCACCATTTTCTAAGAAGTGGGTTCAATTGTAGATTACCCATATCTATAATTGAATCCACCATCTTTAACTTCTTATATTTTCTTTTATTCTAGAATTTTGTTCTTCATTCTTGATTTTTCATTTGTTTCCTTGATTTTATTCATTTTTCCTTCTCACCTTATTGATCATACTCATCCACTCTCATTTACACTTGCACCTATTTACACACCACTTTCACTCTCTCAATCTCTTCACAATCATATTCACTCATCACTCCTATTTGTCACGCACACAACATAAGATTCGATTTTATATTTTCTCCTACAAAACATCTTCCTCGTGGGATCGATATCTTAAATACTATAACTTGACACGGTTGTGCACTTGCAACCTTTTTGGTACATGTTTATGCCGCATCAATCATGAAACCTCTAATCCAAATGCTACAACTCTAAAGGAGCTGGGGGTAGTTGCAACTCCTCCAGTAGCTACTGAAAAGCCGCAACAATCGGCTAAGCAAAAAGAGAAGGAACCCCAACATAAAGAGGTCCAAGTTCCGAAGCAGTCTCGTTTCAATCGACCAATTGGACGGGACAAACCAGAAAGCTCAAACGCTCCCTACCGTTTTGATGTTATGGCTCAGTTAGCTAATATCCCAGCAAGGATCACGCTATACGAATTATTACGTCTCTCAAAGGATACCAGAGAAGCTCTACAAGAAGCGTTAGTTGATTCTGAAGTATTCCTCACCCAAATTAAGTCAACTCCTGAAGAGCCGGAGTCGTTGGTTCAGCACTGTAACTTGGCAGCTACGAGATTCCCTTGCATAGATTTTACCAAAGAAGATATGCAAGTTAAAAATTCGAAACATGATAGGCCTCTATATTTCACCAGATATATCGGCTCAAGCGTTATCAACCGGATCCAAGTTGATTCGGGTTCCGCTGTTAGCATCATGCCACTTCGGTTGATGTACCACCTCGGAATCCCCGCCAACAAGCTAGCCTCCACAGGAACTGTTATCTACGGGTTTAATACAAGCGGGTCAAGGCCATTGGGGAAAATCCGAGTGAAGTGTCAACATGGAGACCTGAAGTCTGAAGTCACCTGCTATGTGATCGATGCAGAAACTTCCTATAACTTACTGTTGGGTTGCCCATGGATTCACAGTAATCTTATAATTCCCTCCACCCTCCATCAGTGTCGGAAATATGTCGACACTAACAACGAGGTTAAGACGGTGGTCACGGATAAGCAACCGTTTAACGGGTTAGAAAATTATTTTACTGACTCCCTTCTTTACGATGCTGAATCCGACACTGAACCATCGGCCCATAGTACGGACAGTGGAGAAGAAGCTGATACCGAAGCTGGGCTCGATTATAGTGAAGGTCTTGTACTGAATGACATTGAACCTCTTGTAATCGATCTTGACGGTTGTGATTCGTCGGATGAAAGTTGTAACTGGCAGCTTGCCGATGAAATAATAAATGGTGATTTAGAGTACTCGCGTTGTCTTGATGATGTAATGCAGAAATTGTACGACGACCCTAGTCTACATATGCCACTTCATTCATCCTGTACGACGACGAAATACCTCCAAAATTCATTCGGAACAACTATGATACTACCCGCGAAGATGGGGGGTGAAAAAAAGATAGTCTTTGGAAAAGGGGAACCATCCCCTACTCCAGATCTTTTCTTGGATGTTAATTCGGACGAAGAAAAGCCCGGGCGACATTTCTCTCGGTATAGTTCACAAGCGAATGGTTATATGACAAAATAAGGTTATGACCTCTCGCTTGGTGAAGGTCTTTATTTTGGTCACGGCGTCAGGGTTCCACCCCGTCCGGCCTACGTACTAAAAGGGAGACCTGATAATTATTACAGTCATAAAAGGGGTTTAGGTTATACTTCATCGTCTGATGATGAATATGACCAACAGATTATTAGCCAACTAATAAATAAAAGTGGGCATTCATCCGATGCTTCAACTTGGGATTCTGATGTGAGCATTGGAGAAAGATTTAAGACCCTAATGTCGAACATGGCGACAGTTGATCCTTCCACAACAGAAGGAGATGATCAATTACCCGCTTGGGAAGATCCGTGGATGCATTACATGAATATCCAATACGGCGATCGATTTGAGCAAAGAGAACCTCCTACCGAAGATAAAGTAGTCCAAGTTAATATGGGTGACGAAGCTAACCCAAAGCCTATATTTATCAGCGGTGATCTTCCAGCGGATGAAAAAGAGGAACTAATCACCCTCGTTAAAGAGTATATCGACGTTTTCGCTTGGAACTACGAAGATATGCCGGGACTCGACCCAGATGTAGCAATGCATAGCCTTAACATTAAACCGGATGCCAAACCTGTCAAACAACAACAAAGACGGTTTCGTCCGCAGATTATGGAGGCAATAGAAACTTAAGTCAAGAAATTAATTGATTCGGGTTTTGTCAGAGAAGAACAACATCCTGAATGGTTGGCCAATATCGTTCCAGTTCTTAAAAAGAACGGAAAGATCAGAATCTGCATTGACTTCAGAGATCTGAATACTGCCTGCCCCAAAGACGACTTTCCTCTACCAATTACGGACGTCATCATTGACAACACATGCGGGTTTGAAAGAATGTCATTCATGGATGGATTTTCCGGGTATAATCAAATCAAGATGCACCCGGACGATGAAAAGCATACAGCATTCAGAACACCCCTTGGTGTCTTCTGTTACACTGTTATGCCCTTTGGTTTGAAGAACGCGGGTGCTACATACCAACGTGCTATGACGAAGATCTTTCAAGAACACCTTCGGAAGACTGTCGAATGCTATGTTGATGACCTGGTCGTTAAGAGCCGTGATAAAAACGACCACATTAACGATTTGAAGACGATGTTCGATCTTATGAGGAGTCATCAGCTAAAGATGAACCCGACTAAATCCTTCCTTGGAATGTCAAGCGGTAAATTTCTTGGGTTCGTCGTCACCACAAAAGGTATTCATATTGATCCCGATAAGGTGAAGATGATACATGAGCTACAACCCCCGAGAAATCTTAAAGAACTCAGAGGGTTGCAAGGTCGATTGGCATACATCCGTCGATTTATATCAAATCTGTCTGGAAAATGTCAACCGTTCTCTAAACTTACAAAGAAAGGCGTGTCGTTCGTTTAGGATGAAGCGTGTCAAAAGGCATTCGAAAATATTAAGAAATATCTGGCGAATCCACCTATTCTTGTTGCACCGAAATCAGGCAGACCGTTTTTGATTTATGTCAAAGCGACGAGCCATTTGTTAAGTGCATTACTCGCACAAGACGACGATAACGGTCACGAACAAGCTGTGTATTATCTGAGTCGTACATTGGTAGGAGCTGAGTCTCGTTATCTGATGATTGAGAAGGAATGCCTCGCCTTGGTATTCGCAATCCAAAAAATGCGACATTATTTGGTTGGACAGATAATTTATGTTATTTCCAACATAAACCCAATCCGGGTATTCATGACCCAACCGGCATCTATGAATTGGCATTTAGCCAGGTGGGCTCTACTATTATCGCAATATGATTTATATTTCAAACAAAAAAAGTCGGTTAAGGGACGAGCTATTTGCGATCTTTTGGCGGAAAATCCTACGAAAGATGTAGTGGATTTATACGACGATCTGCCCGATGAAACTCACGAAGTTAATGTCACTTCACATCAACGAGTGTGGCAATTGTACTTCGATGGGGCTTCCCGAGCAATCAACATGGCGAGCGCGCCCGGATGTTCTAAAATCTCCTCAGGAGTGGGGGTCGTTTTAGTTTCCCCGGAAAAGCATGTCTTGCCTAGAGCATATTCACTGACCGAACCATGTTCTAATAACATGGCTGAATACAATGCGTTAATAATCGGACTTAATTTCGCCAAAGAGCTGGGGGTCGAATACCTTGAAGCTTTTGGGGATTCTCAACTGGTAGTTAATCAAATACGAGGAGAGTATGAAGTCAGAAATCGAGACCTGATTCTATACCACCAGGTGGCCATCGAGATGGCAAGCTCATTTGAAGAATTTTTCATCGAGTACGTTCCACGTCTCCAAAACGCGTATGCAGACGCATTGGCGGCATTGTCGGTATCCTTGGCTCAACCTCCCGAAACAGAACAATTGATTACAGTGAGGACTCACCAGCTTATTGTTCCAATCTACGATTCAAATGCTAAAGAAGCATACTCAACAGGAGTCGAACCCGAAGTTCTAGATTGGCGTTTTCCCATTATCGACTATGTCCTACATGGTATATTTCCTGAAGATGTAAGAGAAGGAGAATCGATTCGGCGAAGATCGCCGAGGTTTTACTATAACGCCACAGCGCAAACGTTGTATCGACGATCGTACGATGGTCTTTTACTCCGCTGTCTATCCGGCAAAGAAGCAGAACAAGCACTCAAAGAGGCGCATGAGGGGACGTACGGTGCACATCAACCCGGTCCGAAACTCTGTGACCGACTTAGGAGAATTGGATATTATTGGCCGACTATGGTAAAGGATGCGGTTGACTACGCCCGACGATGTCAAGCGTGTCAATTACATGCAAATTATATGCACATACCCCCTGAACATCTACATCCTTCGGCGACATCGTGGCCGTTCGAGACATGGGGAATGGATATCGTGGGTCCTATTTTTCCGCCTTCAGTTAAAGGGGACCGTTTTATTCTAGCAATCACTGATTACTTCTCAAAATGGGCAGAAGCAGTTCCACTTCGAGAGGTGAAGACGAGTGATGTGATCAAATTTATCAAACACCATATCATATATCGATACGGTGTTTCGAGGCGAATAGTGCACGATAATGGACCTCAATTCGTCAGCAACGCATTTATCAAGTTCTGTAGTAAATTCGGGATTAAAGACGTTTCATTGACTGCTTATAATCCTACAGCTAATGGATTGGCCGAAGCCTTTAACAAAACCATTATCAAAATTTTGGCTCCTACAGCTAATGGATTGGCCGAAGCCTTTAACAAAACCATTATCAAAATTTTGGCAAAACTTGTGAAGACCAATAAACGAGATTGGGATAACAAAACCATTATCAAAATTTTGGCAAAACTTGTGAAGACCAATAAACGAGATTGGGATGACAAACTCGACGAAGCCCTCTGGGCTTATCGTACGACCGTCCGCACGCCTACCGGAACAACTCCATATTCTTTAACATATGGATGCGAAGACATTCTTCCTTTAGAAATACAAATTCCTTCTCTCTGTATCGCTCTTGCAATGGGAATGACGACGGAAGAAAACCATCAAAAACGTCTTGAGGAATTAGAGATGTTAGATGAGAAGCGCTTGGAAGCTCAACAACAGATCGAGTTTTATCAAGCTAGAATTTCCCGGGCTTTCGATAAAAAGGTCCGACAACGAGGTTTTAAAGAAGGAGATTTGGTCATCACCGTCCGAAGACCTATGATTCTCACTTCTAAGAAGAAAGACAAATTTGAACCTAAATGGGAAAGACCGTTCGTGATAGAAACAGTCTATTCAAACGGTGCATATCGCCTGATTACTCAGGATGGCAACAAATTGATGATGCCAATAAATGGGAAGTTCCTGAAAAAGTATTATCCGTAATACGTTCAGGATAACCTATGTAAAACGGGAAGTTCCTAAAAAATCCTGTATAGGATATTTCAGGATAACCCGATATCAGTTGATTATTCTAAATGAAAACTGATTATGTGAATAATCTGTTCTTAATTGTTATAAAAATGATTAAGATCCTCTTACTACTTTTGTTGAGATGAGATTCAATGACAATTAATCTTTCCTCACAAAACCCTGTTATGTGATCATGGAAGAGGAGGTTCGATGATTTGTAACCTCACACCATGAAACCCTCACCGATCGGATTGACTGATAGTCATCAGTCTGTATCAGTCGACAAATTATTTCTTATCAAATTCTTATCAAGATTTTCCCACTGAGTAGTTTGTGCAAATCAACGAACTCATTGTTATTTGTACCCTACTCCTATTCCTCACCTGGTCAAACCTTCCTACAGTTAGGACCACAACCAAAATCTCCTCTCGATTCTATCCATGAACGAGAGGTCCACAAATCAAATGATCAAACCTTTGAACAGTTAGGATCATCTCAATTCCCACTTGGTCAAACCTTACTACAGTTAGGACCACAACCATAATCTCCTTTCGATTCACATCATGAACGAAAGGTCTACTTTTGAATTGGATAATCCGACCTTATGACAGTTAGGATTATTCAAACTAATCCAGATTTTCTAAGTGGAGATCCCACTTCGAGTTTCCCTTACACCAGGAGATAGAATATAAAATTCTTCTTCTCCAATTCTGGGTTTATCTCTACCAACAAACAAGAGATCAGGAGATAGAATATAAAATTCTTCCTCTCCAATTCCGGGTTTATCTCTACCAACAAACAAGAGACCAGAAGATAGAATATAAAATTCTTCCTCTCCAATTCCGGATTTATCTCTACCAACAAACAAGAGACCAGGAGATGGAATATAAAGTTATTCCTATCTGATTCTAGGGTTTATCTCTACCAACAAACAAGAGATCGAAAGATAGAATACCCAATTCTTTCTTTATAATATCGGGTTTGTTATCCTACATAGGAAACACAACCTATTTACATTTTAAAATCCATGTCATTTATGCATGGGGGACGTTATCTCAATCCCTTATTAGAGATAAATCTACATCTAACACATGTAGCCTACATATTCAATATTGTAGTTCAAAGCCTAAAAGACTTTAATTCTTTTAGCCCAACGTTATATGTGAAACGGACCTAGATAATTCACATACTAGCCCGACTCAAACGGTAGTCGGTAAAGGCATATCAAATCCGTAGATGGCTGAGGATTTGCCAAAAATCCTATAAGTATTATGGTTATTTATTCTAAACAAGAATGAGTGATCATAATAAAACCTCAATGAGCAAAAGGATTCAATATATTGATCAAGAGTGTTTGCACAAAACTATAAAAAAAACATATGTTCTCCAATTACAAGAGTTTATATTGACGAATCTGATCTTCAAGCTGCGAAATCTCTAACGCATGAGCCTGTTCAAGCTCAGTTGCCAATTTGATCTTGAAAGCTTCTTCGTCAACACTTTGAAGCTTGACAATCTCTTGTTCCTTTTCGGCAAGTATTTGATCCTGAAGATTCAGTTGCTAAAACAGGTCTTCTTCAGCTTGAGTTACCTTCATCAATTCAGACTCCAGAATTTCACGAGCATCCTTGGCATTCACAAGTTGCTCTTCTAAGCGAGCTATCTCCGCTTGATTCGATTCTAAGTCCCGACGCAGGTTAACCTTGGTGTGTGTTTTCCTGCCTACACTCACCCTAAGTTAATTACTGTGGGCTCTTAGCATTTGGAGTTCGAGATTAGCTGATCTTTGAGAATCACGCCACGCTTATAACTTGGAGTCCATGTGAGAAGCAATATAGGAAGGTACGCTTTCGGTACGGAGACCCTTCAGAAGTTTAACATGTTGCTTCAAATCGACCATATAGGCGTTGATCGAATCGGCTAACTCATTATATCCTTCCTCTCGGATCCCTGATATATAGCGTTCAAGAGGCCTCTTAAAATTCTCAAAAGGCGATCCTTTGGAGAGAATACGATCAACCATATAATTCAAAAAGGAGATAAAGCTGTGGAGATCAGACCAAATGCCAGCCTTATCCGGGTCCTCGTCTGCCAATAAAGCCTGAATTTGACTTAATAATGTTGAGGAAGGAGCTGCGATGAAGACAAATATGTTAGCACAAAATATATGTGTGCATGCATAATGGCGAGTTGAAGCATACCAAGTTTAATAGAAGAGCCTTCAGCATGACTTTGTTCATCCAATAGTGGTGGTCCGGCCTCCTGAGCAGCCAAAGTCGGTTCAGGAATAGCAGCTTTTGACGCTCTAGCTACGTCAGAAGATTTTTCAATCTCAACCTCAGAGAACTTTGGGTCTAAATTGAGAGGCTCCTTGGGAGAATATTCTGCAAACAAGAGAATCGCGATGAGTATGATGGAATGGTAATCAGAAATTTGAAACAAATGACGAGTAAAACTCACCAGCTCTAGGCACAACATCAGCCGACGTACCAACTTCTTCAGTTGGTCTCGCTTTTGTTGCGACCGGACTAATTTGAGGGGTGACAGTGACCTCTATAGAAGGACCTGCTTCTGTTGAACCGACTCCAACGGTGGATTCTGTGGCTGCACCAGGAGTTTTCCCTAATAATAAATCGGAGATATACTAATGGTCGCCTTCAGAGAGATCAAGATCGAGGTGGTGCTCATTGAATTCCTCGACCTCTGTTGTATGTGTGGCCTCTCCTTCAACGGATTCTTTCATTATGGCATCTACAGAACATGTAGAGTCATAAACAACATACAGACTTAAACAAATTTGCTCGAGACGAAGATTAATTTTACCTTTGTCGATCGGGACGGATTAGAGAGCTCCACTACTTGTACCCGCTTCTTTTAGCTTGACTAAAAGGAGACAAAGCGCACAGGTCATTAGCTTGTACCCGCTTCTTTTAGCTTGACTAAAAGGAGACAAAGCGCACAGGTCATTAGAGGAGGCACACGGTTCGACTCATTCATTTCTCGGATCTCTCTTCCGAGAGGAGAAAGATCAGTACCTGTGTCTGTAGCCGATGGATCAATGTCAGGAGTTGGTGGAACACCAGCTGGTCCTTCTTTCAGAGCATCCTACATTTGTTGGACAAAGCTGGTCTCCTCGGTCTCCATACCTCCGAGAGAAGCAGCATCAGCTGGCAATTCTCCTTCTTCTCGACTCCCTACAGAAGTTGAGCATGAAATAAGTTTGAGCGCTAAGAAGTGTAAAAGCGATAAAAACAAATAGTTACCTTGTTCATCAGAAGAAGCACTACGACCAGACGTCTCTTCTAGAGCAGGAAGATGAACGCGTGGTTTAGAGATAGCTTTCTTTTGTCTCTTCGGTGTATGTGCTTCAGAACCTTCTTGGCGACGTTTGGTGCGTAATTCAGTTCTGGGAGGAATCTGGGTTTGAGCTTGTGTAGGAAGTTGCGACCTTTGTCGACGAGCGAGAGGCACTGTATCTTCTTCATCCTCTTCATCCCCACTAAGAACCTCTACCGTCATCCAGTTGGGATAAGTCATAACGACTCTCTCCCTTCTTTTCGGAGCATTCTGTGGTTGAGTAGGCGCAGCAGAAGGGCGTACAAGTCCCCTTTCAAAGAAAGAATCGGGGAGGCCAGCTGCTTCCCCAGAACTCGAATCAGTCTCACCCGTCGCTTCAGAAGTTTTAGTTTCCTCACTATCAAACTCTCCTTCACTGTCGGTTGGGCGGGCCAGTTCCTTTCCCTTTCTGGAAGATTCAGCAGCATCATTTCCTCGAGGCGACATCACAGCTTCACAGGTTGCTTCTGTTGCTTGTCATGGAGCTACCTCTTCCTCTGAGTCTGATATTCTCCTACGTCGGGTGATGATATTGGCGGCTATCAGCCACTTGCAGTACAGGAAGGTCATCCGGAGAGGCGGCGCTTCTAAAGGAAGATCAAATTCAGCATTTGTACAGCCGGCGATGCTCCAAAACCAAGCTCTCGCCCCGTCGATAAGTCCACCTCGAAAGCTAAGGTGACGATTCGGGTTGCCGACGTATATTTGATCATAGCCGAATTGACGAGCAAATCGACATGGAAGGTGACGATTCGGGTTGCCGACGTATATTTGATCATAGCCGAATTGACGAGCAAATCGACATGGAAGATAGGGTTCAATGTGACAAACATCTTTTACTCTGAACAATAGATATCCAGGTCGAATGTTCATCAACCATCTGAAGCATCCGACATCCAAGATGGTGCGATTCTGCCTTGGGTCTTCAGCATCCAATAAAGTTGTGTTGTAGGTACCGAAGAACCGAGGGAAGCAGGGGAAGAATTCCCAACACTTGTGAATTTTGAACTGCCTTGTGATGTCCGGCCATCGATGTTTGATCCATTTGCAACCCTTAAGGGTCTGTAGAAGAGGAAGACTAGGATCCACCGCCTCAGGGGCCTCCATTAATGTCATCAAATATGTATAGGGTAATTCTAGCTTCGGAGCGGATATGTTGGTGGAAGCTTTCTTTTTCTCCTGTGTGAATACGGAAACTAATTGCCGTAATCCACTGTGAATAGCCGCCACCATAGCAGGAAGCAAGGATAATTTACGACCCGTAGCCAACTGGGTGGCTGGATACAATACTTCCATTGGCATAGCGTCAGATGACTGGTGGGGAACTACACATCTCTTTAGCCATAAAGCCAAATAACCAGCCAGCAGAATAGTGGGGCGAATCGGAACACTAGCTTGCCACAGATAAGGGCGTAATTTAGTTCCATGCAAAAACCCATCTTCTGAATGAGAAGTGTAAGATTGTGCGTTCGTTTTCTCCAACAGCTGATTGATGTCACCCGGGCTCAAAGGAGATAATCCACGTACCTCTTCCACGTACCTCTTCCGATCGATCCTCTAGGTTCTTGAACAGATAATCGGCGAATTGCTTTAAGCTGATCTGGGGAGATTTCTTCCTAGCTTTAGTAACCATCTCAGCCATGGCTATGTGATAATGACAATTCAGATCCCATAGAGTGTCGTGGGTTACAGCTGACCGATCCTTCATCTTATTAAGCTGATTGGTAGTGGGGAAGAATTCTTGATAAGGGACATCATCTTATTAAGCTGATTGGTAGTGGGGAAGAATTCTTGATAAGGGACATCACCCATGGGTAAACCGGAAACCTTCATCATTTTGGTAGTGGGGAAGAATTCTTGATAAGGGACATCACCCATGGGTAAACCGGAAACCTTCATCATTTCATATAATGGTAATCCGAGCTCTCCGTTCTTGGTGAAGAATGTGTTGGTATCAGGGTTATAGATATTGGATAAGCAGAGGAAATGACCCATACTGATCTGCAGACCATACATAGTGGCACAGATTGGGACTTCCAACCCTAGTTCTGCTAACTCTAGCCCCCAACGGTTCAACACATAGCGAGTCATTCTGGTCCACCACCACTTGTCTCCAAAATAATGGACCCATCCGTAGCATCTGAAGTTCTGGTTGGATAGTTTCTTCTTCACTGCAGCTAAACGGTTCCTCACGATATTTGCATGTGTTGTCTTTTCATTCCGTGAAATATTGTCTTGACCTAAGATGCCCGGATGAAGTCCCCGCACAAAAGCTCTTTCGCTGGAACCCGGGGTGGTCTCTTTCCTAATAAAGCCATAGTGAATACGTTCATGGTTCTCGGTCAACCTCCAGAACATTTCACGTCTAACTGACAAATTCCTGAACTTTAACAGTGAGTGCTCGCGAGGGATAAAGGGCAAGTACAAGAATAACGAACCATTCTCGTGTAACCACTGCGCAGGCTTGCAGAAAGCAATCTCCGGATCCTTTATGGAGTCACCAAATAAGAAGTCTGGTTTCCTTATACATTGGTTTGAGTCCTGCTCTAAAATTAAGGTTGCGTCTGTGATTAACCGTCGTAAGATATGACAACTCCCTCGTTGAATCAACTCTCGGGCCCCTTCGCTATAGTCTGACTTAAATTGGGGAGCGGATTTGATTAGCGGTAACCCCTCATAATAAGAGTGGGTAGCGCTACTTTGGCCCGTAACCGCATCAGCAATAAAGATGGTAGAAGGAAATTGAACTGATGAAGAAAACATACACATAAATTGTGTAAGAATAGTCCTAAAATTTTAGAGAAAGCGGTATATCTTGCTCCATAAGATATAGTCGTTATCTCATAACAGGTGTGAGGATTTTCCATCTACCACATGTATAAAGAAAAAATGCGTTACTATGCACGGGCATTATAACGGCATACCAAAACCTTTCAATACATGTGGGATGATATGAAATCGCCCCTGTGTATTCTGAAGTGTGTTTTGTCCAAGCAAAACAAACACTTTTAAGCGTCGATCCCCTCGAAGGAGGATACCGGCTCTTCTCGAAGGTATCTCAAAGGATACAAACGAGGATTTGCATACAAATACAGTAATGTACATATGAAATTGACAAGAGACAGTATATAAATCGATGAAAGGGTGAGAGATATACCCCCATGTGAAGCGGTGACAGCGGGACCAGACTCTTCAGGAGACTGGACAGTCGAACGACCCCGGGGAGCTCGAGATCTACGCGGCGACATGACAAATATGTGATCTATAGTAAAACCCAAAGGGAAAATTAGGGTTTTGGAACGTGAAATTGAATAAAATAGCACAAAATCTCGCTGAAACAGTGCATGCAAACGTGAAGTCAAAAGAAGATTAAAATTTTGAAGAAAGAGGATGGACGAACCTTCAAAATCCGAGTAAAATCTCCCCAAGCAAGAGCTCCACACAAATCAAGAACGAAGAGGAGAAAGAGAGGCAGAGAAATGATCGAAACTTGCAGAAAATCGCCGAAGAAATCGCCTAGAAATCGGCAGAAATCACTTCAAAACCCGACGTGAAAAACCCTAAAAACCCTAAGTTTGGTTTTTATACCCACTGTCTCGCAGCGCGAGACAGCAAAAACTGTCGCGGCGCGAATCGCCAAGAAATCACCAGAAATCGCCTCAACTTCGACGTGAAAAACCCTAAAAAAACCCTAAGTCCGGTTTTATAGCCGCTGTCTCGCAACGCGAGACAGCAAACACTGTCTCGCAGTGCAAGATAGTAAACACTGTTTCCCTACCCTCAACAGGAAGTTTCTGGAGAATATTAATCTGAATATTCTTAAGGATAACCTGGTGAGCTCTCAATAGATGCATCAATTCAGTGACAAAAGCTGAACCCACAAAAACAAATACCAACTTCGATTCAAGATCTCAATAATGGCGAAGCGATAAACGCGATGCCGGGAGAACATTAGCTATTCTACAAAGAACTGAATAGACTAAAAGCAGAAGATATCAAGCATTGAAGCCATTTACAAGTCCTTCCACACGATCTACTCAACCGAGCATTGAAGGGATCGTAAGTAAAATCTATCTTATCCAAAGTATCTCATGCTCCTATATAAAAGAATGAGTCTAGAATACTTTGGAGGGGGTATCTGTAGGCGTCAAAAAATGCTAATAGGTATCCCAAACATAGAGAAGATCACTCAAAAATCATAAGAATTGATCTCATACTGTTTTTGAAAAATCAAGACAGGTATGAACTGTCTCACAAGCGAGACAGACTTTGCTGTCTCGCCAGCGAGACAAACTTTGCTGTCTCGCCAGCAAGACAGACTTTGCTGTCTCACCAGCGAGACAGTGTTGAAATGGTCAAAAACCACCTTGATAACTGCCCTACACGTGTCCATTAACTGCCAAGGGACGTAGGAAACATCGTGGGTGAAAATCACGTGAATAACTACCAAAATAACGGAGTTTAAAACGTGGGAAGGCAGTTAAAACGAAAACTGCCAGACAATTACTGTTTCCGAGATAGTATTTACTATCTCGCGGGCCGAGACAGCAAACATTGTCTCGTTTCGTCTTGTTGAGTTTTTGCAGTTACAGACCCCAGAGGCTATAAATACCCCCCTAGGGTCATTTCTGACGAGGACCGAGCATATTTTCGAGCCATTCAGAGCAGAGAGGGAGCAGACGCTGTTATTCTTGGATTCCCTTGAGATTCGAGCTTTGACTTGATTTCAAGAAGAACGACTATCTTACTTTGATAAGATATCGTTTTAAATTCTCACTTCGATAAACGAAGGAACAATCATAAACCCCCCTTCACGATCTGTGATTCGGCGGTCCACGAACCAAAGCGTTCTCGGCACAGGCAAAGTCCCACAAAACAAGAATCGATAGACGATTTTTGTGTTATTTTCTCAAAAGTTGTAATCTTTGCTTTGTTGTGTAGAAAAAGGTATTATAAAAAGACTATTTCTTTGAATTTATTATAATCAAACAAAAAAATATAATGAATTCCACAGCAAAACCAATTTTTGACGAAAACACCCATAGTCTTCTTTCATCTCCTCCGAAGCTATCATGTTAATGATTACCTCTTATAGTTCATTTCCTCCAACTGGTACATGAGGCTAAACTTCTCCTTAACTCCAACTGGTACATGAGGCTAAACTACTCCTTACCTCTAACTGGTATATGAGGTTAAACTATTCCCTATTCGGTCAAACCTTCCTACAGTTTAGACCAAAGTCAGAGTCCCTTCTCGATTCATTTCACGAACGAGAAGTCCACCAAATTGAATGATCAAACATTTAAATAGCTAGGATCGTTTCAAACTCCCACTTGGTCAAACCTTCAGATAGTTAGGGCTAAAGCCAAATTTTCACTGTATGACTGGCCCACTCCCACTATCATGTTAACATTACACCTCTGACAATCAACTTGCTAATACTCTTCAATAGGATGGTGAGTTCTCAAAGTCACTCTAATCGCGACGATCCAATCAACTTATCAATTCTCTTCAATAGGATGGTAAGTCCTTAAAGTCGCTCCAATCGCGATGATCTAATCAACTTACCAATCCTCTTCAATAGGATGATAAGTCCTCAAAGTTGCTCTGATCTTGACAATCCTATCATGTTAACATTAAACCTCTGATAAATCGCCCACTAATCCTCATCAATAGGATGGTGGGTCCACAAAACTATCACGTTAACGTATGATAGTCAATTTCGTCATTCTCGCAAATGATGTTGTCCGATCAGTCTTCACACTCCTACGTCCTTAAATGATTTAATCCATTCTGAGTGTTCTAATATCCTTAGAACAATTGATGATAGTTGCCTACCATGTGATGTGCTATTATTCTAATCAGTCATCACACTCATACGTACCTGAATGATCTGATTACCCCAACACCGTTATTCTCACAAATGACGTTGTTTGTCGATAACGGCCTACCAAACGATGTGCCCTATCGACTTCCTATTTTCGAACATCGACCTACCAAGCGATGAGTTATTGTTCGGACGCTCGATCGGTCATTCACCCAAGTGACCGTTCACCCTTAGGCCAAGTTGTTATATTAATGACAAGGCCTAACATAATTATAGCTTAACAGTTGTAATTAACCTAACCCAATGCCTCGAATGGCTAAAGGTAGAGAAAAATTTTTAGCGTTAAGTCTAAAAAAACTTCTCGACAACTCATCATACTAAGGGGAATAGTATGGCTAGCCCGATTCAAACGACAATCGATAAAGGCAAATCAAATCCATTGATAGTTGAGGGTATGCCAAAATCCTAAGTGTTAGTCAATTGAGAAGACAAGAGAGCAAGAAGATATGCACAAAAAGCATTGAAAGCGACAATTAGACAACAAAAGCATAAACTTCATTCATAAATTTTTTTTGAGACAATACATTCAAACAAAGTTAACAAGAATGTCTCAAAATCAATTCAACCCAACGAGCTTAGTCTAACAAGCTGAAAGATACGAGCTCGGCCTTAACAGCGACTAACTCCTTTGTCAGGCCCGCTCGAACCTGATCATCTACTTCCTTCTGGATCTTGGCTTCAGAAGATGCAACAACAACAGTTGTTTCTTCTTGATGCAGTGCATGGAGAGCTTGCATTTCTTGTTTAACAGTGCGGTGAACGCTCATGCTCTCAAGCTGGAGGTCCTTCAAAGTTGACTCTTCCTCGACAAGCTGGACCTTCGGTCGAGCGATAGTGGAGGCAGAAGCATCCATCACAACCTACAATTAGCATTGCCACCCAAGCAGATCCACGATGAGAGCCTCTTTCTTTGATATGCTCGTCTCTCGAGCTTCACGATCACACATCTTTTTGATCCGAGCTTGGCCGATGAGTCACGCTACCTCGTTAACCTCATTGGAGAAGACCAACCTCTCCAAGTGTAGGATGGTTTCCTCCAGGTGAATGAGTTTCTGTTCATATGGCCTAGCAAGTTGATCATCACATACGCGCTAAATTGCCTTCAAGCTATCTGTTATGAAGGTGTCAAACTCTATGAAGGTCCCCCACCTAACGCCAACGATGAAGATCACTTGTTTCATAGCCTTCTCCAACCGTTGGATGAGACCCTGCATGGATCCGGAGTTCGGAGAAGCAGATTCCTGACCAGGGGCAATCATAGCAATAGGCTAGATCCGGGGGAGTGGCCCCCTTGTCATCAACAGACGACCTCCATCCACCCCCTATGTTTGTTGGGTCGGGGAAACCAGTTTTAGGCGAAGGCCGTGATGGGAATTGTGGAGTGAATGCTCGAGGGGGCAGCTCTTCTCCCTCACCATCAGAAGTTATGATGAGTTCGGGATTAATAGGCTCAGACATCGCTGGTCTCCTCTTGCAGGCGATCTCCTTGTATCGGTCTGCCTGCTCTAGAGGGGTTGCTTGCTAGAAGATCTTAGGGTGCAAGGTACAACAGTTGGTACTTCTTCTCGAGCTGCGAAATACAGTGAGAGGAAATTAGAAATTTTGACTCAAAAGGTCAAAATTTTCTAAGTCTTGAAGACTTGCTGTTAGTTGGGAAATTGAAAAAAGAAAAATAGAGAATTGAATTTGTATTATTCTCTCTAACAGACTTAGAAAAAAATTAATTATAATTCTCTCAATGCAATCTCTCTCTAATAGACTTAGAAAAAGAAATTATAATCTTCTTGTATCGAATTCCCGATTTATAAAAGAGAGAAGGATCGACGGAGATCCTTCTCTTTGTTTAAAACTGGGCTCTTCTTGGTGTCGATGAGATGCCTCCTCCAAAAGTTTACATCGAGTTTGCTTTCCATTGACGATAAGAACACTTCATCTTGTGGAATATTGTCTTTACCTCTTGACTTGATGTCTTGGATGAACTTGCGTGGCAAGTTTGAAACTCTTAACGAGTTGAAGAACTCAGAGCGAGTTGAAAACTCTTTGAAAGAGTTAATTTGATTTAATCAAAATTGGTTTATAGCCAAATATGAAGAAGAGCTCCTAAGACCAGCCTTCCCGATTTATAAAAGAGAGAAGGATCGACGGAGATCCTTCTCTTTGTTTAAAACTGGGCTCTTCTTGGTGTCGATGAGATGCCTCCTCCAAAAGTTTACATCGAGTTTGCTTTCCATTGACGATAAGAACACTTCATCTTGTGGAATATTGTCTTTACCTCTTGACTTGATGTCTTGGATGAACTTGCGTGGCAAGTTTGAAACTCTTAACGAGTTGAAGAACTCAGAGCGAGTTGAAAACTCTTTGAAAGAGTTAATTTGATTTAATCAAAATTGGTTTATAGCCAAATATGAAGAAGAGCTCCTAAGACCAGCCGATCCAAAAGAAAGAGCGCCCAACTAAACTAAAATTTTAGCTATTTAAAAGGGATCAAGGGGTGTAACCGCCCTCTTAATTTGCTCCTTAATGGGGCCGAATGTGGTGTAACCGCCCCCGATAAATCTCTTCATAATGGGGTGTAACCGACCCCTACGATTTTGAAACCGTTCAGGTTCTGTTTGAACCACTCAAACGCAGAAAACGCGGGTCTAACCCCTGCGTTTTGATGTTGAAATGCAGAGAGGATCTCTGCATTTTGATGTTGCAACGCATGAAAGACCTCTACATTTTGATGTTGCAATGTAGAGAGGACCTCTACATTTTAATGTTGCAACGCAGGTTTTGAGCTTTGCATCTCGTTCTGGAACGCAGCGATGAACCCTGCATTTTGTTGTTGGGACGTAGAGATGAACTCTGCGTCTTGACTCTAGAACATAGAGGCGAGCCTCAGGCGAGATTAATGAGCTTCAGGCGAAGTCCAATGTTCAGACGAAGTCCAGTCTTGCAGACGAGCTTCAGAACATAACTAACTGTAAAGAACGGGTCATAACTTTCAAACCGTAAGTCAGAATTGGACGAAATATATATAAAAATCGACTATCTCGATGATACAGAGCCAACCAAACTGACCCTAAGAGTTCGGTTTACTCCCATCTATTTTGTCAAATTCCTTATGGTTTGAGAGATATCTGCGTTTTGATTTGAAGATATTGTCAATTTGTTGTCTCTTTGGCTAGAGTATTGTAAAGATCGTCATCTTGTAACATTCATCTTGGCTCTTTGAAAATATAAGAGTCATTAGATTATAACTCCCGATGTTGATTGTGAAGGCTATTGAATTAGAGCTTTTATTGGTTGTTATGAAGGTCGTCATATTGTAACCCTTCTTGATCTATGTGAAAATCTTCCAATTGTAGCATTCTGGAAGTTATCGAATTATAACTTGCATCATTAGTGTTTGATGATGATCAGCTATCTGTAGTGATTTTTAGACAACCTACACATGCGACCTACAAAGTGCAGATGAGCTCCATCGTGCAAGTGGGCTAACAAAGCTCGCCTATCAAGTAGAGTTCGCCAGACAGCTGAGTTCACCTGATAAAGGTAGAAAGTCATCTATCAACCAGAGCTCGCTAGATAGCTGAGCTTGCCTGATAAAGGCAGAAGCTCGCCTAACAAAAGTAGAACTCGCCTAATAAGCAAGCTCGCTTGAATAGCAGAACTCCACCAGAGTCGATGAAGTTCGCCACAGAAGATGAACAAACACTGTTCATCTTCCCAGTCTTGTTCATTCATGACTTACCATGTTGAGGTCGAGTCACACCAGTGGCGGTAGTGGTAGCGACATCAGCAACGACATTAGAAGAAGAAGCGGTCCTCCTCCCCTTGGAAGAAATCTTCTTGGGGCCATTTTGAATTTGAGGAAGAATGAGGATGGAGTTCGGGTTTTCTTTGAGAACTCGAGCGGAAGTTTTTCAAAAGCACAGTAACCTCCCAACGAGGGAGATGAATGCTTTATATAGGCGAAATCCTAACGGTCGAGATTCGCCAGCTCAGTCGAAACTAGCGGCTCAGATTGCCTGTGATGGTTCGTATTCGACACTTCGAATCAAACTACCACGAGTGTAGCGGGATGTTCGGAATTCCAAACGAACAGTCAGGAGTTGGCAGTTCAGGTTGAACGGTCATGATCACTCATCGAATCAATGGTTGAGATCAAGAGCGCTGCTAAATCAATGGCTCAAATCGAGCGCATGAAGACGAGGCGGCCCCTTAGCTGGCGAGCGCAAGAAACTGCCCACAGATACGTGGGTCGCCTGCCATAGACTTAGGCCTCGCCCACAGCCATTTATCTCGCCTGCAAGCGTGAAGCTCATCTGACAATGTTTAAAGCTTGCCCGCCCATTTGGAGCTCGCCTGCCAACGACTTGAGCTCGCCTGAAGACTCGAGCTCGCCTACACTTCATCGAGCTCACCTACACATCATCGAGCTCACCTGAAGAGTTCAACTTGACCAATGGGCTCAAATTCGCCCAAATAAATGAATAGTGATCCTCTTCATTCGTAGTGCTCCAGACTACATGCAACTTGATTTAGATCTGAAAACTTTAAAGGGAGTTTTGTAGGCAATAAATATTGCTTTTACACAAGAGAACTCAAAACCTCGCTTGTTTGAGTTCGCCTGCGCGCTCAAAGCAAGTAAAGCTCGCCTACATTAGAAGGCCAAGCAGAGCTCGCCTGCAAGCTTGGCTATCCAACCCACTTTTCTCACCTGCATGAGCCAAAGCTCGCCTGTTTGTTTGACTTGCCAGCATAAGTCAAGCTCGCCTACATTCAAGAGGCCAAGCCTTTCGGCCGCAAGCTCGCCCACAAGCCTTTCGGCCTCCCCTGAACAGTGCAAGTGTCTGCTTGCTTGTGGGAGTGGGCCCACCCATGTCCCACATCCTGGGTAATGAGACATGACTCCCATAACCCTTATAGTGGTCACATCCCACAGCTAGGGGAGGGCATAATGCTCCTCACCTATTAGTGGTCACATCCCACAAGTTAAGGGGGGATCAGGCTTTCCCTTGCCTATTTAAAAACCTTCTTTGCCAATGTGAAGGAAGGCTGGTTGAGGGTCTTGTCTTGCTGTTGGCTGGTGTTTAGGCTCTTCAAGCAGAGACTTCTATTGGCTTGCTTGGTGGAACATTCTTGGCTATAAACTTGGATTGTTGAAGTAGACTCAATCTGAACTCTCAAATTTGAGACTCATTAGCTCTCTGCAAACTCTTGCATCGTAGCTCTCTCTAAGCATTCGGCCTTAATACTCATCAAGCTCGGGTATAATCGAACTCAATCACACAAGAGCTTCTACTGCGTACTGAAGCTCAACCGCAATTTCTATCGGATCGTCCAAGGGAAGCAAACTCGACGCAAGCATTCGAGGAAAGCGTCCTATCGCTACCAAAGAACCCACGTTAATCAAGAAGAGCATTATCTTCACTTCTGTTATAATTGTTGATCCTTAGTTTGTAATAAGTCATTCTTATTAATACAAACAATCTATTTTCGAGAGTTAATTTTTACGCCCTACAGTACCATATGAAAGAAAACAATCAATGCAGAACTAAACTAAAACTTCATCAACTTCCGAATATCCTGAAGTTTAAATTTGTCTAAAACATACGCCAAAGTTTTTGACATGCAGTTTACCCGGTTAATTTAATGAATATAGGTAAAATGACATTAATTAAAGCTCCTTAAGTTCTCCATTTTAAAAAATGAATATTATTAACTGCTAGATAGCAATTTGTTCCTATAGTCAGTGTCAGGTTTTAGTCATAGGGAAAGTAAGGAAATAAATTAATATTTTTAAAATTCTATGAGTTTGGATCAATTAGATGAAAGAAGAAGAAAGGAACATAGTTAGAAAATTTTCTTGAATTCGGATGTTTTCCACTATAACAAAAAAAAAAAAAAAAATTAGTGGAGAGACTAATATATAATTAAAACCATTGATTATCTAGTGGATGATTGTAATTTATTCTTTGATTATAAATAATAAATGAGTGCAATATAGGGAGTGTTAGATTTAGTTTGTACAACCGTCCACTAGATAATTAACAGTTGAGATTAAAAGTAATAGTCTTTTCACAACTTCTTTTATAGTGGAAATAATTCAAATCCATTTTCCTTGGTTCACATGTATAAAAGGCCAAATGTTACCATGCATTAATGGTGTGTTCAGTTTTTAATATAATTCTTGAGGTTGATCTAATAAAAGGTAGTAGGGTTACATGTGGGTGAGAAATTAGTTTATAAAAATTACATTTTGATAAAACTTGAGGAATTCAAGTATAATTAAGCTTAAAATAAGGGTTTGTTTTAGATTTTGGTCTCTTAAATCATAGATACTTTAATCCCCCAAAGCTTCATATTCTTATATTAGTCTCCTAAATTATCTTAATGATATTAGCTTTTTTGTTAGATTTTACCATTCAAAATCATAAATCATTATTTGGTTAACACTAACTATGGATGAAGAATTACCTTATTATCCTCTCTCTCTCTCTCTCTCTCTCTCTCTCTCTCTCTCACCTCCTCCATCACCTGCACCTCCTCTACCACCATCCCCCTCCTCTGCTAGCATTCTAACCTCCTCCTCCATCTCCATAATTGCCTGATCTCTCCCACCACCATCTCCTCCACCACCACCATCTTCTTTTCCTCGACCACCTCCCTTGCCGGAATTCTCGCTTATTTTGCCGCAGACGCCATCAACTCCATTAGTAACGTCATCGTGATTGCCTTCTCTATTCACCACACTCTCCTATATTTGTTTAGAATTGTGAAGACATTACAACTAGGCCTATCCATCCGGGTGGTCGGCCCGGCCTGGAAAACCGGGCCCGGGCCTAACCGGGCCGGGCTTCGGGCCTTTTTTGATTTTTTTTGATTTTTTAAACGTTTTTAATTTTTTTAAAAACTCTTTAAAATTTAAAATATACATAAAAAATTACAAAAAATTATAGAAAATAAAAATAAAAATAAAAATAATCATATTATTAATAACTTGAAATGACATAAATTATAAATAAAAAAATTATAAAAATAAAAGATGATAAAATAACTTCTTTATTAATAATTAGTAAATCTTTTACAAGTATAAATTTATTTCGGAATTCGTCGCATCATAATAGATGAGTACATCCTAACTAGGTTGGCACCTACTCACCTATATCACTATCATTTGCAACTGTTTCCAAAATAATTTATTATAAGTTTAAAGCTAAGAAATAAAATTACAATTTGATAAATATTGTTTAATCTTTATATCTATCTGCTAGTCCTAACTTTTTAAATTTATCTTCACTTCCAGCCATCCGATCGATGCTTTACGTTCGCTTCTCGTACCTCCACCAATCTTGTAAGCACATCACCACTTGTACAGTATATGGATCTAAGCATGTCATGTGGTCGTCAATCAAATGTCCTGTTGTGCTTAAGGCAGATTTCGAAGCTACCGTCAAAACCTACACTGTTAGTAAGTCACGAACTATGGTAGAAAGTATAGAATATGAAATTGATCCATATATTCTCCACCATTGCAAAATATCTAAAGTATTTCCTTGATATTTAACTAAAGAAGCAGATAAATATTCATCTATTTTAGAAACCTCCAATGATGATCCAAGTCCAGACTCACCAGTTAGCTCAGCTACCATTGCATGCCTATCAAAACTTATACTTTTACCTCAGATTGAGCTCGAAAGCGCCGAAGCTGCAGACTGTTGTGCAGCTACACCATGTCTAGTTGCGTACTCATCATATAAGGTTTGAAAATAATTTCTAATAGCTAAATGATAATAAGTAGCAGTAATGTTGGATCCATCATCTAACTCTATAACCTGTCCACTATACAATGGCTGTAACAAACTTTTGAAGGCCAATATCCTTCAAACATAGATCAATAAGAACACTCAAACCAAAAATATGAGAAATATGCCTAAAATACTTATTAAATTTGCTCTCCATTTAAAAATTATACTTCCAAAAGTATCATTCATACGATAATTGTTAATTTTTTTTGAATATTTAAAATTTGTAAAACAGCTAAAGTAATAGTTGGATAATAACAACCATATAATAACATAGTAGCATCATAAAAAACTTGTAACATTTTATTTAAATTATATATAATTATCCATTCATCTTCAGTTATTCCATAAGAGCTACCAAAGCTAGAACTAGAAGCAAAATAATTTATAAAAATATTTATAATTTTTTTATATTCTATAGCTACACTTAACATTTCATAGGTGGAATTCCACCTATGATCAACATCTTTTGGAATTAGTCTAGCCTTAATATTTTTTTTACACATTTGTTCCCATCTTTTAAGTCTTTGTTCAGAAGTAGTATGCATATAAGAAACTGTTCTAACCTTTTCTATCATGGGTTTAATTTCAGTAAATGCACTTTATATTCTATAGCTACACTTAACATTTCATAGGTGGAATTCTACCTATGATCAACATCTTTTGGAATTAGTCTAGCCTTAATATTTTTTTTACACATTTGTTTCCATCTTTTAAGTCTTTGTTCAGAAGTAGTATGCATATAAGAAACTGTTCTAACCTTTTCTATCATGGGTTTAATTTCAGTAAATGCACTTTGAAGTAGTATGCATATAAGAAACTGTTCTAACCTTTTCTATCATGGGTTTAATTTCAGTAAATGCACTTTATATTCTATAGCTACACTTAACATTTCATAGGTGGAATTCTACCTATGATCAACATCTTTTGGAATTAGTCTAGCCTTAATATTTTTTTTACACATTTGTTTCCATCTTTTAAGTCTTTGTTCAGAAGTAGTATGCATATAAGAAACTGTTCTAACCTTTTCTATCATGGGTTTAATTTCAGTAAATGCACTTTGAATAATTAAATTTAAAGTATGGCATATACATCTAATATGAAAAAGTTTACCATGACAGGGCAATGGCAGAGTTATTTTGAGAAAATCTACAGCTGCATTGTTATTACTTACATTATCTAGTGAAAGAGAAAATATTCTTTGATCAATTTTTAGTTTCATAAGTTCTTCAACTATTAAATTGGTTACATTAAACCAGTATGTGACTCTTCAATTGCAATAAAAGAAACAACTTTTTTAAATATTTGACAATTTTCATCAATCTAGTGTGCTATGATACATAAATAACCTGTTTGTGCTCTAGATGTCCAAATATCAGAAGTTAAAGAAAATTTATAGTTTAATTTTTTAAAATAAAAAATTATTTTTCTTTGTTTCGTTTGATAATGTTTTAAAATGGCACGTTGACAGGTTTGACGATAATTTTTTTTTTAAAATTGGGATAAAAACAATCTCTAAACAAATCTTCAAATTCATAATCTTCTACTAATTTAAAAGGAAGGTTTTTAAAAATGATAAACCTGATAACGTATTTTCTAGCTCGGGCAGCGTCATAATTCCGAGTACCGAGACTACCAGAAGAGAAGGATTGAGAAATCATAGATTGTCGGATATCACCTTGAGGAGTCTGGCCTCTGTTGTATTTTTCTATATGGCGTTTCAGGTGGTTGGTGCCGTTCTTATGATGAGCTTGGAAAGTCCGGCGGTACAATGCACATTTAGCCTTCTAGGTGAGGATCCTACCGTGTTCATCCTTAGTGACATTGATCTTTTCAAAAAAAATTCCACACATCGGATCTCGGCCTTTTAGGAGATTTTGGTGCAGATTCATCGCCATTGGATTCAGGATTACCACTGGTAGGAGGAGTAGCTGTTGTTGTAGGAGAACTCATTTTAATATCAGTAGGAGATAGATTTTGCTCTTCATAATCAGATCGAAAAGCCATTTGATGAAAGGATTAGAAAGTATAAGAGAGTATAATATTATATAAGAGAGTATTAGAGAGAAGTAGATGAGTTTTGGTATGAGAAGAAGAAGTAAGCCTCCCCTCTATTTATAGAGGCAGCCTCCTAGGCAAATGACCAAAAACTCCTCACCAAATAGCCGTTTTTTTATCGTTTTAAGGGGTAAAACAATCAAAATATAAAAATGACCGTTTTGGTCGGGCCGGGCCGGCTTGGCCAAAACGGTCAGATTTGTGACCGTTAGCTCGGCCCGGCCGGCATAAGCGGTCACAAATAATGAGCGTTGGGCGGGAAAACGGTCACCCTTGTGGACCGTTTCGTCGGGGCCGGGCCGTTTGGCGAAAACGTCACCCCGATTTTTTGTGCCGCAATGGTCACACCGAGGGTGATTGTGGCGGGCGGGCCAGGGGCGCGGATCTGCCGGGTCGCGGGTCGCCCGGCTCACCGCCCGACCCGGTTTCGTTGCCCGATCGGAACTGTTTCGGACCGAGCGCCAGCGAGTGGAGAATGGTATAACTGTCCATTCAAAAATTTAAAAGAAAGCCGAATATCTCTCATCCATCTTAGCACCATTTAACTAGAGGGAATAATATTATCATTTTAAGGTAATTTGGGGGCTAGAGATATCCAAATACCTACGATGCAAGCGAGTAAGATCGTAGAAAGTAGAAACCCTTAAAATATCAAAATGGATCCCCAAACGGATCTTGTATATCCGACCCTAACCCGACCCGTTTCTACCGTCCTCTACGGTCCGCACCTTATCCGTTTCCGCCATCTCCTCTTCTTCCTTTTCCCTCCAAGCAAAATTCATCTCAAAATCCAAAAACCCTAACCCTAATGGCGACCGTAGGACTCAACCTACTCTCGTCCTTCAAGGGCCTTACCCTCTCATTTTCCTCCTCTTCTTACCTCAACGGCGACCTCGGCTCGATCCGAATCGGCCAGCAAGTTTCGGTCTCGTTCCCAATGAAATCTCCATTGACGATCGAATCCGCTCACAAGAAAGGAGCGGGGAGCACGAAGAACGGCCGAGATTCGAGGGGGAAGAGGCTCGGGGTCAAGATCTATGGCGATCAGGCCGCTCAGCCTGGTGCTATTATCGTCAGGCAGCGGGGAACTAAGGTATGATGAATCTTTTATTGACACCCTAGGTGGTGAATTTTGTTGGAAGTGTTAAAAGTTCGAGTTTTTTAAGGCTTGCTGTTGGGTTTGATTTAGAATTTTGAGTTTGGTTGCTTGTGGGATGTTGAATTGAAGCCTCAATTTGGTTTAACGGCGATTTTAGGGTGATAACTAGAGGCCATTGGATCCTCATGATTGACCCAGTTGACAAATAACTATGACAAATTTGCTATCCAATTTACTTATCTAAAGTAGATACCGTTATGCTATAATCAGGTAAGAATTGTCCATTGAACTTCAGATTTAGTGTATACAAGACGTTCATGGTCGACCCATTGGACTGTTAATGTGAATGGCTTCTTACTTGACTGGTTACATATTTCTAAGGATAACGGAGAAGAATTGAATTTGTGATCTCATAATGTTTCACTCAATAAAAAGATTGAGGAAAATGAAAATTGGAGGGCTTAGTATCGAGACTATGTGACATTTGACAATCAAGAGAAATAAGTAACAGAAGTAATTGCATCAGTTGGTCTCATATGTGCTCGATGGTAAGAAGTATAGTATGGATGCCGTTGTGGCTGTTATAAACCCCTTGACTTATGTAGTGAGAAGTAGAAAGCTAATGTTGCTAACTGATGTTTGATTGTCGATAGCGGTGCATCAAATATTGTAAGATAGAACAAGTAGAGGTAAAAGAACTGTTCTCTGGGCTCATGAAGTTGAACCTAATCCTGAATGATACATTAACATTTATAAACATAGCATTCTTTGTTTATCAATTCTTACCTATGTTTAACAGATATATTAGGTTTTTTGGTCGTTACATGGTGGGTATGACTATTAATAGTTTTATGACAGATAAAATATTATATTGTCTTTGTTCTAGAAATAAATAAGTTTCTCTGATAGTGTAGCTTTGTGCAAGAATTCCTTCACTTTAAAGAGCTACAGATTACTTTGCTGAATGCTCCTATTCATGACCGACAAATTCATGTGTTTCTCTGAACTAATGCCAGCGATAGTGGAACTAAGTAGTTATGCACTGGTGTGTCCGAAAGTCAGTAAGAACAAACTGTCTTTCCTGCTTGCTTTCATTAGATGCTCATGCTTCTATGTTGCTACTGTGATTCATCTTTAGTTGACAGTTGTTTTGTTTAGTTTCTTTGGTAGTCATTCTGTGTTCCAGTGTTCTTTTGATCTGTTATTCAGTTTCCTTGCTGTTTTTTTTCCTTCTCTTCTCACTTGGGCCTTTCTGATTTAGTTTCAATCTAGTGCATCCTTCTTCCTGAGTAGGCGGAGTAAAATGCTTTTTTGTTTGGTTATTCCGTCCTGTTTAACTTCTCCCCTCTTTCCTGTTTCTAATGAAATGTTTTCTCACTCTTACCATAACAAAGAATTCAATTGGATCATGTCATCCTCACAAATCATTGGAGTAGTAAAGCTTTCGGAAACATTCTGGATGGAGGGATTATTTTGAACAAAGCTTTCTTGTTCCTTTTTCCGAGCTAAATCAGCCTCATAGAGAACAGTTAGTTAGGTCATAAGTAATTCTTTTAGTCAAGACAGCATGCACATGCATTTTCATTGTTAGTAATGGGTAAGGATTCTTTTGGTTTGATTTTTGTAATGTTCCTCTTGAGATTGAAGACATCGGTTTGGTGCTTGAGAATTGTTTCTATTTAAAATATTCTTAAAAGCCAAAATTGAGAGATGACACGAAGGTAGTTATGAAATTTCTGTAACCAAAAAGAATTCTGCTTGAAGGTACTTCCTTTCAGTGATATTTCTTGATTATAGAAGAGACACCCAAAGAAATTGCAAACAAAGTGACCTGTGATAGGGAGGTCAAAAGTTCAAGAAATACCATAACCAACATTGTAAGAACAACTTTCTTCCCTATATGCAAGTAGATTGGAGGGACTCATCTAAAATTTCCGCAGGAGTTGTTGCCTTATCATGCTTATATTTTATAATTGGACCCTCTCCACCATTAGACACCACTTGTCATTAACACATGTCTCTGTAGTGTGGCAATTCATTATTGTAGACAGAAAATATGCAACCAAGAGATCTTCAATTTCTTGTTTACTTTTGCTTCATTATAGTTCTGTTTCTGTATATCTTAGAAACGCCTTTGGTTACATTTTAAAACCAGTTACTGTTTATACTTTTTTTTAAAAAAAAGTCAACAATTTGAAAATTCAGTTCCATCCTGGAAACAATGTTGGGCTGGGCAAAGACCACACTATCTTCTCACTGATTGATGGTCTCGTGAAGTTTGAAAAGTATGGGCCAGACAGGAAAAAGGTGAGTAACCTAATGATCAATTTTTGTTGAATCCTAATTATAAAATCGCTGAATTAATGATGACAAATATCTCCATTCTTAACAGATTAGCGTCTATCCGCGCGTAGAACAGCCAGAGAACCCGAACAGTTTCAAATCCAGGAGAAGGGAATACTTCCAGCTTCAGCGTGAGCGCAAGAAGGCAAGGCAGGAAGGTGCTCTCCGTCCCCAGCTAGTGTTTGCCTCTGCCGGGGACGTTTCAGAGGCCAATCCTGCTTGTTGATAGACTATCATTGTAAATTTCGTTTTAAGGTACTGCTGCCTTCTTTGTACTGTATGTTGTTTCTACACCAATGAAAAAAATGCATTATCATTCTGAGCAGGCTCCTCAATTTTCTATTGTTGGTCCTTGCTTACTTGTTTTTATCAGTCAAGTTCACATGTTATATGTCTAAGGTAAAATAGAAGTAAACAGAGTATAACAAATGAATCAACAGGGTAAGATTATGTGTTTTTTTAATAGGTCAGTTGTAACATAACATGAAAACACCACATTTCGTTTAGGGAAAAGATCTTTGAAAGTCTTTGATCATGCACTGCATCCATAAAAAATATGAGAACTTTTACTGTTGTAGCTTTTCCTACTATTTGTGTTCATCAATTGCCTATATGAATCTATCAGATGCTTTTTTAGGACA
This sequence comes from Asparagus officinalis, assembly GCF_001876935.1. Classification (NCBI taxonomy): domain Eukaryota; kingdom Viridiplantae; phylum Streptophyta; class Magnoliopsida; order Asparagales; family Asparagaceae; genus Asparagus; species Asparagus officinalis. The sequence goes on along the minus strand of NC_033803.1, from coordinate 9,189,308 downwards.
TTAGGTTGCTCACTCATTATAGGCATTCTTTTGTTCTCATTTACTGTAAGCTTACCAGCAGACTGAGCCATAATACTTTTGAAGCACCCAGCTGATGCTAACTCTTTTACTGGCATGTGACACTAACATGTCATGAACTTTGAAAGCAACTGCTGTACAGCTGTGTTAATCATATCATGCATTTAAAAGGCGAAAAAATTCGCTACAGGAAAGAAAATTTTGATTCAAGTAGTTGAAACTTCTGAAAACTGAACTCTAAACTAGGTCTTCATGCCACATAAAGCACTAATTTGTAGTATATGGAGAATGATTTAACTGAAATAATGACAATAATGGCTGTGTAATCAAGCTTCTACTTGGAATATGGCGAAGTAGAGAGTGGAGATTATAGTCACAGTGGTGATGCTATCAAAGTGGACCTTATTCATGATTCCTGCAGAATGGTTGCTGCTATTACTGCTGCCACTGCTCGAAGATCCTGAAGGTCCAGCCGGTATTGTAGTAGCTAAAAAATACATTGAGAATATGTGGACAATAATGTATTAGCTAGTAGAAGCCTTTGAGTTGTGAATTTCTACGAAGGATCATAAATATTTGGCTTAACCTTTTGTAGCATTGGTGGAGATAGCGTAGTGTGGTGAACTTGGCAGTTTATTCAGAAGCTCTGTCATTGAATAAAGTTAGCACCGATCGGAAAAAAAAACAGAAAGTAATGAGTTAGCAGTGGAATAAAGAACGAGTCTAGTGGGTATTTCACTAACTGATTAACATTTTGGTTTCTATTTTATATAAGATGAGCTATTACCTTCAGTAAAGATTGTATTTTTGGGGCCACCTTATAGCGTTTCAAGATGCAGAAGAGTCAGCCCATGCCTATTACAGGTTTAGAAGTTCGTATTCAACCTCTAAGATCTACAATGACATGAAACCTCTAAGACTAGTTGTATAAAAGTTCGATATTTTATTTATGTAATAAAACGATCCATTTATTAACCTGGCACCCTATTTTAGATGTGTGTGTGGCATGCGCATGTACCCCTCATATTGCTCATGCTCTTCCAAGAAAAGTAAATGAGTGGCCACGGTAATGGATGGCTTGACTTTTGCAATTAAATTTGGTAAATCAGCAATTAATTTTGATTTTACAAGTTTTGCAAGTGTTATTAACAAAACATCATATCCCATTGTCCATGAGCAAAGCATTCATAGAACAAATATTTTTGGCTATAATATAGGTCGTGATCCATGAGGTAAATGTCCTTAAGTTCATTATTACTTGTTTCATGAATAATATGTTTTCTTCATTTCTAATTTAAAGAACATTTTGGTCATGTCCTAAAGTTTCAAACCCGCCTATATATACCTCCTTGAGCTTAAATTAGAAGAAGGACTTGCAAACTCTGAATTGTATGGGGAAAAAACATTCTCAGATGTATGGAAATAAATGACACTTGTAAAGAACCAAGGGTTATAAATCTTCAAACATATGCTGGAGTTGAAATTGTTATGCTAGGAGTTTGAATCTTTCTGCCACTTGTTTACTATTAGGTAAGGCCTCAGTGGCAAAATGGCAGAAGGATTCAATCTCCTGGCATAACAATTTCAATTCCAGCATATGTTTGAAGATTTATAACTCAACCCTTGGATTAGTGCTATGGGTGAGGATTTGGAGATTAGTGCACTGATCAACATTCATTTCTCTCCTCGGTCCACAAATTATCCAGAGGACACGGACATTGTATAGTTTTCCAACTGTATGGTGATCAGGTTCTGCTGGATAGCTGGTGTATCAATGTTCGTCTATCTTTAAATCAGTGCTAAAAGGAAGGTTTGAAGACCGTTGAACAGATCTGAAAGTTTCTTTTTCCTTTGTGCACCAACTAATCCATAGTTAGAGGAGTAAATATCCAGTGCACCCGGTTCATAATGTTGATGCTGCATCAAAGAGATCAATATGTGGACTGCTAACGATACCATTTTGGTAGAGGGACAGGGGTGCACTTAATACTTTCTCGTAGATAGGAACCATTGGATAGTTTCCCGAGCAAGTAACAGAATAGCTTTGAATTAGGGAAAGGGAAAGCTGTTTGGGATGTGTTAAGTAAGGAGTTAATAGGAGTAGGCGGAGAAGTTTTTGGGCATTGGTTGAGAAGGGAGGTTGCAGGTTACACTTGGAATGATGCATATATGTGCAGTTTGCACTTTTGAACCCTTACGCAACTGAATTTGTAACCTAGTTAATGTTTGTACTGGTCGAGGTCTGGGAGTTTGTCATGTGTATTGGGTGTGCAAGACCTAAATTTTGGGATCCTAATTTGAAGTATTTTTCATTTTGTTAAAAATTGTTAAAATTCCCACTTTATATACACATCAACCTTTATGTGTTGGCTATGGTTTTATTGAATAACTAATACCTCTCTGAGGCTAGATATCCTTAAATATTCAACTCTTTTTTTACTTCTGATTTATTAGGGAAAAATGTTTTAAGCATATACATGTGACAGTAGTTGGTTCCAATCTCATCATGGCCTTTGGCTTGAACAGATCAGCATCAGCTTGTTTAGATCTATTTGCTTCAGCCTGACTTTACCGATAATCATGGTGTATCTTATTAGAAGGAGAATTGAAAACATGGGTAGGGTTTTTGGTCCTTGCATTGAATTTGCGAATGCATCATTAGTATATGAGAGGGATCAAAATGATGCGATAACATATTTCATCCTTAAAATTTTGGAGACTTGTCTGAAAGTCATGATGTCAGCATTCTCTATTTGTGCGGAGCAGCATTTATTCACTTGTAGGGATAGCCAAGCCCATCGAATGATACGATCCATGAATGGGGATATCAAATACAATAAACTATGAAAATTATCTTGCAGTAGTAAAAGATTGACTGAAACAAAGTATTGATTTATGGGCGTGAAATTTCCTTCAAAACATCCTAGTGTTATTCTGTAAGTTTGTACTCATCAAGTTTCAGCTGGTAGATCCTTGTGTATTCCGAAAACGAAAACTTTAAAATCTGAAAAGTTTTTGCACTTCCAAAATGTGCAAAGTCTTAGCTCTCAAGAGCCAAAAGAATTATACATATCAAATACAAAACAAACAAATACAAGAAAAAATGTCGCTCCTGTAGAGATCTATGCTGTTGTTTTTCACTGGCTATATATGTGATTTGGCTTGCCATTCTGCTGTGGCTCGAACTACCTCCTTTTTATCCTCTTCAAGGCGAAGTAAATGCGTGCTTCTGAGATCTCCTTTGCTTGAACTCTTGCTTTCAAGTTCTTCCCTTGTTTCTATGGTTGTGAGAGATTCAAGGAGATTAGATTGATTACACTCTCGCCGATACTCTAGAGTCATGCTTGTGAGATGGTAATGCTCGAGTATATTCAGAGGCACACTCTGTAAAAAAGTGAAAAAAAAAACGTTTTAATACATACATATGGTAATTTTTATAAGCTGACTGATCAGAGCATTTATACGGATGGCGGTAATATGTCAGTTTATATTTGTGTAATGTTTTATGTGCTCTTTCTTTGTACTTGATTCATAGGGACGAATCTTTGTACGTTTCATTATGATCTTATTAATGAAATGCCAGGAAAAATGTATTATGCATCTTTCACTAGTGTTAGAAGATGATAGTCAAAGGATGTAATATTTTGGTGAAATAGAGTTAAGAAATTAATCCTTAGCTCAGCATTCTTATCTTTCTTAGCCTAGAGTTTAAATATGTCCCTTACTTAAAAATTTAGATTCCTAAATTTTCTATTACCACACTGTATCTAATATTCTTTAAGTTGCTTTTTTGCTTGGAAATCTTATGCATTCTGAAATATATATGTCGAATATAAATAACTTACCTCAAGAATCCAGCCTATATATTTCACATTGTTTACATGCTGGTTCACGTCCATATCGTTCCATCTTGGCTAAAAAAGCATAAAAATTACATGATCAACAATACTACACTCACATACAGGTAAACATACATTATGTCACAAATTAGAAAAAATAAAAATTGTGACACTTACCGCTAAACCTGATCTTATGTGCTTTGCAGTCGCTTCATCGAGCTTATCGATCTTATAATCATCTCCATTTTGTGAGAGGATTTTTCTATCCAAGAAGAAGGGTTTCACTTCTTCTCTAACTTGTTCAGGGATCTTAGACAACCTCCTTGTTTTTCTATTCATAATCACCCAAGTGCTGTTGACATTGAAATTAAGCCATGATTGATTAGCTCTAAGATGGAAAAATTTAATGAAAACTTTTTGTTTATTATAATTTTTTTTTTAATTTTGATTTGGATAATACCTTGTAGCTCTTGTTATAATTTTCTGAGTGGTGTGATCTCGGATTATCCAGTCTCTCCTCATTCCATTCTTTCCTGATGCAGCAACCCATGTGTCAATTTCAACCACATCCCCCCTGCAACAATGATTTTAGATGTAAAAAAGAGGGTGAAGATTTTGAAGAGACGTGCATTAGCAATGGATACGATGAGAGATGATGATACAGGGAAGAATAATAACGATACCAGCGGCTGTATTTGTTGACTTGAATGTTGATGCGAGTGACGACCCATATGAGCTTTCTCAGGCTCATCTCATGCGTCGCGCCAAAACCATCGCTCGCAAGGCCTGAGCTCATTACATGGTTCAGAGCTGTCTCCTGTTTGTTATTATGATTGCATGTATAAGAGCTTTGAGTTAGTACTCTCAACATTTCTTTACATAGTGATATGTGATATATTTTAGGGTTCTTTTCTTAATCCTGAAACTAACTTTTTAGTCTATTTTCTTTAGTAACTGGGACAGGATGCCTTGGAAATTTATTGATTAGAAAAATAGATCTAGAACACACATTCGGGGGGGGGTGTTTGTTTCAAATCCTATAATTTTAGGATATGGATTTATCATGGGATTTGAAATCCATAGATAATTTGTTATGGGTTGGGATTTCTAAAACTTTGTTTGTTTCAACAATATATTGGGATCTGGAATACTATAATTTGTAATATTTTTGTTTGTTTTAAATTTTTTGGAATTTGAAATCCTTAATTTGTCTAACACTTTTGAAATTCATTCTACATCCCACCCAAAAAAGAGTATTTCACAAATCCTTAAATATAATAATTTTTTATTATTTGGGGATTTGATATTCTAATTTTTTTTGAAACAAACAAGTTTTATGGAATTTTAAAACCCAGTTTTATGGAATTTTAAAACCCAAAAAACCTACTTTTTGATCCTAGAATTTAAAATCCCACCCAAATGCTAAATTTTTTTTGAAACAAACACCCTCGAAATGAAAGAGAGAGAATAAGAAAAAGTGCGGAATGAGGAGACAATGAGCAAGGGCAAGAAGCACACACACAAAAAAAAAAAACTAATATTACTTTCTAAATTAATGTGTTACTGCCATTTATTTTTAAATTCACCCACCTCCAAATTTTACTCTTAGACACAAAACATCTGAAACTGATTGCTCTTAGATCCAAATGTCTATAATTCAAAAATAAAAGTGCAAAAGAGGGCGTAACTAACTTTTCTCTACGAAACAACTATGACATTTAAAATGTGCAATGTTTTTTTTTTTCCGGATTATTAGTCAAAAACATGCCACTAATTAGACCTTACTTGTAGGAGATTCAACAATGTCTCCATGGTTGCAGTCTTGTCTGGCCCAATCTCATAAGACCTAATCACAAAAGTCTGCCTATACACTAACCTCTTCTCCACAAACCTCCCAAGCTTAAAACTCTTCAATGATTCATCCCCCTCTTCAACATCATTCTCTACACACAGTTTTTTCTCCACACCATTGATCACCTTCTTCCCATTGATCTCATTAACACTCACATGGCCTCCTCCACCTACATTTCTCACACTCAAACCCTTCATCTCTCCTCCAGTCCTCCTCCATACCCCTAGAGAGACCGTCGTCGCCTTCGATACGCTAGTTGGCTTGAAGAAGCACAGACCAAGGCTGGAAATGCTCCTCATCGCCGTCGACATCGTTGTCATAGTCCATGCACATAAGATAGACGGACAGATAGATAGACAGACGGACAGACAACCATGGAGTCTAAGAAATAATGTTTGGATGGGGGATTTAGAGGAGATGGGGGAGAAAGAGAGGAGTAGAGGTCATCCTCTATAATGCAATGGTAGAGAGGAATAGAGGGGATTCATGGATTTTGATAGTCCACGCACAAATATAGAAAGATTGAGTGGTCTAATATGATACCAAGATAATAGGAGAGAGGGTGAGAAAATACCAAGAGGTTTGCTACTCTTGTTGTTGACCTATCTTATCTACCCTTTTGACGACAGTCTATTTGTTGGGAGTTCTAATTCTAGGATGCATAAAATATTGTGAAGAAACAGAAAGATGCCATTAATTTTTGGTAGATAATATATACCATATAATATCGTTTAAGTATGAAGCATATATACTCTTTTTGGTTGCTTGTTAAGGAACTTCACTGTAGGAAATCAGTGAGATAGGTGAGAAAAAAAAAAGTTAGGTCCTTAGGCATTCTCCTACCAAGGAGATTATAAAAAAAAAAAAGAAGAAGGAAGGATACAATTCTCAAACTATTTTCAGGTAGGCTAGATCTCAAATTGCATCTTGGTGTAAGGATCATTTTATAATATGAGCTTTGTTACTCTCACTTTAATTAGATTCCTCAAGACAGATAAACAATTAAAAGGAAATTGATCCTATTACAGAGAAAACCCTTGGATGATTTTGCTGAAGACTTCGGGTCACAAAGATCCATGAACGAGATTGGACGACACTGATTGACCCAAAATTAATTCTTATTGAGTCATGAAAGTACTTTTTTAAAACCACTATTTATCTCTATAATTGTTTTCCAATGTGAGGCTAATCTTATCTCAATGTTTTCCTACCAAACTCGTACGTATATTGAACTGAATAGATGAGAGACACTCCTAGTAAATCTCTATATTGACCAAAACCAGTTGAGTCCAACATAAGCCGCTAACAAAGGAAGTGTCTCCATTTGGCACTACACAGATAAACCTAGTCACACCACTTAAGAGAACTCTAACATGTACTGGACCATGTTTTATTTGATCTAATGTAACATCACGTCACTCTATCTTAAGCACTGACTCATGCTAATAAAGTTAAGAAACAAACAAAATATCTAAAGACCCATCAAACCATGAACTTTTCACTAAGGCTCCGTTTGGCGAGGGTTAAAAAGAAGGATTAATGTATTTAGTCCATTCGATAATCTGAAGGACTAAATTATTAACCCGTTAAATAAGTTTTATTTTAGTCATTGTGATCAGTTTTAGTGTTTGGGAATAACAATGATTTTGACTATTTTCTTTATAATTAGAAGGGTTAACTTTTAATCATTCTAAATAAGAGTATTAGTAAACCCCTCATTTTGAGGGGTTAACTCATTTTAATCCCTCTAGAGGGGTTAGCTTAACCCTTCTATATTTTTTATGTTTGGCAAATTATGGAGGGTTAAATCACTTTAACCCTTGCATAGATTTTTTGTGTTTGGCGGATTAAGAAGGGGTTAAGTCTCCTTAACCCCTCACTTAACCCTCCGCCAAACGGTATTTAAGTTGTTAGGTTCCAAAGGCCTTAATAACATAGATGACTAGGCTAAGGTACTTGATCTCAAATTGGCTCCAAAAAACTTATATAAGTGTCTAGGCATATTTAATCACACTAGTATGCAACAAGTGCGTTGCACGTGATGCATGTTATAATTATTCATGCAGAGATGATTGTTTTATGTTCTAGATTTAATTATAAAAGAATTTATATACAACTAACATTAAAAAAGAAAAAAATTCATAGGAAAAAATGAATATAACAATTAATAATATAGAAGATAGAAATAATTATTTCTGATTTATATGCATAATAATACAAGATAATATTTTGGTTCAAAGTATTTCAAGTACAAAGATTTGATATATATGATTGAGCATTAAGGCGGAAAGTGTGTATTTAAGCAAAAATTTAAAAGAGATGTAAGAAACTTATTTTCTTTTAAAATTTTCTTCATATGATGGAAGATAGGATCAATCAATTTTCTTTCACAACTGTTCTCATTGTCACAAGAACATTTTCATTTGGTATATGTATGAAATTCTCATCTATTATAGGCTCTTCTTCACACTACTTGAAGCTAGAATTCTCCAAAAAAGATTTCAATGCAAGCATGTTCATATAAACATTAAAAAAAATTCATTTTCCCAAGGATATGATTTCATGAGACTTTTACATTGATTACTTTTTATTTTTTAGCATAGGTAGTTATAGACATGACTTGGCAGAAATATCCTCGAATTAACTATCGTTCCATTGAAAAGTCTTTTATCATCCAAAAAATCTCTTAATGTTCTTTTAATGGTTTGAATTGTAAATTTTTTTATCATTCATGCTTTATCTTATAACATTCGTATGAACCTTGAGATTCCATCTCGTTAATAGGTAATTATAATAAACTTTCTCGGATGGGATAGTTACTTGATATTTCTCAGAAAAGTTTAGCCAAATATATTTGAATTTATATAACCATATAATATTGGGATTTTTCTCATATCAATCTCTTGAATTTATCATATTTGGAAATTAGTCCCACTAATCACTGAAATTGCTATTAGATCCTCAATTCTTAGGGTATGAGATGGTGACCCATCAAATACTATTATAAAAGTGAGTTGCCATGTTAAAACATTTCTACCCAAAATACCCTCCAGTACATCCATTCATACATACATGCTCAATTTTTTATAACCTCCCCAATGCTTGTACTGAAGAAATGACGAGCACAGCGATGAAGACCGCATGAAAAGACGAAGGAACATGTTTGGGTGCTGTGCGGTCGACCGCGTGTAGCACGACAGTCGACCGTTAACGTGCACGAGGATGAGTTCTGTTCAGTATCAGGTCGCAGTCGACCGTGCTTGGTGCGACGGTCGACCACCAAAAGTCCAGAGACTCAGGAAAGTTTCTGCCTTTTTCGCGGCCGACCGCCCATGGCGCGACGGTCAACCGCGAGTCGGGTCTAAGCTGGGTTTTAGTTTTTAACCCGTTTTATTTATGAGTTGATATATAAGTCTAATCCTAATTAATTAGGGTTAAGAAAGGACGTTTTGAGCAGTCTTTGTGAGGGAATTATTGCATCCAAGTGTGGAAGATTTGTGAGAGATCTAGAGGCTTTATTTTAGGGTTTATTTGGTAAAATTTGTAACTCTATTTGTATTCTATTGATTTCTAATAGTAAGAACTCCCCCCTTCTTGCCCCGTGGACGTAGGCAACTTGTCGAACCACATAAAATTCGTTTGTCTTACTGTGGTATTGTGTTTGGCTTATTTGGTTGTAATTTATCTCGTTCTTGTTTGTGTGGTTACGAGCTCCGCTGCGCACAATAAGTGGTATCAGAGCTTCGGATTTAGCTTGGGGCTTGTTTGAAGGATTCAGTGAAGGATTCCTATCTGAAGAGTTAGATCGACAACATGAGAGAAGCAATCACATCAAGTCCATCTCTTATGAAGGCGATACAGAGTCTGAGCATCAATAACATGAAGACTGATGTTTCAAAGTTCGACGACAAGATCAATTTTGGTTTGTGGAGGTGCCAAGTGATGGATGCATTGGATGCACAGAATTTAGAGAAGACTCTTGAGTTATAAGAGAAACCCACTGATATGAAGGACAAGGTTTGGAAGAAGATGAATAGTAGGACTTGTGGAGTTATTCGGTCATGCTTGACGCCGGATCTTATTTATGACGTGATGAATGAGATGTCGACGAAGAGAATGTGGGAAACACTTAATGAGAAGTATCTTACGAAGAGCATTGAGAACCAGCTTTACTTGAAGAAGAGGTTTTACCAGTTCAAGATGAAGAGGGGAGTTTCTATCAGGGAGCATGTCAATAATTTCACGAAGCTACTTTCAGATATGGCCAATGTGGATATCATGGTTGAGGATGAAGATAAGGCGATGCTACGTTTGTGTTTATTACCTGAGGATGATTATGGTATGTTCGTTCTCACTATGATCAATGGAAAAATAACAGTTAGCTACAAGGAGGTGACCTCGGTGTTGGTGAATTATGAGCTGAGAAAGAGTGATGGTGAACCCTCTAAGAAGGCATCGGGAGATGCATTAGTAGTTCGAGGCCGTACTTCAAACCGCCGCCAAGACAACCGCTCAAAATCGAAGAATAGAGGTGCTTATAAGAGTGGTGGTAGAAATCAATATTGATATTATAAAGAAGAAGGACATTGGAAGATTGACTGCCCAAAGTGGAAGGAAAAAGCTGGGAAGAACAAGGGGAAAGCTATACAAGCTTCAGAGGTGAATATTGCAAAAGGTGTTGACAAACATTTAGATTCAGATTCTTCGGTTTATTCGTGCCCTGCACTACCGTCGGTTTGCTATGCTGACTCTACGGAGTGGAAGTTGGATTCGGGAGCCACATATCATATTTGTCTTAGGAGGGATTGGTTCTCCAGCTTTGAGGAGCTGGAAAGAGGGGATATCGTGCTTATGGGTAATGACCATGTATGTCCTATTGAAAGTATTAGTTTAGTCCGGATCAGGATGCATGATGGTATGGTGAGGAAGTTGAAAGAAGTGAGGTTCATGCCGTAGTTAACGAAGAACATCATTTCTCTTGGTACTTTGGAGGCAGCTGGTTATCGGGTGACTTTAGAGGAAGCTACAGTGAAGGTCACAAAGGGTTCTATGGTGGTGATACGAGGAGTCAGGGAAAACTTTCTATACTACTTGAAGGGCAAGACAGTTACAGAGGGTCTGGCAGCTTCTATCACTACAGAGGACACTATCATCCTATGTCACATGAGATTAGGACACACAGGTGATAAGTCCCTGCAGTTATTGGTGAAACAGGAGCTATTGAAAGGTGCTAAGACCTGCAAGATGGAGCTGTGTAAGCATTGTGTACTTGGAAAGAAGACTAGAGTGGAGTTTGACACCGCTATTTACAACACCCAAAGTATATTGGATTACATTCACACAGGTGTTTGTGGCCCTTCCAAGCACACATCACTTAGTGAGGCCAACTATTTTTTCACTTTCATTGATGACTATTCCAGGAGGAATTGGGTATACCCTATGAAGTATAAACATGAGGTCCTAGATATTTTTATGGAGTGGAAGAAGAAAGTGGAGCTGTAAACAGGTAGAAAGGTGAAGACTCTATGTTCAGATAATGGTGGAGAGTATAAGAGTGATCTGTTTCTACAGTTTTGTCGGGATCACGGCATTAGGCGACACTTCACAGTTCGAGAGACACCGCAACAGAATAGGGTGGCTGAGAGATTGAACCGTTCCTTGCTAGAGAATGTATGATGTATAATAACGCAGAGTGGATTACCTAGATTCTTTTGAGCCGAGTCATTAGTTTATGCGAGCCATCTCGTGAACAAGTTACCGTGTACAGCGATACATGGGAAGAGTCCTTTGGAGTGTTGGTATGGTTCGGTAGCTAGTGACTATGAGTCGCTTCGAATATTTGGGTGACTTGTTTATTACCATGTTAGTGATGGTAAATTGAATTCGAGGGCAAGGAAAGCAATCTTTATAGGATTTAGAGATGGAGTTAAAGGCTTCAAGTTATGGGATCCATAGGACAAGAAGATAGTTATTAGCAGAGATGTCACATTTGATGAGACATACATGATGAGGCCTCAAGTTCCTCGACAGATGGAGGAAGACCAGATTCGAGAGATATCATAGCAGGTGGGGGATGATGTGACTCCACCTACTCCAGATATCATTGTATCCATTGAGGCTCCTACAGAGGTGATACTAAAAGGAGATGAGATGACAACCGGGCAGATAGAGGATACAATGGATTATGAGACTCAGGAGCAGGATCATGTTCAGGAGTCTATTGCAGCGAATAGACTTAGAAGGGTGATTCGTCGGCGTGCTAGGTATAACGATATCATGATCACATATGCATTATCAGTAGAGGTCGTTGATGATATAGTTCCATCCACATTTAGGGAGGCAGAGTCTAGCCCTGATTCTATCAGGTGAAGGGAAGCTATAGAGGAGGAGATACAGTCTCTTCAGAAGAACGATACTTGGGAACTTGCAAAGCTACCTAAGGGTAAGAAAGCTATTAGTTGCAAGTGGGTATACGCGAAGAAGGAGGGATCTTCTATTGGGGACATTAGGTATAAAGTCAGATTGGTTGCCAAGGGATATGCACAGCTTGAGGGTGTTGATTACAATGAGGTATTTTTACTTATTGTGAAGCATTCGTCGATTCAGATTTTATTGGTATTAGTGGCACAGCTAGATTTGGATTTGGTCCAGATGGATGTTAAGACAACCTTTCTACACAAAGATTTAGATGATGAGATCTACATGACACAACCCTTGGGATTCAAAGCTGTAGGAAAGGAAAATTTAGTTTGCAAGCTGAAGAAGTCTCTTTATGGTTTGAAGTAATCGCTGCGATAGTGGTACAAGAGATACGACAGTTTTATGATTGGCCATTGGTACACGAGGAGCCCATATAACCCATGTGTTTATATGCACAAGCTACATGATGGTGAGCATATATATTTGCTTTTATATGTTGACGATATATATGCACAAGCTACATGATGGTGAGCATATATATTTGCTTTTATATGTTGACGATATGCTTATTGCTTCCAGGAATTCTTCGGCTATTTTATATGTTGACGATATGCTTATTGCTTCCAGGAATTCTTCGGCTATTCGAAAGTTGAAAGAGGAGCTGCCATCCGAATTTTAGATGAAGAATCTTGGAGAAGCAAAGAAGATGATGAGGATGGAGATCGAGAGAGACAGGGTGAATGGGAGATTGAAGCTTACACAGAGGAGTTATTTGCAGAAGATGTTAAAGAAATTCAGCTTTGATGGTAATACAAAAGTAGTTAGCACTCTATTGGCTCCTCACTTCAAGCTTTTAGCTAATATATCACCTGTTTCTATTGAAGACAGAGATTATATGTCGAAGGGTCCATATGCCAATATAGTGGGTAGCTTAATGTATGTAATAGTGTGTATGCGGCCATATTTGTCACAGGTCGTGAGCATGGTATCGAGGTACATGCACGATCCCAGGAAGGGTTATTAGGAGGCCGTAAAGTAGATTCTACGGTATGTTAAAGGTACCATAGATGTTAGATTGATTTTTTAGAAGAGCAAGAAGAATGGGCATGATTGTATTGGCTATGTGAATTCAGATTATGCGGGGGATTTGGACAAATGCCAGTCTACTTCAGGATATGTGTTTACATTGGCATGAGCACCTGTATGTTGGAGATACACTTCAGTCTATTGTGGCTCTCTCTACTACAGAGGCAGAGTATATGATAGTGACTGAAGCTGTTAAGAAGGTTTTATAGTTGCATGGAATGTTGGAGGACTTGGGGATTGCACAGGAGACCCTTCGGGTATATTGTGATAGCATGTCGGCTATCTATTTGATGAAGAACCAGGTTTATCATGTACGCATGAAACACATTGATATTAGATTCCACTTTATTCGTGACATATTGGATGATGGAGACGTCATTTTGGAGAAGATCCACATGAAGGATAACCCTACGGATATGTTGACTAAAGTTATTTCAGGTGTGAAATTTGGTCATTGTTTGAAGCTATTGAACATTCTTCAGTGTTGAGGGCCTTTGGAGGCCATTTGGGTGAACTATGTTCGGCTTGATTCCTTGGGCAAGAGGATACATAGGCAGTCATGTTTGATGCAGCTGGTTGGGTTTGTTAATTTTGATGGGGGGAGATTGTTTAAGCTCTCGTTTGGGTTTCCGACTTGATTTGGATTGAGTCTATTGTCGTGGGTTGTTTCCACTTCGTTTTGGACGCATCAAGTGGGATATTTGGATGATTTGGTATTAGCTTAGTTTGGTAGAAACGTTCGACGAGGTGGAGAATTGAAAAAATGGTGAGCACAACGATGAAGACCGCAGGAAAAGACGAAGGAACAGGTTTGGGTGCTGTGCGGTTGACCGCGTGTGGCGCGACAATCGACTGTCAACGTGCAAGAGGATGAGTTCTGTTCAGTATCAGGTTACAATCGACCATGCTTGGTTCTGCGGTTGACCACCAAAAGTCCAAAGACTCAGGAAAGTTTCTGTCATTTTCACGGTCGACCGCGCATGGCGCGG
>NC_033803.1:9171817-9175094 GCF_001876935.1 Asparagus officinalis | reverse complement strand
CGGTCTAAGCTGGATTTTGGTTTTTAACCCGTTTTGTTTATAAATTGATATATAAGTCTAATCCTAATTAATTAGGGTTAAGCAAGGATATTTTGAGCAGTCTTTGAGAGGGGATTGTTACATCCAAGTGTGGAAGATTTGTGAGAGATCTAGAGGCTTTATTTTAGGGTTTATTTGGTGAAATTTGTAACCCTATTTGTATTCTCTTGATGTCTAATAGTAAAAACTCCCCCCTCATTGCCCCGTGTACGTAGGCAACTTGCCGAACCATGTAAAATTCGTTTGTCTTGCTGTGGTATTGTGTTTGGCTTATTTGGTTGTGATTTATCTCGTTGTTGTTCATGTGGTTACGAGCTCCGCTGCGCACAACATGCACATCCATGCATATATACATGAAGGCATACACGCTTAATTTTTCATAACCTCCCAATTGATTGCCATTAATTTTTTAATTAATCACCCACTCATAACACTCCTCCCATAACCTCCCAATTGATTGCCATTAATTTTTTAATTAATCACCCACTCATAACACTCCTCCACTAACTCATGGTACACTAACATAACTTTATGTGCAACCCACTCATAACACTCCTCCACTAACTCATGGTACACTAACATAACTTTATGTGCACTAATGATAAAAACGTTACAACTATTCCTCTCCTACCAATCACTATAAATAACAAGAAAATTTTATTAAATTTCTCCAATCAACATTCCAATTCGCACTTAAAATCTAGATTGAGAAGAAAAGAGTCAAATCTAGCTCTCTTTGCTACTTGCGATTTTGGCATTTTCGAGCTCACTTTCTCTACGATCTTTATAATTTTCTTGTTCTTTTCTTGATCAACATTGCTACATACTAAGATCTAAGGTGTTCAATTATTTTTTGCCCTTTTTTGGAGATAATATAAAAATAAGTGATTCATTTAATAAACAATAAGTAAAGTTTCTATACATTTTCGCATTCTATTTTGTTCTCAAACCATAATCGTGCGGCATTTTGTTAACTACGAGGTTTTTAGTGATTCTTTACATGATTACGTGCATTGAATTAAAGGAGTAACAGGAAACTCCTATCTTAATTATGTAGCTTAACAGTTTGAGGCTAAAATTATTCTATATTAGTAAATTAATAATTATGTAGCTTAACAGTTTGAGGCTAAAATTATTCTATATTAGTAAATTAATTATAATTAATTTAATAATTTAAGTAATAACAGTTTGAGGCTAAAATTATTCTATATTAGTAAATTAATTATAATTAATTTAATAATTTAAGTAATACTAAGTCAATTTAATATATTATAATGATATATTCATATCAGATTAACTAAAAAAGTTGGTGGAATAAAATTGAATGATGAAAAAAAATAAAGAGTATATTGATAATTTTACAAGGTCGCAAATCTATTCATCTTTTTTATCTTTTTTATATTGATTAGAAGTATTTGATTTGTTGTTTAATCTTTGAAACTGAATGTTATTTTGATTGACGAAGAATGATTTGATCTCTTGCATTGGCGATCTATTTTAGCTTCTTAGTTCTTATATCATAACATTTTATTAAAATTTATGATCCTAAAATTAGCTATTGGTTCGGTGAAATTATGCTAAAAACTAATTAATTATAAATATTGAGTCAACAAACTAGCATTTAAAAAAAAATTAGAATAAGTTATTTGCTAAGTAAGAAATTTTTGAACTTGAGTTATTAGGTTTATTATAAAAAAATTCTCTTCTATGTCAATGTTGTTTACTGCAATCTATTAAACTATTGCGAATGTCGATCTAGATCAATAACTAGGTAATGAGAGGAGAGATATAAGATTGTTTTTTTAAATATATCTACTCATATCATAAGTTTTTGGGCACAATAGCAAGTCAAGAATACTTTGATTACTAAATTGGCTATTAGTTTAGTAAAATTATGCGAATAATGAATTAATAATAAAATTCGAAACCTTAAAGTATCATCTCAAAAGGCTAATGAATGGCATGACCATGAGAGGCGAAGAATTAGGCCATACATCTCTTTGGATTTATCAAAATAAATTATTAGCTAACTAAGATTTCTTAACCCGTGTTATAAGTTTCTTTTTTACCAATGTTGTTTCTTGCAAACAATTAAATCATATCTCAACTTCAATTTAGATCAAGAACAAGGTAATGAAGGAGAAATATATATATTAAGGATACCAATTTTTCCATTCAAATTTCTAAATTGAGTTAATTTTTAGGGTTAAGACCAAATTACCCTTGGCTAAATTAACCTCCTTCCATTGTAAAATGGTAGGTAAAATGTAAATAAAAAAAATCAATTAGGGTAAAACAAAGTCATAATTGATATGTGAGTAGAACATGCGAATGCTCAAACATTCAAGTAACATAATATACTAATTTGCCATATTTAAACAAGCTAGGTATGTAAGTGCAAACTTTTACAATGTGGGGTGTATAAGATTAAGGAAAATAAAAATATAAGGTATTTAATTCTTTTTTTAGCCTTTTAGAAAACCCCTTAAATTTGGTCATTTCTTAGATAAAACCATTAAGTTGCAAAATGTCATAACCCCCCCACCCACCCACAAAAAAAAAAAAGATCTTTGGCGATCTCAATCCCCTTAAACTTTCAACAATTTTCAAAAAATCCTTCTTAATGGCAATAATCCTTACTTCATACTTTTTCACATATGAGTAAAATTATGCAAGTTGATAGTTTTGCCAATAAAAATTATGTTTCATGCTTTTAGGGTTTGAATGTGGTTTTCTGAGAACCTTAAAACTTAAAGAGTTTTGTGACATTTTAAAGATTCGAGGGCTTTATCCTGAGGCATTTATGAAATTTACCCAAAATAAAATGTATAAATTTTATGATTGGAAAAACTGATTTGATATCTAATAAAGTGTTAATGCAAATCAAACTAATTTGAAATACTATTATATAATAAAATTATATATTAGATACATTAAATTATCATTGCAATGCACACTTATAGCCTACATATAAACATGAAAATGGAGACTGAACTAGTTTTGCTAAATGAGCTACCAAGAGATAGAGTGGTGGGGTCCACACCTTTTGATGTGACTAGTAAGGTTGGTCTCACCACATGACTATCTCTTAATAGCTTATTTAGCAAAATGAGCCAACTAGTTTTGCTAAATGAGCTACCAAGAGATAGAGTGGTGGGGTCCACACCTTTTGATGTGACTAGTAAGGTTGGTCTCACCACATGACTATCTCTTAATAGCTTATTTAGCAAAATGAGCC
>NC_033803.1:9144229-9171807 GCF_001876935.1 Asparagus officinalis | reverse complement strand
CACACACACACATTTTTCTCTCTCTCTCTCTCTCTCTCTCTCTCTATATATATATATATATATATATATATATATATATGAGAAAAATGGGTATGCTTGTACCAAGCACAAAAAGTTGTGCTTAGTAGTGAGGTGGCATAATCCCTGAAATTCCCCATGCGTGTAAGGCATGGATTTTGGTGTTATTAATAACAACCTGCCACAATGTTGAATATGTGGACGGATGTTCTTTTCAACGGTTAAGAACTAACCGGCAGCGCGGGTTAGGCACAGACTTATCCTTGCTTAGGTTTCAGGATAGAATACCCCAGAATCGAGCTCTGGTGTCTTTTTTCTACGGAACAAGACTAAACCGGCAACGCGTGTTAGGCGTTGACTTATCCCTACTTAGGATTCGGGATAAAATTCCCTGTACCTGTGAGGCACAGATTTTGGGATTTGAAAAAGGTGGTGTCTTCTCTTGGGGCAAAGACGAACCCGAAATGGGAGAGGAAGAATTTTATATTCTATCTCCCGACAATGAAGAAGAAGAATTTTATATTCTATCTTCAACTGGAAAGGAGACTCGAGGTGGGATCTCCACCCCCAGAATCCGGAAAGGTGAAACTGAGAGTGGGATCTCCACTCCGAGAATCGAAAAGATTCGGATAACCCTAACTGTCGGAAGGTTTGATTACCGAACTAAAGATGAATTTCTCGTTTATCGAGAGTGAATTATGGTTTTGACCCTAACTGTAGGAAGGTTTGGCCAAACAGGAGTTTGAGGTGACCCTAACTGTAGGAAGGTTTGATCACTCGATTTGAAAGTGGACCTCTCGTTCATTGGAGGAATCGAGAGGGGATTTTGACTGTGGTCCTAACTGTAAGAAGGTTTGACCAATTGGGAACTTTACGTCCAGACTCTAACAGAGAGAGTGTTGAGTGCACAGACACGGTGAGAATTTGAATGGGAGTTCTTATTCATTACATTGCTGTGGTTTTGGGAACTTCCCGTTACATAAATCGTCCACCCCCAGTTTCCTCTGCGGAACTGGTTCGGACATTATTATCAGTTACCTAACCGGGTTATCCTTAAGAATATTAGCTTAATATTCTCCAGGAACTTCCCGTCAAAAGTGGGGAAACAGTTTAGACTCATATACCTATTGGAGTATCAGGGAGTAGTTTAACCTCTTATACCGGTCGGAGGATTGAGAAACAGTTTATACTCGTATACTCTTTGGAGTTTTGCCGTTCTCAATTGGCTTACCTTAGCGTTATGACGCCGGCTTCAACCAAGGTCTGAATGCTATTCTTGAGAGTAAAGCAATCCTTGGTGGGATGAACGACCCTCCTGTGGTATGCACAGTACTTTGGGTCCGTAGTGTTGTCAGCTTCCTCCTGATTTGTGATAGGTGGTAGCTTGATCTTGTTACCTTCAAGGAGGGATTCGAAGATGGCTGGAACGTCTTCGTCCTTGAAAGAGTACTCTTTTTGGAGTCTCGGACCCGAAGTCTTTTGCTGCCTTCGGGATTGCTGTTGTGACGCTTGATTAGCACCACCAGCAGCTGCAGGTGCCTTGCCCTTACCACGAGAGGCGAAGTTTGAGTCCAACGGATTAACCGTTGGTTGGTTCCTCTCGGCCTTCTTCCTTCTAAGGAATCGCTCAGCCTGCTCCCCTCGGACCTTCAGATCCTTCCAAGTGTCAGACGGTGCTGTCCCCATTGCTTCCAATACGTCTAAGGACAGATTATTATGGTAAGTCTGGAGAATGAATTCCTCGGTGATCGGGTCCCGGCAATTCATCGCTTTGTTCCGGAACCTTTTGACGAAGGTGTCGACTAACTCCCCGTCCTTCTGCTTCTCATCGAGCAATGATCCGATAGATATCTCGGTGTCGTCGTCGAAGAAGTTAGCGAGGAATTTTGTCTCCATGTCGTCCTAGCTATTTACGCTTCCTGGCTTGAGGCGGCGATACCAATCGAAGGCGGCTCCGCGAAGAGTGCCGACGAATGACCGCACCATCAGAGGCTCATTGCCGGAAATAATACCCAGGTGCGATTTGAAATAAATCAAATGCTGAGTGGGGGAACCCTTCCCATCGAACGGCGTGAAGTTGATTAGATTGAACTTCGCCGGATATGGGATCGATTCCCACTCTCTTGGGTATGGACAGGGAATGCCTGTTTTCTTCGTCTCTTGAGCGGAGATCAATGTGTTGATTTTGCTCTCGAGATCTTTGATCTTCAAGTCTTCACTTGTATCTTCGTTGGCATCCTCGTTACCACCCCCTGCATTGACGGGAGGGTTATTGGCATTGTGAGCTTCATCCCTATCCGTGTGCTCCTCTTCCTGAACAACCTGGTTACGGTGGCTTGGTTCACCTCGCTGGTTCGTCAGTGCCTGAATTTGTTGCTCATGCATCTCTCTCATAGTCTGCATGGCCATCTGCATCTCGAACCTAAAGCTTTCCTGTTGTTTGGCTATGGCATCTTCGAGCATCTTGGCCACTTGTTCCGCGCTTATCATCAGTGACTCGCGGGGTTCCCCCTCACTGGACACTGTATTATCTGATGCGACTGCGGAGCAGGTATCCGACTCTTCACCTTCTGAAGGTACTCTTGTCCGAACCCTACCATAAGTTCCTCGTGCGATTGCTCCAGACTGCAGACGGGTTAGACGCCGGGATGCTTTCAGAATCGACTCGAAATCATCCCGTGCCGATGTCCCCTTGCTGGTCATATTGGTGGTGACCCTCGGAAATTCTCCGTCTTCAACCATCCTTCTTCTTCGTTGGGAACGCCTAGGCCTTGGTTTTGGCGTCTCCGCACTAAGTCTCTCAAAAACTGAAACTCTTTCGGGGACTGCCTTAATGCAGTTGCATTCAGACAATACCGCCCGAATGAGTTTGGAACAGGGGCATTGAGTTTCCTGTTCTCGGGGACTCCTCTTCCTGGTTCTATTCGTACCCCCAGCACGATAGTACAACTCGTCATTTTGACAGTCGGAGTAACCTATCGTGTGCGGGCACGACTTCTCAGGTATAACACTATCACTATCAGATGATAATGTTTCCATCTGAGGTTGGATTGCCTTCTTTGGGTTTTCAAAAGTTACACGCCTCGAAACGTGCCTTTGTGGGCGCGAGTCTTCAGCGTGCTCTTGGACTTCGATGCGCAAGTTGGTGAGCGCAGCTGCCTTGAGTTCTTTGTTTTACTGGAGGTGACGGCGACCCCCCGCGTGTCGAGTCGTTCTGGGCTTCTTCATCGGGCCAAACGCTCGTGAACTGGAGCTTTGCCTCTCTCGTCGGGAATTGGACCGAGGCGCTCCAAGACTAGCTTTCTCCTTCGGGAGGATTCTGCATAATCTCCCGAAGTAGCTATGGGAATTCTCGGCGACTTAGCTTGGTTCGCCGGAGGTTGAATTTTGGTTGGAGGCTACAGTTGCTGCTTTTTGGTCTGAACCGCCGCTTCAGACTTCGGCCTCCAAACTTTGCGAGTTGGTGGCGGCTTCTTGGCTACCTCTTTCTGCAGCTTTCTACGGGCTTCTTCAGCTTGAGCCCGTGCCTGCGCTGATAGTGCGCGACGCTTGCGAATGCGCTCCTCCAGCGTCGATCGGTTCCGTTTGACACGAACCCATTCCATTATTGGCGTCTTGGAGGAACCACCATTCGTTGATTGTCGAGGCTGCTTGCCTCTTTTGTTCTTCAGATCCACGTTGTAGCGGATCCCGTCAACTGACTCCATGGCCTTTGCGAATCGTTTCGCAAGGCGTTGACGTTGCCTTTAGCGGGCTCTCTTCGAGAGAGTCACCACGCCCTCTGTGGCAAAAGAGTTGGCCAGAGCAGATCTGACCTGGTTGGAAACTGGAGGAATCTTACCCGATGCGACTTTGGCGTCAAACGGGGCGAGATCTTCGTTGGTGGCTTCGACTTCTTCATACCAACGAACCTTTCTCCTGGAGGAGAACTTGGACTTCTTGGACTTGCGGGGGGAGGTTGATCCAGACGAGGACAGGTATTCCTTGAACTTAGTTTGGTTGAACTTGTACTCAATCTCCTCCACGACCGGAATTGAAATCCGCGGCTACGACGCATCGATCTCGGCAGCGAGATCGTACTCAATCTCCTCCACGACCGGAATTGAAATCCGCGGCTACGACGCATCGATCTCGGCAGCGAGATCGGCGGCTCCCACTGTGGTCGCCAGATTGTTCGCGGGGAAAATTGTAGCTTTCATTGAAGTCATTGTGATCTCAAAATAACAACTTTTTGTGGTTACAAAGATCCAGCCTTTTTATAAGATCCGGTTACAATGAAAATCAAAGAAAAATAAACAAAGATTACAACTTTCTCCTTGTGAACAAATCGCGAGCTCCTGTTTTATGGTCGCTCGCTTTTGTGGGTTCTTTGCCTGCGCTGGGGTTTATCCGTGGACCACCGCGAGATCTAGATCCGATCAGATCTAAGCAATTGTTCGCGGGGGAATTCGTTGCTTTCTTTTTCATTGAAATAATCGTCATCTTGGGTTACAAAAGATCCGGTCTTTTTTAGATCCGGTTACAACGAAAATCAAATAACACAAGAAATAAAGAAAATTACAACTAGTATTACAAATATAATACTTTTTCCAGGTACTTCTCATTATTTCCTTGTGCAAACAGTGCAATGCATTAAACTTTGTATTATATATATATATATATATATATATATATATAGGAAATAAGTATTACAAATATAATACTTTTTCCAGGTACTTCTCATTATTTCCTTGTGCAAACTGTGCAATGCATTAAACTTTGTATTATAATGTTGAAATAAGTATTACAAATATAATACTTTTTCCAGGTACTTCTCATTATTTCCTTGTGCAAACAGTGCAATGCATTAAACTTTGTATTATAATGTTGATGTATCCATAATATATATATAGGAAATAAGTATTACAAATATAATACTTTTTCCAGGTACTTCTCATTATTTCCTTGTGCAAACGGTGCAATGCATTAAACTTTATATTATAATGTTGAAATGAGTATTACAAATATAATACTTTTTCCAGGTACTTCTCATTATTTCCTTATGCAAACAGTGCAATGCATTAAACTTTGTATTATAATGTTGATGTATCCATAATATCTTTACAAATTCTCATATGAAGAATCAATGTATACAAATAAAGAATTCTAGCCAATAACCAAACAATTAAGCTCTATGAAACCATATGGGAATTAGATTAGATTAAGTATAGAAGTTATCAAAATTTAAGAGGGTAAAAGAGGCGATCAAAAGTTTAACATCCCAATTTTCTTTGGAAGTAGTATAGATAATGTAGGATGTCACATTTAGAAAAGCTATAATGTTGGTGTTTGCAGGCTGTTTAAAAATTATTACAGATAGCTGATCCCCATCAAACACTGATGATAAAAGTTATAATTTGACGGCTTTCAGAAGCTACAATTTAAAAACTTTCACATAGATCGATAAATGTCACAATCTGACGACCTTCATAATAGCCGATGAAAGCTCCAATTCAACAACCTTCACAATCAACACCGGGAGTTACAATCTAATGACTCTCATATTTTCAAGGAGCCATGACGAAGGTTATAGGATGACGATCTTTGTAATGATCTAGCATAAGAGACTACAAATTGACGCAAGTTATGTTTTGAAGTCCGTCTACAAGACTGGACTTCGCCTGAACATTGGACTTCATCTGAAGCTCGCCAAGCTTACCTGAGGCTCGCCTCTGCGTTCCAGATCCAAAACTACACAACCACTGCATAATTTAGCTGCAAACGCAGCTCAAACCCAGCTACAAATGCAGCTCAAATCTAGCTGCTAACGCTGCTTCCAGATGCCACAGACACAGCTTCCAGACGTCGCAGACACAGCTTCCAGATGCCACAGATGTAGCTTCTAGACGCTACAAATGCAGCTTCCAGACGCTGCGTTCGAATGCAGAATTCGTGCCTAGTAACGCAGGACCTGTGTTTGACTCGTTCAAACACGAGTTGAACGGTTTTAGAAACCGTTTTCTCCCCACGATTTGAGGGATTTCCGCCCTACTTAGGAGCGGATTCAGGTGGCGGTTACACCTCTTAATTAGGGCCGGTCTTTTGGAGGGGAATTTTAGGAGAATTAAGATCGGCACAAGGCTTCTTGGAAGAAGAAGGATCTTGGTAATCTTCAGACCCTCGGAGTTATTCTTGGAGCTTTCATCAATCTTGGCTTACAAACCGATTTTGGTTAAATCAATCAACTCTTTCAAAGAGTTCTTTCAAAACTCGTTTGAGTTCTCAAACTCATTAAGAGTTTTAAACTTACCACGCAAGTTCTCCATGACATCAAATCCAAAAGGATTCAACTGTGTTCCACAAGGTGAAATGTCAGATAGTCAACGAGAAGCAAACTCGACATGAGTTTTGAGGGAATCATCTCAACGACACCAAGAAGAATCCAGATTAAACAAAGGGAAGGATCTCAGTCGACCCTTCTCTCTTTTGTAAATCGAGATACCGATCGAGAAGATTGTAATTTCTTTTTCTAAGTTATTAGAGAGATATTGCATTGAGAGAATTATAACTCATTCTTTTTCTAAGTCAGTTGGAGAGAATAATACAAACTCAATTCTTCATTTTCTTCTTTCGATTTTCCCAACAAACAGTGTTGTTTAAAATTTTCAATGTTTTAATAAGTTCATGATGATGAACTTATATGTTTCATTAAGATCTTATTAAAATGTAACGAATGAACACATATGACGCACAACATTTTATTAAAAGAAATTATAATTGTACTTGTAGGAATAATTTGGTATTTATTTCCTTATAAGAAATTTAGTGATTATTTTGTTATAAAATTATTTTGTTAGTCGACTATCTAAGTTCTAGGGAGGTGACAAAAGGAAAAAAGTTACTATTTATTACAAAACTACCAACGAAATGAAAGTCATTGCTATTGAATAACACTCCACTAATATTATGTATGTCCCTCAAAACAAACAACCTACATCAACTCGATAATATTTTTCAACCATCATAGTAGTAATAGCATTCACAGGCAGAGCAGCATCCTCTGGCTCCATATCTTGGTCACCGTAAAACCTTCAAAGAACGTCATAAAACCCATAAAGAACATCACCGTCTTCAACCATAAATCCGATGGAGTCAAGCATTGACGGCACACTGGTGCATGATAGGCCTAACAATCTCACAACAATAGAGACTGAGGTGTGACTCGTTGATGACAATGAGGAAGATGATCTCACGAAAGCACGATCGACATTGCAACATCATGTTTTAGCAGTGTACGAAGCATACACTATCCTTGATGTTTGTTGATATGCATGGCTGGGAAAACCTTGCTTTGTTGAAGGAAGACCACGTGCGAGCTATAGAGAGGCATAAATGCAAGCTTTTGCAAGAAAAAAAGAAGCGTTTCAGTATATCACTTTTGAAAGTAGAAAGATTTTTGAGATCAAGAGTAGACATGAGGTAAGACATTTACAGATTGATGGGTTGGATAGTTGTAAGAGATGAAGAGGCTTTATTAACGATGAAGATGCTAAATGTGGTACTTAAAAGATCTCTTTTATGCGATAAAAAGGAACTCTTTTATGATTAACGATATAGATGAATATATTTAGGCATGTAACTTAAAAAGGCACACGCTGTTACTTCATGTTATATAAAGACTTATGATGAACTCATTTTGATTCATGTTGAATTAAATGTTATATAAAGACATATGTCATAAGCTTTTGAAACTTTTGATGGATGTTACCGAGTCTCATAAATAAGGATAATATTCTTTTATATCGGATATATTTTAATATTTTAATAGTAGCAATATATTATAATTATATAGTTGTAGGTGTCTAAAAATGCCTATAGGTGTCCGTACACAGCTCGAGATGAAGAGAAGACAACGAACGTCGTTATTCTAGTCTAAGAGGATTATCTATCGTCGACAAGCGCATGAAGCGAAACGACGAACCAAATGGCCCGCGTGTGTCAATCAGTTCGCACGGGTCGGTCAACACGTGCGTGTCAATCAGTTCGTACGTGTCGGTCAACATGCGCTCGTTAATTAGTTCCCGCGCACAGGTCAACACGTACGCGTCAATCAACACGCGCGCATCATTCAGCTCACGCGCGTCAATCAGTTTGCGTGCGTCTATCAGCTCGTGTGCGTCATTCAACACGCGCGCATCATTCAGCTTGCGTGCATCAGTCAACACGCGCGTATCATTCAGCTCGCGCGAGTCAATCAGCTCGCGCGCATCATTTAGCTCGCGCACGTCGGTCAATACGCGCGTGCTAATCAGCACGCTAGCGTCAATCAACGCGCGTCAATCAACTCATGCGGAGCGTACAAGTCAACACGACGGGCGAGTAAAGGAAATAGGAGAAACTACAAGTCCCAAAAAGTCAGAAAATACAGAAGTTCAACAGAAGACCGGATTCCCCGCGTTCACGCGGGTCGGATATGACCGACCCGCGAGCGCGGGTCAGATCTGTCCGACCCGCGCCCCCCGTGCTGTTTCGACCCCAGGATACGTTTTTTGGTTTTAAAGCGGTTTTTTCGCACGTCTTATCTGTTCCAGTGGTTCCTTACTGGCTTAATCTCATCTACAAACGTGGTTAGGCCGTTATCAACTGAATATAAGGCCAAATCCATCGTTCTCATCCGAAAACCCCCCAACCGAAGCCTATAAATACAGGCCTAGGGGCTCATTTCACAACGGCAGATTATTATCAAGAGGAGGAGGTGCTGGCGAACTCCAGAGCCAAGAGTCACGAATTTCAGCAAGGTGATAATCACATTTTATTATAATTTTATACCCTCATTATCTATTTGATATGAATAAATATACCACTAATAATTATTTTTATCTTTAATTGCAGGTTAATGAAGAATAAATCTCAAACTCCAATCTCTCAACAAAAACCCCTTGATTTATTGAAGAAATGAAGCCCATAAAAGCAAACAATTTCTTTCAATATTCAATCAACAAAAACCCCTTGATTTATTGAAGAAATGAAGCCCATAAAAGCAAACAATTTCTTTCAATATTCAATAAAGTGTTGAAGCCCAAAAGAAAAAAAAAATACCAAAAGCCCAAGCCCAAAAGCTAAAGAGAAGAGAAGTTGCGGGCTGAAATTGGAGAAAGGCTCATATCGATGCCCGTATCGATGCCAGCATCGATACCCCTATCGATGCTGACATCGATACGCTGGCAGTTAGTTACAGATTAGTGGCTGAAATTCAATTGTTTTGGATAAGATTTTGATCCAATGGCTTACATTTACTGATGTTTACTATAAATAGGGGTAGAGAGTGAGGGGTTAGAGGTGTGAAAATTTTTATAACTCCTTTTGGAGAGGAGAGCTACTCTTAATTGAGAAGACCTTCCAAATTTGTAACTTTTTGTTACAATTAATGAAATAATTTTTTCACCACTTTAAAATTTTTTTTCTTCTCTTTGTTGGATGATGAAGATGAAGATGAAGATGAAGATTAATTTGAAGGTTTGTTTTTCTTATTTTTTTTATTGCTTATTAGTTTAGATTTATTTTCTTGTTTAAATAGCCAAGAGGCTAGAACCCTCTTTCCTTAGATTTATTTTATGCTTATAGAGTAGATTTATTTTTTTTGTATTTAATTCTTACAATTTATTTTATAGTTTAGATTTTGTAATTTATTTTGTAGTTAGATTTTAATTTCTTGCACTATTCACCTTAAGGCTAGAATCCTCTTGGGTTTAATTTTTTTTTGTTTATTTTTATTTTCTTTGATTCGCCTTTAGGCTAGAACCCTCTAGGGAATCATCATTTTTTAAGAAGTGGATTCAATTCTAGATTACCCATATCTTTAATTAAAGCCGCCATCTTTACTTTCTGGAATTTTATTATCATTCTTGATTTTTCTTTTTGATTCTTGATTTTATTCATCTCTCATTGTGGAAATCATTCATTCATTGTCACATCAACTCTCACTTACATTTTGTGCCTATTTACACACTATCACATTCTTAATCTCTTCACAATCACATTCACTCATCACTCCTATTTGTCACATACACAACATAAGAACCGATTTTATATTTTCTCTTACAAAACACCTTCCTCGTGGGATCGATATTTTTATACTATAACTTGACATGGTTGTGCACTTGTAACATTTTTTGGTACATGTTTATGCCGCATCACAAGGGTTTAGCGAGATCCCGATGAACTCCAGCATAAAGAAGGAGCTATTCAAAGGATCTGAAGCCCGTACGTCCGTTCCTTGAGATTAGGCTTTGTCTTAATCTCGAGAGGAGCTACTGATTTCGCTTGGTCGATTTCAGCGCTTCAATCAAATACTCCCTCGGTGAGAGCGAAGCTCTGCTCAATTTTTCATCAACCGGATCCAGATCTAAGGCGGTCCACGGATATCAAAATCCCCGGCACAGGCAATGATCCCGCACAAGCAGAAGACCGATAAACGATCTCCCTGCATTTGTTTTGACGAGAGTTGTAATTTTTATTTTTATTGTGTAAGAATCTTATAAAAAGACTATTTTTTTTGTTTTTATTGTAACGACTAAAGTTATAATGAATACCGCAATGAATACATTAACTTTCGACGCAAACACACAGGCGACCACAGTAGGAGCCAACAGCTTTGTTGCCGAAGCTATCGTTTCGCAACCTCGGATCTGCATCCTGATTGAAGAAGTGGTCGAATATGAGTTCGACCAACTAAAGTTCGAGGAGTATCTGTCGTCGTCCTCCTCCAGAACCTCCGCCCCTCATAAGCGCAGGAAGATCAAGACCCCTGTTGTTGTTGCTCTCTCGCTTTGCAACGCTCCTCTGGCTTCCAACGATGCCGGATCTTTAGATCTGAACTCCTCCTCAATCAAGGAGTTGAGTACTGGAGGCGCGCCAATCCTATCGAAGAGGGAACATCAAAGGCGACGTCAACGCCTCGCGCGTCAGCTTGCTAAGGCATTAGAGCCGATAGACGGGATCCATTACAAGGCGGATCTGAAATTCAAGGAGCATCAAGCGACCCACCAGCGAGCAAACGCCCCCTCCTCCAAATCATCAACAAGTGAATGAATCCAAGTCAAAAGGATCCGTTCAACTCTGGAGGAGCGAATCCAGAAGCGTCGCGTACTTGCGCACACGTGAATTCTTATGCAAAAGGAACAAAGGATGCAGAAAGACGTAGCCAAGAAACAACCAAGACTGCATAAAGTATGGAGGCCAAAGTCCAAGACGGCGGTCGAAGAGATCGAAAAACGTGGGTCACTTCAATCCGACCCTCCAAGCTGCGGGTCACTCAGATCCGACCCTCCTGCTCGTGGGTCACCCAGATCCGACCCTCCCGTTCGCGGGTCACCCAGATCCGACCCTCCAAGTCGCGGGTCGCCCAAATGTGACCCTCCTGCTTGCGGGTCATCCAAATCTGACCCTCATGCTCGCGGGTCACCCAGATCCGACCCTCCAAGTCAAGGGTCACCCAAATCCAACCCTCCAAGCCACGGGTCACCCAGATTCGACCCTCCAATCCTCGGGTCACTCAAATCTGACCCGCGCCAGGGTCAAGACAGAAGACGTTCTGTACCTATTTCGTCGATCCCTTCGAGTTCCGCACCTCTGGTGGAGCCCCACAGTAGCGTGGACTTGTCCCGTTTCAAGATGAGGATGGCGGATCGCCTAGGTCCTTCGCACAAGGATCAAGGAAAAGTTCCAATCAAAGAACGCTTGGGTCCGGTGACTGAACCCCGAGCAACTATTCAAGCTGGGGGTCGCACATGGAAAACTCCTGTAAATGACCATATAGAACTGCGAGTCATTATCCAAGAGCCCGTTAAGGTCCAGCGCTCCCAAAAGCGCAGCTCCAAACGTGTGACTCTCGAGAACGCCAACAAGGCAGCAAGCCCTCAGAAGGGAACATGTTCGTCAGATGATGACGTTATACCTGAGGAGTCATACCAACACATGATAGGTTGCTCTAGTCTTCGGACTGATGAGTTATACTATCGGGCTGGGGGTACGAATAGATCTCGAGAGAGAGGTACCCGAGAAACGAACTCTCACTGTCCGTGCACTAACATTATCAGGGTAGTATTATCAGCGTGTAGCTGTCCCAAGACCGCTCTGCAGAGGGTCTCGGTATTTGAGAGGATCTCTAACGGAGAGACTAAGTCCAAGCCAAAATGTTTCCGTAAGAAACAATCGACCGTTCAAGGTGACGAACTTCCGAAAGTCATAATAAATATGACTGATAAGGGAATGTCGATTTGACCTTCTAGCTCTGACTCGCTTATATCGCATCGTCTAACCAAGTTGCGATCGGGAACTATTAGACAAAGAGATTATCAGAGAATGCAAAGGGGATTATCCTTGGTTGATGAAGCATCAGATGCTAACTCTGCAGTCGCTTCTGATAAAATGGTGTCCAGCCCAGGATAATCCCATGAGGCATTCATGATCAACACCGACCAAATCGCCAAAACTTTTGAGGATGCTCTAACCAAACAGAAAGAGGCATTCAAGAATGAAATGGAAATGGCTATGCTACGGATGAGGGAAGAGCACGACTAATAAATCCGGGTTCTGTCCAATCAATTCGGTGAATCCAGCCGTCGTAACCTTGCTGACCAAGCAAGTAACGATTCAGATATGGATGAACGTCTTAATGCTGAGAACCCTCCTATTGACCAGAACACTGGGGGTTGCCCCACTGAAGACAACAACACTGGGGGTAGTCCCGCCGATGATAACAACACTGGGGGTGGCCCCATTGTCCCTCTCACAAATTGTCCGAAGCATGATAGAGACGAGGACGAAAAGATGAAGGAAATTGAGAGAAAAGTCAACGCTCTGATGTCTGATCGATAGGTAAAGAAGACCAAAATTCCGTGTCCTTACCCGAGAGAGTGGGATTCGATCCCGTATCCGATGAAGTTTAACCTGATCAACTTCACACCGTTTGACGGGAAGGGTTCGCCCACGCAACATCTGATCTATTTCAAGTCCCACTTGGGTATGATCTCCAGTAATAAAGTCTTGATGGTTCGGTCATTCATTGGCACCCTTTGCGGGCCTGTCTTCGATTGGTACCGCCATCTTAAGTTCGGAAGTATCAATAATTGGGAAGATCTGGAGAGCCTGCTCCTCGCTCACTTCTTTGATAATGACGTCGAGGTGTCAATCAGGATACTCTTCGATGAGAAGCAAAAAGACGACAAGACAGTCGACGACTTTGTCAAGCGCTTCCGGAATAAGGCGATGAATTGCCGAGATCCGATTACAGAGGACTTCATCCTTCAAACCTTGCAGCAGTTGTTGATGTTAATCAAATATCACAATAACAATCCCGGAGACAGCAAAAGACTTTGGATTCGAGACTCTAAAAAGAGTACTCTTTCAAGGACGAAGACGTTCCAGCCATTTTTGAATCTCTCCTTGAAAACAACAAGATCAAGCTTCCACCTATCGCAAATCAGGAGAAAACTGATAACATTTTGGATCCAAAGTACTATGCATACCACAGGAGGATCCTTCACCCACCAAGGCTTGCTTCGCTCTTAAGAATAACATCCAAACCTTGGTTAAAGCCGGCGTCATAACACTAAACTAAGCCCAATGAGAGCGGCAACACTCCGAAGAGTATACGGGTATAAACTGCTTCTTAATACTCCAATAGGTATATGAGTCTAAACTGTTTCCTACTTTTGACGAGAAGTTCTTAGAGAATTTTCATACATAATATTCTTAAGGATAACCCGGTCATGTAACGGAGTACAATGTCAGACCCAGTTCCACAAGGAAAGCTGGGGGTGGATAATTCATGTAACGAGAAGTTCCCGAAAAAATGCTACATATAATTTTTTTAGGGATAACCCGATCATTACGAACAAAGTGATAAACACTAAACCCCCACTGTGATTTCCGAACACTCAATTTCCAGCGGTAGCACGGCTTCACATCCGTATACCAACGAATACGGGGTGGCACCTGTGGGCGTGCGTTGTTTTCGGAAAAAGTTGCCTTCATTATTGATTCCATTAAACTTTGATCGTTACAAATGAAATTCAAATAACAAAGAAATAAAAATTACAACTTTTTCGAAAATAAACACGAGATCCCGTTTTGGTGCGGTCTCGCTTTGCGTGGGTCTTTGGCCTGTGACTGGGACGTCAATATCCGTGGACCACCGGGGCAATCAGATCTGATCCGGATAAATCGGACTATATGAGTCTAAACTGTTTCCTACCGTTGACGGGAAGTTCCTGGAGAATTTTTATATGTAATATTCTTAAGGATAACCCGGTCATGTAACGGAGTACAATGTCAGACCCAGTTCCACAAGGAAAGCTGGGGGTGGATAATTCATGTAACGAGAAGTTCCCGAAAAAATGCTACATATAATTTTTTTAGGGATAACCCGATCATTACGAACAAAGTGATAAACACTAAACCCCCACTGTGATTTCCGAACACTCTTTTACTGATACGAGATTTGATCACTTCGTTGGATCAATCTTCCCTCACAAAATTCCCATTGATGTACGACTCACAGTCTTCCACTACAAGATCCCCCATCGATCAGACTAATTGACGGTGAGACCACCAAAATTCCTTTCGGTTGAATCCACTCAAACTTCCTATGCGTCTGTGCACTCAATATTCCCATTGTTAAAGTTCGGACATAATACTTGGAATTTTATTATCCTGATCATTGACGATTGTCAAACCCCTCCGTGTTAAGTATTTATCACTTAACACCAGGAACCCCCTTTGAGTGATTTGTATGAATCAACACTCCCATTGCGATTTGCACTCCCACTCTCACTTGGTCAAACCTTCCTACAGTTAGGGCCAAAACCAAAATCCCCTCTCGATTCCTCTAATGAACGAGAGGCCCACAAATCGAGCGATCTAACCTTCCTATAGTTAGGATCGTCTCAAAACTCCCACTCGGTCAAACCTTCCTATAGTTAGGGCCAAAACCAAAATCCCCTCTCGATTCTTCCAATGAACGAGAGGTCCACTTTCAAATCAAGTGATCAAACCTTCCTACAGTTAGGGTCACCTCAAACTCCTGCTTGGTCAAACCTTCCTACAGTTAAGGCCAAAACCACAATTTACTCTTGATAAATAAGAAATTCACCTTTAGTTAGGTAATCAAACCTTCCGACAGTTAGGATTATCCGAATCTTTTCAATTCTCGGAGTGGAGATCTCACTCTTAGTTTCACTCTTTAGATTCTCAAAGTGGAGATCCCACTTTGAGTCTCCTCTGTACTGGAGATAGAATATAAAATTATTCCTCTTCGGTTTCGGGAGATAGAATATAAAATTCTTCATCTTCCATTTTGGGTTCGTCTTTGCCCCAAGAGAAGACACAACATTTCAACATTATAACTTCAAAATCTGCGCCTTACACGCACGAGGAATTTTATCCCGAATCCTAAGTAGGGATAAGTCAGTGCCTAACATGCGTTGTCGGTTAGTCTTTTGCCGCGAAAAGGATAAAAGCCTATATATTCTGTTAGACCCTAGAGGGGGGGGGGGGGGGTTGGGGTATGCAATATACACAAAGTGATATATCCTATATGATGAAATATATGCCAGGATATATAAACAACACAAGGGTAAATAATCTAAACAAGATAGTGGATGAAATAGATAATGAGCTAATGACAATGGCGATATAAGATATGAACATAAATATGAATGAACGCCAAAGCACACTCAAACAAGCAATATGATCACGGAGTTCGGACCTTCCGTCCTACGTCTCCGCTCCCTACTCCCGGGGAGAAATCCACTAACACAATCCGGTTTGGAAGCCGGAACTTCTTCTACACACTCGGTTTTCTAGCTAACCGAAAACTCTACAACTCACACTCTTGCAATCACACTCTACACCCACTAAGTGTTGGACCTAGCCGTGTCTCCCTCAAGTGCTCGGTTACAACCTCTCCCTAGGCACGTCAACCGACGCCACTCCTCTTGGGACGATCCCCGACTCTCACCACACACTCCTCACTCGGTGTACAAGTGTATTACAAAGTGATTCTCACAATAAGCACAAATATGACAAATGATTGTTCTCAAAACAAGGTGAGAACTCAATTAAGCTCACTCTCAATGTCACAAACCCACAACCCTAAATTATACTATGAATGTAAATACAATAAGCTCAAAAGGTTGTGTGTGAACAAAGAGATATAAATCAAAACTAAACTCAATGTAGTTCTAGCTTAATAACAATGATAATCAAATATATAAAAAAGCTAGAAATAGAGTTTAGAAAACTTCTCAATATATCAAGAGTTGGAGGGAGAATAGTTGAATGCCCAAACACCAATAGATGATCTCCTCAAGCTCTTGTAGAATTGAATCACAAAAACAAACTCTCAATTTGCTTAAAAGCTTTTTAAACACACTTAAACCAAACTAAAACCCTTGTTAAAAACTTTATTAAACTTGATTAAAAACTCTCTTAGTTAACTTGAAAAGACATCAGCAATGGGGTATATATACCCACTCAAAGCTCAGCCAAAAACACCCAAAACAAAAGACCAAAAGACCCAGCCAACGGTACAAAAACTAGCCGTTGGAAACAGTAAAAGCCATCGTCGGTCGACCGGAAATTCTGTCGGTCGACCGATTTGAGCTCTCGGTCGACCGGACCAAAATTCGGTCGACCGTTATCCAGGTCGAAAACGAGAAACCACAAGCTGACATCTTCGGTCGACCGGTGCGGTCGACCGATGGAGCTCTCGGTCGACCGGACCGGTCGACCGATGACTCTCTGGAAAAATACTGACGAATGGTCACTAGACCGGTCGACCGTACCGGTCGACCGAAAACTGACATTCCAGAAAAAATCGGTTTTAGAGCTGATTTTAAAACACTGTTTAAAAATATCAAATAAATTCAGAAAAATGTAAAACTTTGGGGAATGATTGTAGACATGATAATAAACATGCTACAACGACTGGTTTCGAAAAAGGACTTCCCAAATGAAAAATATCATCATTTTACAAAATAGTCCAAAACATGAAAATATGAGATACTTGAATTTTGATGTTTTGACATAAACCAACTTTTGAAACTTTGTGAAATGTTTTTGTAGACTTAGTAAAACATGTATAAACTGATATTGAAGTCTATAAACTAAGAATACAATATTTTCACAAATACAATAGAAAATGAAACCTATGAGTATGTATATGAAAATATATTTGTTTCATATCTATGTAGATAAACCAAATCACAATAATAAATATGAAACATGTAATTTCATATTTATAAACATGAAAACCAAAACTTGTGTTGTATATATATGTGATTACATATATATACAAGGAAACTAATAAAATGTGTGTGTATAGATAATTGAGCTTAGAGTACTTAACACACATAATATAAACCTATACTAAATTACCCAAGCTTGATCTTGATCTTCATTGAGCTCAACTTGGTACACGTTGCGGATGAAGCTAAACTTGGATCTTGAACTTGAATTGTACGATGCTTCACTCCACAATTCCGCCAACCTCCATTTGATATCGTCGTTATGGCGCAATTCCATCCATCCTCCAACAACGTTGTTTGTCTACAAAACATAGGAATGCACAAACACTAGACAAACAACATTAGTAATAAATTGTTTGTTAAACATCATCAAAACAAGAAGGCCAACAATCTCCCCCTTTTTGATGATGACAAACAATTTACAAAAAAGGAATATATGCATGAAGGAAATGAACATATACAAGATAATAACTCACATGCATATAAACAAACAAGATAGATATACTCACAATATTTCTCCCCCTTTGACAACATCAAAAAGGGGACAAAAGGATTAAGAGAGCGAAAGCTCCCCCTATCAATAAGCATAGGTGAGTATATAAAAAAATATATAGGGATTGCTCCCCCTATCAAAAAGCCATATAGAAAATATGCAATGAAGATCATGGCAAACATATGTGAGCAAGCATAGATGGAAAATATGCTAAACACAACTCACAATAGAAAGATATAGGGATTGCTCCCCCTATCAAAATGCCATATAGAATATGTGAAATGAAGATCATGGCAAACATATGTGAGCAAGCATAGATGAAAAATATGCTAAACACCACTCACATACAAAAGGACAATGAGAACACATATAAATATGTTAATATGAAAGAAGTGTCTCATTAGCACAAAAAAATATAAAAACCATATAAAAGAATAGATTTATGAAATCAAAAGAAGAGGAACATGAGATTCATGTAAAAAGTTTTGAAATGAAAACAAATCAACCAATTGAAATCATAAATCAAAGTTTAAATCATGAAACCAAATCATCATTGATTTTCAAAAATCAAGAGAGGCAACTCTATCTAGCTCTTGAGCTAGTATTAACCCATATGAACATTTTAGCATCCGGTAAACATGATTTGGGAATAAACACCCAATAAATCCGGAGGGTTATATAAGTACAAACCTCTCATCAAAATAAAACCAATAATCATGAAAACAAAATAGTTTGACCAATAAAATGAATTGTTTTCATAAAAGTTTAAAATACATTTTTCGAAACCAAGAAAAAGAAAAAATACTAAAATTCTTGGCTTTAAAAATTATTTTGGCACCCAAGTATTCTTGGTGCCGGTTTGTTTAGGGACATGACCCCTATCATTAAAGCTCAAAGTCCTAGGGTTATGAACCCTCTTGGACATATATGGTGCACGGGATCGGTCATAGCAATAATTACTCAAATGACCCTTCCGATTGCAATATGTACAATGGAAAGGAAGCATTTGCTTATGTTGACCATTAAAAGGTGCACGTGGAACATTTGCAAATAAAGATTGTCTTTTAGAATTATTTTGCAAATGAGAAACATCATTAAACAAAGGTGGTCTACTTGAGAAATTTGGCAAGTTTGAATAATTTTTTAAATCATAACAAAACTTTGCCAAATGGCCAAATCTACCACAAATATCACACTTAAACACATGTGGTCTATGAAAAACATTTGGCAAACTAGAATTCTTTTTCATGTCAAAGCAAAACTTTGCCAAATGGCCAAACCGACCACATAGATCACATTTATACACATTAGCATGCTTATGATGAGAAATAGATGCATGTGCATGTGTGTGTGATGAAGAAGCCTTATGAGATGCACAAGAAGCATTAATCTTAGAAGATTTGTGTGCATCATAGCAAAATTTAGCAATGTGGCCTTTACGACCGCAAATTGAGCATTTGTAAACTTTGCTATACATATGTGCATAGTGAGTGCTTGGTTTTGAAGAGTTAGCACGAGACTTTGCACATAAGTCCATAAGTTTCTTGTTATTAACAATGCATGTGTTAAGAGTTGAATCTAAAGATGAAATGCGATTTTTAATATTGTTCAACTCATCATTAGGCATAGAAGCATTGTCAATAGAAGTAGAGCAAATATGATCATTTTTAAATGATGTAAATTTACTTCTAATAGACTCTACTTCTAACATGGCATCATTCTTCTCATGAATTAAGCTAGCAACATTGGAACTCAAGGTAATATGATCCAATTTTAATTTTTCATTATTTTCTTTAAGGATCACATTATCTTTAGCAATAGTATCAAATTTTGATGCTAGCAATTCATGATCGGATTTCAAATTAACATGCTTGCTTTTAAGATCAATGAAATTATTATGCAACTTAGTGTAGGCATGCATTAATCTATCATATGCACAAGCAAGTTCATCACTAGATAAATCATTATCGGGTTCGAACTCGCAAACCTCACTAGGGCTATCGCCTAGTGGCCGTGTGCATGATGCTCCACATGAACTTGAAGCCGGATCCGCCAAAACTTGTTGGATCGCCTCCAAGTCCCCTTGATGTGCTTCAATTAATTTCCATAAGGTGTAAGCACTATCAACATGAACAAACTTGTTAGACATAGATGAGTTAAAAGCATTTAGCAAATATTCTAACAAAATGTTGTTCATAGTAAACATACGATGATCATTTTTATTCCACTTGGATTTCTCCAAAGTGGGCACAATATAAGCCTCATCTATAATTTCCCATAAATCAAAGTGTTTAGATTGAACAAAAAGTTTAAATCTAACACACCATTGGGCATAAGGGAAATTATCTAACCTAGGAGCAATATTAATGGCATAACCTAAACCATGCATATCCATAATATAAAAGGCAAGCAAGATACAAATAAAGCTCAAAATTAGATTAGCACAATAAGCTAACTTGGATCTTTAACTCAAGGCGATTAGACCTTAAATCAAAGAGCACCAAGCTCTGATACCAATTGTTAGACCCTAGAGGGGGGGTGATTAGGGTCTTATGCTAATCTAATCCGATTAAATGCCAATTAAAATTAATTAACAAGTTATCCTAGCAAGTATGAAATATCACAAGATATATGAGCTAGGATAAGCAATGTAAACAATGAGATATATCCTATATGATGAAATATATATATATGCAAGGATATATAAACTAACACAAGGGGTAAACAATGTGAACTAGATAGTGGATCATATAAATAATGAGCTAATGACAATGGCGATAAGAAATATAAACACAAGTATAAATAAACGCCAAAGCACACTCAAACACAAGATATGATCACGGAGTTCGGACCTTCCGTCCTACGTCTCCGCTCCCCACTCCCGGGGAGAAATCCACTAACACAATCCGGTTTGGAAGCCGGAACTTCTTCTACACACTCGGTTTTCTAGCTAACCGAAAACTCTACAACTCACACTCTTGCAATCACACTCTACACCCACTAAGTGTTGGACCTAGCCGTGTCTCCCTCAAGTGCTCGGTTACAACCTCTCCCTAGGCACGTCAACCGACGCCACTCCTCTTGGGACGATCCCCGACTCTCACCACACACTCCTCACTCGGTGTACAAGTGTATTACAAAGTGATTTAACAATTAAGCACAATATAGCAAATGATTTGTTCTCTAAACACGGTGAGAACTCAATTAAGCACAACTCTTAGTCACTAATCTCACAACCCAAAATTATACTATGAATGTAAATACAATAAGCTCAATAGGTTGTGTGTGAACAAAGAGATATAAATCAAAATCAAACTAAACTCAAATATAAAAACTAGCTTAAGTTCTTGTGGAAGTGATTCACAAAACTAAAACACTCAAATGCTTAAAAGCTTATAAACACACTTAAACCAAACATAAACCCTTGATTAAAACTTTCTTAAACTTGTTTTTAAACTCTCTTAGTTAACTTGAAAAGACATCAGCAATGGGGTATATGGATGAAATCCTCAACTGGTGATGCAAGCTCCTCTTTGTAACAGCAAACCCCAAAAAATAAACTAAACAAACTCAAACCCTTGTTTAAAACTTTCTTAAACTTGTTTTTAAAACTCTCTTGATCAGTTTGAAAAGACATCAGCAATGGGGTATATATACCCACTCAAAGCTCAGCCAAAGCCCCCAAGCCAAATGACAAAACAGCCCCCAGAGAAACAGCTCAGAAATAGCCGTTAGTAGCCAACGGCTATATTGTCGGTCGATCGAAAATTCCGTCGGTCGACCGATGAGAGCAAAAACACGAAGAAAACTTTCTGGACTAACGTCGGTCGACCGGAAATTCTGTCGGTCGACCGATTTGAGCTCTCGGTCGACCGGACCGGTCGACCGACGAACTCTCTGTCGGTTACTGAACTTTTGACCTCAGGTTCGGTCGACCGGTGCGGTCGACCGAAAACTGATATGAAAACTGTTTATCTGATTTTGAAATGCTGTTTAAAAATATCAAATAAATTCCAAAAAATGTAAAACTTTGGGGAATGATTGTAGACATGATAATAAACATGCTACAACGACTGGTTTCGAAAAAGGACTTCCCAAATGAAAAATATCATCATTTTACAAAATAGTCCAAAACATGAAAACCTGAAAATTGATATTTTGATATTTTGACTTAAACAACATTTTGAAACCTTATGAAATGATTGTATAGACTTGATAAAAGATATAACATGTTGTTATGAAGTCTATAATCTAGAAATACAATATTTTCATAAATTTGCATATTCTATGCAATATATTCAAAACACTAAATATGATTTCATTAAATATAAGCTTGTTAAAGGTGAAATCATATATAGGCATATAAACATGAAACAAAATAGTATTTTCCAATTCTATTCATTTGTTTCATAGTAAAACTTGAAAACTATCAAATCAAAACATATATGTGTATATATAACTATATATATACAAAATCCAAAACGTGTATGTGTGTATATGATTGAGCTTAAAGTACTAACACACATAATATAAATTCCTAAACTAAATTACCCAAGCTTGATCTTGATCTTCATTGTAGCTCAACTTGGTAATCTTGCGGATGAAGCTTTGAACTTGGATCTTCAACTTGAATTTGTATGTAGCTTCACTCCACAAATCCGCCAACCTCCATTGGATATCATCGTTGAAGCTCTATTCCATCCATCCTCCAACTATGTTGTTTGTCTACAACAAATACGAAAACAAAAATACTAGACAAACAACATTAGTGATAAATTGTTTGTTAAACATCATCAAAACAAGAAGGCCAACATATTCGATATTGTGGTAGGTTGTTATTAATAATACCATAATCCGCGCCTTACACGCATGGGGAATGTTATCCCGAATCCTAAGTAGGAATAAGTCAGCGCCTAACACGCGTTGCCGGTTAGTCTTTTACCGTAAAAAGGACAGAAGCCCACATATTCGACATTGTGGCAGACCGTTATTAATAATGCCAAAATCCGTGCCTTACACGCGCAGGAAACTTTATCTCAACTCCTAAATAGAGATAAGTCAACACCTGACACGTGTTGCCAGGCTTAGTCTTTCACCGATTGAAAAAGATACCAGAATCCCAGTCTGGGAAATTTGATCCTGAAGCTTAAGTAGGGATAAGTCAGCACCTAACACGCGTTATCGGTTAGTCTTTTATCGTAAAAAAGATAAAAGCCCATATATTCAACATTATGGCAGGTTGTTATTAATAACACCATAATCCGTGTCTTACATGCGTGGGGAATTTTATCCCGAATCCTAAGCAGGGATAAGTCAACGCCTAATACGCGTTGCCGGTTTAGTCTTTCACCGATTGAAGAAGACATCAGAATTCAAGTCTGGGGATTTTTATCCCGAATCCTAAGTAGGGATGAGTCAGCACCTAATACGCGTTGCCGGGTGCCATATTCCTGTAAAAAATGATGAAGTCTATATATTCAAAGTCATAGCACCAAGTCTAAGTGAGTTAATTCTCTTAGCACAACGTCACATGTGGAACGGACTTAAACAATCTGCATGCTAGCCCGACTCAAACGATAGTCGGTAAAGGCTCATCAAACCCGTTGATGGCTAAGAATTTACCAAAAATTCTATAAATACGAGTCATTGACGCACCAGCTCTGTTAGTTGGTCTCGTGACTTCAGCATCCAACAACATCAGGATAAGATTCATACATGCAGATAAATTAGCTTTAACAAGTTGGTCCTGCAGCCCCAGCATTTGGGACCGCCACGTTCCAACACCTTAAGAGCTTAAACTGTGTTAACGCCGGTCAACGCGTTATAGTAAAGATCGATGTCGGTCAACGTATCAGCAATCTCGTCAAAATAAGGCAAACAATAATTTCGGGGAGTTCAATCGGATTTAGATATGAATTTCTGACGAAGATGATCAGTTCAAAGTTAACTCAATGACACGAGCTAAGTTTAGAAACTTACACACCAACTTTAATTCAAGATTTCGACAACGATCAGACGATAAACGCAGCGCCGGAAGAACTTCATCTATTCGACAAAATACTAAATAGACTAAAGGCTGAAGAAGTTAAGAATTGAAGCAGTTCACAGGTCCCTCTACAAAATTAAGGAAAAGGCCTATCTTATCCAAAGCCTTCCAGACTCTTCTATAAAAGAAATAAGTCTAAAATGCTTTGGAGGGGGTATCTGTAGGCGTCTAAAAATACCTATAGGTGCCCATACACAGTTCGAGATGGAGAGAAGACAACGAACGTTATTATCCGAGTCTAAGAGGATTATTTATCGTTGACAAGCGCATGAAGCGAAACGACAAACCAAATGGCCCGCGCGTGTCAATCAGTTCGCGCGCGTCGGTCAACACGCACGCGTTAATCAGTTCGTGTGCGTCGGTCAACACGCGCTCGTTAATCAGTTCGCGCGCGTCGGTCAACACGTACGCGTCAATTAACACGCGCGCATCATTCAGCTCGCGTGCGTCAATCAGTTCGCGTGCGTCTACCAGCTCGCGCGCGTCGTTCAACACGCGTGCATCATTCAGCTCACGCGCGTCAGTCAACACGCGCATATTATTCAGCTCAACCGCATTAATCAGCTCGAGCGATTATTCGCTCGGCACAAGTTCGGTCATACGCGCCGCCAATCAGCAGCGCTGGCGTAAATCTAACGAGCGGCGTCAATCATACTCGCGCGGAGGCCGTAAAGTCAACACGACGGCGAGCTAAAGCGAAACGGGTAAGAAAGCTAGCAAGTCCCGGAAAAGTCAGAAAAACAACGAATTCAAACAGAGAGACGATTCCCCCATTCTCGTGCGGGTCGGACGAATCCGACGGCGTGCAGCGTGGTCGGATATGACGGGCGACCCTCAGCGGAAACAGGTTCGGATGCAGACTGAACCCTGTGCAGCCGGGTCAGATTTGTCGGTCCGACGAATCGGCGACCCGTGTGGCAGCGGGTTGCGGATGCAATCCGACGGCCGTGCCAGCGCTGGGTCGGGAATGATGACGACCGCGTGCAAGCGCGGGTCGAATCAGACCGACCCGCGCAAGTGAGGGTCGGATCAGACCGACCCGCGCCCTCCGCGCTGTTTTGACCTCAGGATACGTTTTTTAGTTTTAAAGAGGTTTTTTCGCACGTCTTATCTGTTCCCGGGGTTCCTAACTGGCTTAATCTCATCTACAAACGTGGTTAGGCCGTTATCAACTGAAGATAAGGCCAAATCCATCGTTCTCATCCGAAAACCCCCAACCGAAGCCTATAAATACAGGCCTAGGGGCTCATTTCACAGAGGCAGATTATTATCAAGAGGAGGAGGTGCTGTCAAACTCCAGAGCCAAGAGTCACGAATTTCAGCGAGGGTTTAGCGAGATCCCAGCGAACTCCAGCATAAAGAAGGAGCTATCGAAGGATCTGAAGCCCGTACGTCCGTTCCTTGAGATTAGGCTTTGTCTTAATCTCGAGAGCAGATACTGATTTCGCTTGGTCGATTTCAGCGCTTCAATCAAATACTCCCTCGGTGAAGGCGAAGCTCTGCTCAATTTTCCATCAACCGGATCCAGATCTAAGGCGGTCCACGGATATCAAAATCCCCGACACAGTCAAAGATCCCGCACAAGCAGAAGACCGATAAACGATCTCCCTGCGTTTGTTTTGACGAGAGTTGTAATTTTTGTTTTCATTGTGTAAGAGTCTTATAAAAAGACTATCTTTTTTTGTTTTTATTATAATGACTGAAGTTGTAATGAATACCGCAATGAATACATCAACTTTCGACGCAAACAATAGTAATATATAATAATATTATCTTAATATGTAACATATCTTTCCAATAGGTTTAGTATCTATATAGTATTATATATTCATAATATTTATGTCTATATTCTATATTCTATAGTATTATGTTAAAAATTATATTTTATCTATGCATATACATATAATATAAGAATAGATCAACATTGAATTAGATTAATATATTTTATTCTATAAAGAAAATAATATTCAAAGTTTTAACACACCAATACTCTTTTATGTGTAGTATAAATATAGATATATGTGGGCATATAAGTGTTTTCAATGTTAAACTAACTCTTATTCAGAACTTTGCAGACCAAACCCACAATTTAAACCGAATGAATGCAAGATAATGCTATCAAGAGAGATTAATGAGCACTTGTATGACGGGCACGTGCAATACACGCACCAGTTTTAAATTGTGGTTCATCATTAAATCTTAATGTTTTTAATTTTTCTTTGAAAACTCTAGTAAGTAAGTTAGGTCTATATTATGGTTCATCATTAAATTAATTCGTCTTTGTTATCTCCATTTAGGATTACATGTTATTGTTAGAAATAAGTTGAGCTTTCCAAATTCTAGAACCAAAGACATTGCACAAAATCATACCCTCTATATATTTCTGTTGCAAATTCTTAGTTAATGTCAAATAATATATTCAAGAAACTAAAAATTTTATATTGAAAAGAGTGTAAAGCAAAAGAAGAAAACAAGGGACCAATAGCAGGAAAAAAGTGTATAGCAAAGAACCAAAGCACCATTGAAAATCTAGGAGACTCCAAATTTTAGTAGGGATTTACTGTTGAATAGTAAAGGAAGATTGAAATTGGTAATTGATTGAGTAGAAAAGAAGCTTGTGAGAAGAGAACAGAAAGGGGATGTGGTTGTTGTGAGAAGAAGAAACATCTGTCAATTATAGAATCATCTATCAATAGAGCTAAAATCTCAACAAAAAGGGTAAAATTGTCATTTACTCCTTAAGTAGGAAATACCAAATGGAATCAAAGCTGCTTTTACGTCTCGTTTGGTACGCGGGAATGGACTCAAATGAGAATGGAATGGAAGAAGGAATGAAATAGAGTTAATGTGAGAATGGAATAGTCATTCTCATTCTCACGTTTGGGTGTAATTTATAAAATGAAGTGGGAATGGACATATTTTAAAATTGTATATTTTATTGATTCTCATTTAAGTGAGAATGCTCATTCTCTATCATTTTATTAGGAATGTTCATTCCCACATAAAGTGGGAATTGATGAGAAGTGGGAATGGGCATTCCAACTTCAAAAAAGAGGGTGTGTTTAGTAGGAATGAATGAGAAGTGAGAATGACCATTCCATCCCACCCCATTCCCGCGTACCAAACGAGGCCTTACACTCTTTTTATATAAATAAATAGATTAAAGAAATAGCTGTTGATAAAGCGAATAGCTCAACAAAAAGGGTAAAATTGATATTTACTCTCTAAGTAGGAGATGACAGATGAAAG
This sequence comes from Asparagus officinalis, assembly GCF_001876935.1. Lineage (NCBI taxonomy): Eukaryota > Viridiplantae > Streptophyta > Magnoliopsida > Asparagales > Asparagaceae > Asparagus > Asparagus officinalis. The sequence continues at coordinate 9,144,713 of NC_033803.1, read as the reverse complement.
CCAAGCTGCTCTTACACTCTTTTTATATTGAAGATACTGCTACACTTTAATAGGCATTAAAGATAAGACAATTTCGAGTGAAAAATGAAAAACTGCAAAATATATTGTGTTAGTAGTGGGTTTAGTCCCATATTGGTTATGAGGATAAACCCCACCCTCCTCTACTTGTATATATATGTACATACTCAATATTCAATTCAAGGGAAATTTATTCAAGACTCTTTCTCTCTATTACTTTAACATGGTATCAGAGTTTGGTTTAGGGTTTCCCAAATAATAAAATTTATCCAAATAAATAATATTTTTCCTTCTAAGTCGTCGATCTCAGTCGCCGTAGGAGATCTCGGCCGCTGCCACTATCGCAGATCTCGGTGACGATCTGCTCAATCACACTATCTCCGTCACCAGAGATCTGATTGGCCGCGATCTCTGCCCCTAAATTATCACCGCGATTTTTTGACATGGTATCTGCTAATTGAGAGTG
>NC_033803.1:9134157-9143678 GCF_001876935.1 Asparagus officinalis | reverse complement strand
GGGGGGGGGGTGAGTAATATTCTTTTAATTTTTTTTGCAAAGTAGATTATAAATTGCAAGAAAGATAGCACAAATCATAGAAATTTATAATCACAAACACAAGCTATTATACTGGTTCTACCTCCCCGGTGTATATCCAGTCCCCAAGCAAATTCCGCTTGAGAGTTTCACTATAATTTTAAAAGCTATTACAAAATCAAAAAGCAAACCTGACCAATTTGCAAGACCATACAAATTGCACATAATCCCTTCACCAAGAGATCATAACTCTCACACCCCAGAGAAATTTTCTTGAATCAACAACACAATTCCTATAAGCCTTGATTGTGTAGTGATGTGTAGCAGTGGCTTTAGGAACTTTTATATCTCTGAAAAATGCCTTAATATTTTGTATATGTAATGAAGATGAAAGGCTATTTCAGATTTTAGTTTTCTCAACTCTTAGGCAAAAATCTCAATTTTTTGAACTCTTGAGAATGCACAAGTTAAAGCTTATATATAGGAATGAATGGTGCAAAATTTTGAACTTCTAACCTATTTATAGCCCTTGAAAAGACAAGTTTTTAAGCCAATTAACGGATAAAAAATGGCTGTAAACAGTCACAAATTCAAACTTGAAATGTCAGAAAAACTATCTCTGTAGTCGACTATAACTCCTAGTAGTCGATTACACTGAGTTCAAACAGACTCTACAAATTCAAACTTGAAATGTCAGAAAAACTATCTCTGTAGTCGACTATAACTCCTAGTAGTCGACTACACTGAGTTCAAACAGACTCTGTGAAGTCAGGATTTTTTCTTAGTAGTCGACTACACTGGTCATTAGTCGACTACTCTGTAAACACAAAGTCTGGAATTCAGATTCAACTTTTATTAGTCGACTATACTGTCTAGTAGTCGACTACACTGTAATTTGACAAAAACTTAAAAATTGAATTTAACCTTAGTAGTCGACTACATATAGTCATTAGTCGACTACACTGTATTTTTACAGAAACTTAAAAATCTGTCTAAGTCATGAGTAGTCGACTACACTGTATATTAGTTGACTACACTGTTATTTGGCAGATACTTGAAATTAAGTCTAAGGCATGAGTAGTCGACTACTATTGTCTATAGTCGACTACACTGTCAAATAACAGAAACTTAATATTTCAAACAGTGTACATGTAGTCGATTACTCCTCTTATTGGTCGACTACTAAGGGGTAAAAATGATATAAATGAAGTATTTTGAGACTTATTCTTTAACTATTAACTCTAATAGTTAACATATGAGATTTCTATTGTTAACCAACACACTAAGTATGTGTTAGTGTGTTCTAAACACTATGTGTGTGTATGTGTTGTGAGTGATCAAGGCTTGTACACTAATTCTAAGTAAAGAAAATATAAAATTTACATTGTATATGTTTAAGCACTTCATCTTCTTTACTTCATATTCTAAGTAAAGAAAATATAAAATTTACATTGTATATGTTTAAGCACTTCATCTTCTTTACTTCATATACCTTGAGCTCATCTTGCACTTTTGTTCACATATCTTGAGCTTATTTGAAGTTGATATCTGCATTGATATGTTAGTGCACAATAATACACATAGTGAATAAATTGTTATCATCAAAACTATATCATGGGGACATGATATCCAACAACCACTGCCCCTTAATGATCAAAGTGAGGTGGTCCACCATTGTTACCAATGCCTTGCGTGGCACTGGTCTGCTTGCTCATCTCACCAGTACGGGACCAGTTCCACTATCCATCAATACTGTTGCTTCATCTAGTACTGTTACATCTGGCAGTGGTGATGTCGATCTTTAGACCGCTCGTGCTCTTTATGTCAAGGAGAGTTCGAACTGATAGTTACAAGAATTTTGTATCATGGATTATCTCACTCACTGTGTTGGCCCCGGTCTCACTATTAAAATTGGTTCACTTCCCTCTGCTCGGGCCATGTGGACTCGCCTCACTGAGCATTTCACTGAGTGTTCTGGTGCACAGGAGAAATATTTTCTGTAACGCGTTGCTCTAAAATGTAAAGGTAATTCCTCTCTGTAGTCTTATTTTGGACAAATGCAAGATTTTTGGACAGAATTACGCTCCATGCTTCCTGGACGTGATTCCACATATGAAGACTGACTAGCCTGATACAAGCGACATGAGGTGCATTAATTATTTCAGTCCCTTCCTGAATATTCAATTATGGTTGATCAACTACTTCATCAGCCTCAATTTTTAACTTTGGCCTCAATTATAGGAGCTCTCACTGCTTATGAGACCCAACAACAAACATTACGACTCAATTTGTCAACAGACACTCTTACTTCTTCACTCGAGACTGCTCTATCTGTATTTATCATTACTCCTGTTATGAATCATTTTTCTCATGCTCCCTCTCCACATGCTCGATCTAAGCTCTCTTGCAAACATTGCAAGAAGGAAGGAAGAAGGAAGGACACCACATTGAGATATGCTTCAAGCTTCATCCTGAGTTACGTTCCTCAGGTACTGATCATGGTCGGCGACCCCCTCAGTCTCAACCCTCTCGTACATTAGAATTGCTAGCCAATGCTATACCTTCGACCACTTCAGACTCTACTATTCAAGCTATTGAAGGTTTTCGCCATCAACTTGATGCTTTTCAGTATATCACCTCTACATCCGCTGTACAACTCACTGGTATACATTTTACTGGTTCTTCAGCTAACCCTTTAGTTTCTGGTATGGACTATATTTAGATTTTTGACTCTGCCTGTTCCTTTCATATGACTTGTATTGCCTCATTTTTATCCTCTATCTTCACTTCATCTTCTCTTCCCCCTATCTACACACCTTCTAAACAACCATTGTCTATCACTCAGTATGACTCTATTACCCCCACAAAATGATCCATCTGGTCATCTAACACTTGGTCCCGTCTATGTGGCTTCTTAGTTGTGCTTGAATTTAATTTCTATTAGCTCTTTATATATGGCTGGCCTGCTTATCTCATTTTCTTCTAATACTTGTCTAGTGTAGGATCCACAGACAGGCAAGACGATTGGCGCAGGTCGTAGGAGGCACAACCTGTATTTTTTGAAATATCTTCACCTTTTAGAGTCCATACGTCCACGTTCTCTTGTTGCTTCTGTTTGTTCGTCAAAACCCTCTACCTTGCTTCCTGCTAATTTGTGGTATAGGCGACTTGGTCATGTGTCTAATAAAAGGCTGGGGAGTCTTATTCAGTCTGAAGTACTTGGTCCTGTATTATCTAATTCTAGTATTAAGTTATGTACTGTTGTGTTGATGCTCGTGAACAAACAGTCGATAGGGGTTTCCCACAGTCAGATGTAGTTTCGATTCTGGCAACGGTAGGGAAGAAGGAGAGGATGAATATTAGGGCCGACTCCTCCTCCGACTTTATGCTAGATTCTGAGCGTGCGGGGTGGACTGATAGCCTGCACATGCAAGAATCGCAGAAATACAGGGCTAGTTTCCCCCGTGGTACCTCCGACGGTCAAGTCAGTTAGTGAACTTGAGGAGGGTTTTTTAAGAGGTCCCTGGGCTATTGAGGTCCTTGCAGGGGGTTCCTCCCTAAGAGTTATTAAATGCTCTTTATGTAAAAAGAAGATCCTAAAGAGGAGTAAAGCAAAGGTGTAAGAAGAAGCAGAGAGAAGCCCTCTCGTCCTTACCCTTCCTACCTTCTTTATACAGTCCATAGCTTCTGAGATTTTTGGCTTTTTCTCTTGCACAGGAGGGCAGTTGCAGGGTAGGCAGATAGACTGCTGAGTCATCCTTCTCCTTCCAGATGTTGTCTGGCGATTGGAAGAAAAGTCATTCAAATACAGGAGAGAATTGTCTTCTCAGTACCCTGGGTTTGTCAGAAGTGGCAGGGCGTAGGGTAGGTTGGCGGCGTGGTCGTCCTTCTCTCTCCAGGTGGTAGCTGACGATTGGAAGAGAAGTCATTCGTGCACAGGAAAGCATCATGGCAATCTTCTGGGAAATGACTTGTAAGCCGAATAAGCGGCTGGAGTACGAGGGTTGTTAGAATAGAGATCTTGATGAGACTAATCAGTACTGTTGTGTCGATTGACATCTGAAGTAAATTTGGTCAGCTCTTACCCCTTTAGTCGAGGCGGGTTGATTTGTGAGCCATTATTATGATTTGGCGACCCGATAATCGAGTGGGCTTCAGGTCGGGTGTATAGTCGGGTCGTCTGCTCGAGGAGTTGTCTTAATTGCGAGGGGGTGGCTGATCTCGTACTTCGAGTTGGTCATGATGACCTGTTGATCAAAATATGACTTATCTGCTCGTCTGGTCGAGGGACTTGGCCTTGACTGGGCTTTTGAGTCTCTAAGTTGATTTGGACCATAGCTCTCTTGGGCTTATGTAGACATTCTCCCGATATTTCTATCTTAGTATGGTGACTGACCATATCATGTTGTAAATTGGCTAAATTCACTACGTTACCATTTAAAATGAGTACATTTATATCCACTTCCTTATTTAATTTAGTACATTCTGATATTTGGGGCTAGCTCCTCTGCCTTTTTCATCTGGCTACTTATATTATGTTAGTTTTATCGATGATTTCTTTCATTTTACATGGGTTTACCTACTTAAGAATCGCTCTAATGTACTTACTGCTTATCAATCCTTCACTGCTATGATTTTCACTCAATGGCAATCTCATATTAAAGTTTTCCATTTAGACTGTGCCAAAGAGTACCTATCCTCTATCATGCACTCTATCATGTCCTCTCATGAGACTATCTTTCAACAGCCATATCCCTACACTCATGAGCAAAATGGTATTGCTAAACGCAAACATCGTCATATCCTTGATACCGCTCGATCCATGCTCATTTCTTACTGATGTGGCATAAACATGTACCAAAAAGGTTGCAAGTGCACAACCGTGTCAAGTTATAGTATTTAAGATAGATATCGATCCACGAGGAAGGCGTGTTTTGTAAGGAGAAAATATAAAATCGGTTCTTATGTGTGTGTGTGACAGCTAGGAGTGGATAAAGATAATGTATTGTGGAGAGTAGAGAGAGTGGGAAGTGATAGTGTGTAATCGACGAGATATAAAGTGGAGTGGATGTGACAAAGATGAATATGATAAGTCAGGCCAAGAAAGGAAAAAGGAAATAAAATCAAGAATAAAGAGAAATAAAATTTCAAAAAGAAAATGCAAGAAATTAAAGATGGTGGATTCAATTAGTAGATAGTGGGTAATCTACAATTGACCCCCCTATTTAAGAAGAGGGTGATTCCCTAAGAGGTTCTAAGCCTAAACGGACGATCAAACAATAATAAAATAAACCAAAACGACAAACTAACCCAAGAGAGAGATAATAGACATAGGAGATATAGAATTAAAATCATAACTAAAATAAAGTGCAAATTAAACTATAAAAATAAAATTGCCAAGAATTAAAATGGCAAGAATTAAATCTATTAAAATAATAAAGAAATAATCTAAAACAGAGGTTCCTAGCTCTTTGTATTTAAGCAAGACATAAAATTAAACTACAAGCATATATACACAATAAGCAATAAAAGAAATAAAAGAGAAGGGAAAGAAATGCAAACCTCCAATATCAATTCTTTCATCTCCAAATCTTCATCATCCTAACAAAAGAGAAAAAATATTTAAAGTGGTGAAAAATTATTATTATAAATTGCAACTAAAGTTACTAAATTTTATTGGAAGGCCTTCTCAATTAGAGTAGCCCTCCTCTCCAAAAGAGTTTAAAAAGATTTTCACGACCCCTAACCCTCACTCTCTACCCGCTCAATTTATAGTACCATCAGTGAAATGTGAGCTATTGGAATCGAAATAATCTTATCAAACAATCCATTTGCAGCCGCAATTGATGCCATAACAGAATGTAGACATCGTGCGAGGTATCGATGCCGGCATGATGCCGATCGATGCCTGTATCGTATACTCCAATAGTAACTTTGCTTCAGGATTGGCTTCGCTCGTCGAGATAGGCGATTTCCATATATTTATATGTTAATTCCGTTCCGGATTGGGAGATATCGTCAATTTCTTTGGCGGCAAGCGCATCTGAATATATTTCCTTCTTCATATTGGATTTTTGATTTCTCCCGGCTTCTATAAAGGTTAAAAATGAGGAAGGTGAAGTCTTTTAGGGTTTTATTCATTATTTCTTCATTAACCCTGCAATAAAAACCAATTATTAGTGATATATTGTATTCATAATAAAATAGATCAATCCGAGGGTATAATAATTGTAATAAATATGTGATTATCAATACCCATACCTAAACTTTTGCTAGTCTCTAGCAAAGAAAATAAAAAGAAAAAATCCTAATCCTTTCGCAGGACTCGCGTTGTATTTTAGCGTATCACAGCTTTAAACCTATGATACTCCTAGTGGACGAGTTGTGTCTCGTGAGGGTTTGCAGTGATATACCGCCCAGAAATTGGGTCAACTTGCCAATTAAAAATCAGTAATAACTAAATTCACTTGATAAACTTTTTAGATAATCTAAATTGGATGTCAGTTATCACTCAAAGAAAACATTTATATATAAACTCTCAGGTATATTTTTAAGAAAATCTTGAAATATACTTGAATTAATTTAAAACGTTTTGAGAATAACACAGCATCTAAACGTCTTTGTTTAAATAATGATTTCACAAGTTGCTTGATCTAGAAATATTTTCCAAGACCATAATCATACAAACTACCTATTAATTATTATTATTTATTATTTCTACATCTTTCATCATTGAGATAGAGCTTATAATTTTCTACTTAACGCTTTCTAAGTGACCTATTTAACTGAGTTTTGGCCAATGATTCCCAACCCAAATGGGCTTTAGGTCATTAATATGCGAAATACTCGCTTGGGTTAATTACTACTAAACACTCGCCTCAGCAACAAAAAGAACACACAACAGCACACACTCAGGCTTAGGCTTAATAAGAAGAATCACCTCGAATTCACAGTTTTCATATTATATATAGTCATATATATTTCTGCACGTCAATTCTAATTGCAATATTTTTTTTGTTTGCTGTATTTTTTTTATTTTGAAATATGTAATCAACGACACTTCATGAAAAATTCTTCCAAAAATCTAATTAGCATGCAAAAATTTTGCATTATTATTAAATAAAAGTCCAAGTTAAGGCTTAAGTAAACGTATATCTACTTGAAATCATTTCTTAAGAATTTATTTATGAGTTATCAAAAAGTGGAAGCTTAACGTAAATAACCAACTAGGGGTTAGAAAATTTTTAAATTTTCAATAAATCATTATTACATAACTCTAGTTATTGCAAAGGACGATATAAAAAAACAATTTTAGGAAAAGAGAAAAAAATGACAAAATGCACTCAAATTGTAAAATAAAAGAAAAATTAACTAATTCCCACCCCCACACTAAAATTTGCATTGTCCTCATGCAAACTTATGATGGCGATAAAGTAAAGCAGATAAGAAGTGAACTACTTACATTCTGTTTGCTGATAAAATCTGCCATACCTTGTCTGAGGAGGAGGAAATCAACATTTATTCTTGTTCTTGTTTTTTTTCTTTTTTTCTTTTTTTTTCTTTTTCTTTTCTCCTTTTTTTTGCTTTTTTTTCTTCTTCTTTTTTTTTGAAAACTGAAAAAAAACTCTCACATGAGAGAGAATAATTCTTTTATTATTCTGAAATAAACAAAAATAATCATGTAGAATGAAGAATATTCAAATGAAGAGTTACATGTTCTACATTGAATCCTACCTTGCTGTTGAAGAATTCTTCGCCCGGATTCTAACAAATTCAGAATGATATAATCACATAATGTGAATTTTCAAGCATTTCGGGTGTTCAGTAATTCTTCAACAAGGTAAGGTGGGGTATTATTGGTGTTACTGCATTTTGTATTTCTTATGAAGCTTAGACTCTGTCTGTGAAGTTTTGTTTCTAACAACCAATTCTTCTGTCGAAGTTCTGAAAATTGTTTTCGTGATCTATTCTCGCAAAATCTAGTTCATCAAGAAAGAGTTCTTTACATAAATTTAATTCAAAGCAGGCAAATGTTTAAAACGTTTTATTAAATTTCTCAAGACCATGATCCTGCTTCTTCTAAAACTCTAACTTTCCATCAAAATTTCCTCCAAAACTTAAATCACACTCTTCTCTTCTTCTTCTTTGCTTCTCTGAATCCGTTTCGTCGAATGTAATTTATTTCTAGAGCTGATTATTTGTTGGTTCCCTGGATTAAAAATGTTTAAGATCAGCAGTCAAATTCCCCAAAGGAAGTTCATTTGACTCAGTGTTGCTAACAGTTGATTAAGAGCATTAAAGTGCTAAGAACGTCCGTGGGCCTAAGCATGACAGGTGTCTGTCCTTTGGGATTGGAACAGGCCTGATGTTTCCAAGACTACAAAATCACTGGAAAATAAAATTCCAGCACACTTTAATCAGAACATCCCTCTAACTCACCACATACGGGACTTGACAGATCTATCAGCCAACTGGTAAGGTGCTTGGTTGGGTTTCAGTGGCACCTAGACCCAATTGGGCTGATAGACTGACATATGGAATGCAAATTGAAACCTGGCCCCTAAGTCTAAAAGCGGCCTTATCAATGTGATAATTACCAATGATACATGAAATGATGGGGAGACCTGGATCTTTACCGTTTCAAAATGTAATGGGATTTTGCAGCATTTCACTGATATGGCGGGCCTAAAAAGACTTTCTTTGGAACATTTATTCTCCTCTTCTTAGTGCACAACTCTTTTAAATTTAGCATAAGATGAATTTGTCAATTAGCATCTAAGAGAAGGAAGTTTGACCTTAACGCCTCCTTGAATGTCTCTAGGATTTTCTCCTCCTGCGCGAGAGTGTTTCCCTAGCCTGAGTCTATCTGGCAAAGGGAGCAACCGGTCTACAATCATCAATAAGCAGGCTCTAGGTTTCGGTCAGGTTCTTGGTCATCTGAGGGGAGTGATTGTTGAATAGATTATCAGAAGGAGAAAGGAGAACAGGGAATTGTACAGGATCAAGAGTTTGATTGGCGGAGGTCTCAAACTTGAATTATCCGACCTGTCACACTGACCGAAAGTGAATGATTGCAATTCACTTGGAGCTTCATAGGAGAACTGGCATCCAGTGTTATTAGGGTTGACCACCGGTTGACTCGAAATTTTCCTTCTCTCTCTTTCACTTACGGGCACTCAAGCTAGTGTGACTCAAGTGGGATTCTAATCTAGCATAGCTTGAGTTGTTTGGAGTTGAGCATTTGTTCGGTTGAATTGCATGAAAGGAATTCAACGTGCTAGCATTGTTTGAGTCAACAATGATTCGGTTGAAGTAGAAGGCCTTTAATTATGGTTTCTAAACCCTTTTTCCAAGACATTGAGACTTTACCTGGATCTGGAGTGTAGAGGAGTTTGAATTACAGCTTGATGAGGAGGAGAACTGATTTGATAAGCGGCAGGATTGGGTTGTTGATATTGTGAATTGAGAATGAATGGACTGTGTTTCCCCTAGGGAAAATGTTG
>NC_033803.1:9132680-9133157 GCF_001876935.1 Asparagus officinalis | reverse complement strand
CTTCGTCGTTTTGCTTGAACTTCTCCATCGTCGATCCTGTTCCTCCTGTTCCAACTTTGTTCCTCCTCTGAAGTATAGGGCATGCTTGATAGTTAGGCTTCACATATCCTAACACTAAGGACGCAGCCTAAAATCACATGATTGAGATAATCCGTCCCGTTGAAGTTGATGTACATATTCTAAAACCCCAACACATCAAGTTTGGGGTGAACTCATCGTTCGTTTGACCCTCCGTTGAGCCATGTGAAAAGTTCTATTCATTCGAAACTGTTAAAATTGATACGAGTGGATGAATGGCCAAATGACGACGGCTTCACCCCAAACTTGGTGTGTTGGGGATTTAGAATATGTAGATCAAGTTCAATGGAACGGATCATCCATAATGTAGCTCAATTATGTTATTTTAGACCGCGTCCTTAGATGATTATCTAAAGCGTCACCTTAGGAACACTTCTCATATATATATATATATATATA
>NC_033803.1:9128802-9131680 GCF_001876935.1 Asparagus officinalis | reverse complement strand
AACTTTTATTCATATGGACAGGAGCGATTAAAAAATCAGCTACATAGACTGATGTCTATATACTGTTGCTAAATTCTTACTGAACCAACAAATGAATTGGCCAAAGAAGTCATCAGGAAAGCCCAACCGCACCATGCTGAAACTGCCAAATTCAAAAAAGAGACGAAGAAGATCACAAGATCTCAAAGAAAATGATATTCTGAAATCAACAGAGAGTTTCAATGTTGAAGTTTACAGTTATTGAGTACATTGTCAATTAATGTTATGGAATACTCTGGTTTGTGTTGAACTGCTTTTCTATGTAAATATACTTTATAACAATAGCTTTGTCATAGTTTTAGTTCGGATTATATGAAAATACTGTGAAGGTAGTGAATGCTAATGGAAGAATTTCGATTACAGCATAGAATGTGAGTTATAATTCAAGCTTTTATGTAACATACAATAAATTGATCATACTTATTGTGGATTGTATGTATTTAATCTTGGATCACTGTTTCAATATTATCTTAAGTTATTATCTTAAGTTTCACTAATTTGTTGAATCTGGACTCACTTTGCTAAATCTCAATACATTTGGTTCAATCTCGATTCACTTTAGTGAATCTAGATTCACTTTAGTGAATCTCGATTCACTCAAAGTGAATCTCGATTCACTTAAACTTAAAGTGAATCTCGATTCACTTAAACTTAAAGTGAATCTCGATTCACTTAAAGTGAATCTCGATTCACTTAAAGTGAATCTCGATTCACTTAAAGTGAATCTCGATTCACTTAACTATAGTGAATCCAGATTCAATAAAGTGAATCTCGATTCACTAGTGAATCTCGATTCACTTAAAGTGAATCTCGATTCACTTAAAGTGAATCTCGATTCACTTAAAGTGAATCTAGATTCACTACAGTGAAACACTATTAACTACAACTATAGTGAATCCAGATTCAATAAAGTGAATCTCGATTCACTACACTAAAAATTCAGTAAGTCAATATTATCTTAGTCACTACACTATAGTGAATCCATATGCAGATCATTGAATCCAGATTCACTACAATGAATCTATATTCATTATAGTTAGTCCAGAATAACTTAAACCGAAACAATCAAGTAATTTGATTGTTTGATTGATTATAAAGAATTTCTATAGTGATATCGAAATTCAATATCAGATAATCTAGATTCAATGCGATCAATCTAGATTCAATATAGTTAGTCCAGAATCACTTAACGCGAATTAAATTTTAATTGATGACTGCATACAACGACTTTATCATTCTTGCTTAAATAATACAACTAATAATAATGGAATTCACATGCTATATGAGTAGATCTCAATTCAATATACTAACATGACACAATGTAACCATGTAATTAATAATCTAGTAAATATATATAGTTAAGAATTACACAATTCAGTAATTTTAATAAGAAATGTATTCCTAAAAATGATTCTGTAACGAATTATGACAACTAAATTAAACATCACTCTGCTGTATTGTTTTCTTTAATGGGCATGTCCGTGCGTCATGGAAATCGATTTTTTTGCACATATTACACAGCCTTGGCACCTTTTTCTTTCGTTGAGTAATTGATTTCTCATAATCACCAACAATTCTCCGTCCACACCCCTTGTTTCTACCTTCAATGGGAGGTTTAACGATCACTTCCGCTGGTATTTTTGAGCCAACAAAAAACTCCATTACATCATTTTTGTTCTGTGTGTCAGATTTCCAACTAGATTCACGCAAACTGTGCTTCAACTCCTTCAACTTCCCTTCCAGGTAGTCAAGTCTCTCACCATCTAAACCTGCCAAACTCACACAGGATTGGAAATCATACCATATGTCATTCAACTTACGATTTGTAACTTCAATTGCATAACATTGTTCTGATATTTCCTTGAACTGCAATGAATGCCTCATCTCAGCACCTTTTGTCCATCGGTTCACAACAAGATGCCTTGGAATTTTTGTTACATCAGCTTGGTTCAGTGCAAAAAAACCATGCCTACATACTATACCCATTTTCTCAAACAGCCTACACGTACATTGCACGTCATTGTTCAAGTAAGCGTGTTTCACCTAAAATTCAAAAAACAATGTATATTAGCACCGAATAAAAAAAGAAAATGACAAGCACATGAAATGGTCACTGAATCGCGATTCAGTGTTGTGAATCGAGATTCACAACACTGAATCGCGATTCAGTGTTGTGAATCGAGATTCACAACACTGAATCGCGATTCAGTGTTGTGAATCGAGATTCACTACACTGAATCGCGATTCATTGCATTGAAAATATATTCAATTTTTATTGTTTCAATATCCATTATTAAGTTTTACCTCAAATATTTTTCCATGTCTCTTTTTGTCCTTTATGGAATAAATCTTCACGCCCTCTTCTTCAGATATACTGTTGATACTCATATCATAACATGATGACATTATCTCACTCTGTACCTCATAAAGCATTGTTCGAGTGTACAACTCTGCTGCATCCCTCTCCAATAACAATGGTGTGTCCATTCTTGGCATCGTTTTCGTTCCTTCATAGTTTAATCTTGCGTTTGTATGCCTTTGCTTCTCCATAGCACTCTCGTATCGGAGATAAAATTTCGTTAATGTGTCAGATCTACGGTTGAATTTGTCAAAGAAACTGTTCTCACTCTCTGATATTGATGTAGTCCGCAATAAACCGGCCATTGGATCATCAGCATAATAGGCTGGAATCCATGACTCCCGAATGTTATAAAGTTCACACAACCATTCATGACTTTCAAGCTTATATTCTTTCATAACATCTTTCCACCCGACTTCAAATGTTGCTGGATCTATATCTATACTCCAAATCAGTGCATTGATCTTCCTCTTGAAATCA
>NC_033803.1:9098402-9127802 GCF_001876935.1 Asparagus officinalis | reverse complement strand
CGGAAAATATTTTTTTATGAGAATTAAAATCGGTAATTAAAATAAATTAATTGCGGATTTATGAGTAACGGGTGTTTTAAGCCTATAAAAGGACCTAAATCTGTAGAGTTTGATACAGTGTGAAAAAGCACAAAACCTCTTCTTCTCTACTCTATAATTGTTACTGTATTCTGCTGGTTCCCTGAAAGTCACGAAGAATTCACAAAGCCTTCTTGAAGCTCGTGCCGACGAGAAGGAGGTCGCTTGACCGAGGGTCGTTGTATCTCCGGGAACTTTTGCCGCGTAGCCCTGTACGAGAGGGGGCAATTAGTTTCTTGGGACAGTGCTTGCACGCCTCGACCATCAGACCGTATTTCTAACTTTTCTTTATTTTCATTTGAATTTCATTTCTGAGCTACTACAGTTATCTGTTTTTCAATCAACTATTTAAAACTTAATTCGTGTTAATTATTATCTAAACAGCTCATATTTCCAACAATCCAAGAATCTAATTTTGTGTTGTTTAGAATAGTAACATGATTAACATTCTGGTTTTTATGTTAATGTTGTCTGCAATTCTTAAAAACGAAATATTACACTGCATGATAATTCTGTTGAATGAATGCTTTATATATTTCTGTTGCATTATAATAACAAAACTATTCATTCATCATCAGATTATGGCTACAAGTGAAGTTATGTCTGCTAAACCAGAGAAGTTTGATGGGAATAATTTTCGTCGTTGGCAAAACCAAATGAGATTTTGGTAAACACCTCTACATCAAAAACCAGCCATAGAACCAGATAATCCATCCTCATCTAGACCTGTTACTAGGCAATCTTCCTCATCTTCCTCCACAGATTCCGTTCCTATCCCAAGAACACCTCAAGAAATAGAGTATCATTGTCTACACAGAATCTTAGGAGCTTTATCTGATAGGTTATATGATATATATTATACTATCACTAATGCTAAAGTTCTGTGGGAAACCCTAGAGAAAAAGTATGGTTTAGATGATATGGGAATTAAAAGATTTAAAGCTTCTGATTTTAACAAATTTAAAATGGTAGATTCTAAACCAATGAATGAGCAAATTCATGAATTCGAACATATAGTTCACCAATTAAAAGTGAATGGATCTATCCTAGATGAAACATTTCAGATAGCCTGTCCTATAGACAAACTTCCCGAGTCCTGGTCAGATTTTGCCAAAAACCTTAACCATACCCAAGGAGATCTTACACTAGAACAAGTGTTGAATTCCATTAGAATTGAAGAGCAACATAGACTCAGGGAGAAAAATGTGACAAAATCTGAACCCAAAGAACCCAAAGTAAACAATGTTGAATCCAAACCCTTTCCCCAACACAAGAAACGTCCCTTCCACCAAAATCAAAATAAAACATTTAAGAAGAAATCCTTTCATCAAAATAAGAACCCTGTCCACTTTCAAAAGAAGGAAGGAGCTGAACAACCAACCATCTTGCTAAGGACTGCTTTTTCAAGAAAACTGAACCACCCAAGCCTAGGAAGGGAGGACCTCCACCTAATAAGTCACAAGTAAACATGGTGACTTCCAGTCCAGCTGAGGCTGCTTTCAGGTCTGTTCTCTTCACTCCTGAAGTAAACATGACCTTTCAAGCAAATGATTGGTGGATTGACACTGGAGCTAATATTCACGTTTGCTCTAATCAATCTTTGTTTTCCACCTATCAGGTCTCAAGTAGAGGAACTGTGACAATGGGAAATAATAATGTGGCTCCTGTATCCGGAATAGGTCGGATCAACCTAAAGCTGACTTCTGATAAGACTTTGATCCTGCAGGATGTCCATCATGTACCAGACATTAGGAGAAACTTAATTAGTGGATCTTTGTTAGTGCAACAAGGCTATAAGCTTGTTTTTGAATCAAATAAAGTTGTAATAACTAAGGGTTTGAACTTCATTGGAAAAGGTTTCTTATGTGATGGTCTTTTTAAATTGAATGTTAAGAATTCTACTCTTGCATCTCCAATAGCTTTGAATATTGAACCTTCCATCACTTGGCATCAAAGATTAGGACATGTGAATTATAATTCAATTAAAAGATTGATGCATCTCAATATAATTCCAAAGCTTAATATAAAAGATGATGAAAAATGTGAAATATGTGTAGAAGCCAAACTTCCTAAGAAACCATTTAAAACTATTGATAGAGATTCTGAGATATTAGAACTCATCCATAGTGATGTTTGTGATTCAGGAAGAACAACTAGAGGGGGTAACAAATATTTTGTAACTTTTATAGACGATTGCTCTAAATATTGTTACCTCTACTTAATTAAGACTAAAGATGAAGTCATAAACAAATTCAAAATATACAAAGCAGAAGTTGAGAATCAGTTGGATAGGAAAATTAAAATACTAAGATCAGATAGAGGTGGTGAGTACACTTCTAATGAATTAAAACAATTCTGTGAAGAGAATGGAATTATTCATGAAATAACAGCTCCATATACACCTCAATCTAATGGAGTAGCTGAGAGAAAGAATAGAACACTAATGGACATGGTAAACTCAATGTTAATTAATTCTGGTGTGCCAGAAAATTTATGGGGAGAAGCTCTCATGACTGCATGTCATATACTAAATAGAATTCCATTCAAGAAATCTGATAAAACCCCTTACACAATTTGGAAGAATAGAAACCCTAATTTAGATCACCTAAAAGTGTGGGGGTGCTTAGCAAAAGTCAAAATACCTGAGAATAAAAGAAAGAAGATTGGCCCTAAAACTGTAGATGGAATTTTTATTGGCTATGCTTCTGATAGTAATGCAAATAGATTTTTAATAATCAACTCTGACATTAATGAGATAGCCAACAACACCATAATTGAAGCTAGGGATGCACATTACTTTGAAAATATTTTTCCTTACAAGACCAGAATAAACAACACAGGCCCTAGCTCTAATAATTCAGATCCTAGTTCTAATCAAGGTGAAACTAGTTCTAAACAAATTAGACCACTAGAAAGTCCAGAGGAGCCTAGGAGAAGTAAAAGAACTAGAATAGAAAAGGTCCATGAAGATTTCTATGCATTACTTGTAGAAGATTCTCCAGTTACATTTGAAGATGCAATGAAATCAGTAGATGCTCCATTTTGGAAGGAAGCTATAAATAATGAGATACAATCTATAGTTCAAAATCATACTTGGGAACTAACTGATCTTCCTTCAGGATGTAAAACCATAGGATGTAAATGGGTGTTTAAGAAGAAACTTAGACCTGATGGAACAATAGATAAATATAAAGCCAGATTAGTAGCTAAAGGATATACCCAAAAGTCTGGTATTGATTATTTTGATGTCTATTCTCCAGTAGCTAGGATTACTACCATTAGAGTCCTCATAGCTCTAGCATCCATTCACAAATTAATAATACATCAAATGGATGTTAAAACTGCATTTTTAAATGGAGACTTAGATGAAGAAATTTATATGGATCAACCTGAGGGATTTATAGCTTCTGGACAAGAAAAGAAAGTATGCAAGCTTATTAGATCACTATATGGTCTCAAACAAGCCCCAAAACAATGGCATATGAAATTTGATGAAATTATACTATCTTATGGATTTGTAATTAATCAAACAGATGAGTGTGTATATCATAAAATAGATAAAAACAACAAAATTGTGATATTATGCCTATATGTTGATGACATTCTTATTTTTGGTTCTGACATACAAATCATAAATGATATCAAACACTTTTTATCACAAAATTTTGACATGAAAGATTTAGGTCAAGCTGACCTAATTCTTAATACTAAAATCATGAAAAATGAGAATGGATATGTGCTATCACAATCACACTACATAGAGAAAATCCTTAAGAATTTTTATGATCCAAACTGTCAACCTGTTTCCACTCCATATGATCCTAATGTACATCTAAAGAAAAATACAGGTCATCCTCAATTACAAAGAGAATATGCACAAATAATTGGATCACTAGGATTCCTAACAAACTACACCAGACCTGACATTGCTTATGCAGTAAATAGACTTAGTAGATATACATCAAATCCTGATAAGAGTCACTGGGATGCTCTAGAAAGAGTTTTGAGATACCTAAAAGGAACTATGAATTATGGTTTACACTATAAAGGTTATCCATCTGTACTAGAAGGTTATTCAGATGCAAATTGGATTAGTGACTCAGTAGATGTAAAATCCACCACAGGATTTGTGTTCCTTTTAGGAGGAGGAGCTGTGTCCTGGAAATCTACTAAACAAACTGTAATGGCTAGAAGTACAATGGAATCAGAAATGATAGCTCTTGATACTACTAGTATAGAAGCTGAATGGTTGAAAGATTTACTAACTGAAATTCCACTAATGCAAAAACCATTACCAGCCATTTCTATTCATTGTGATTGCAGGTCAGCGATTGACAAATGCCATCAAGAGAATGCAAATGTGAAGATGAATCGACACTTGAAAGTGCGACATAAATCCTTGAGATATAAGATGAAAAACCATATAATAGCCTTAGATTTTGTAAGATCAGAGAAAAATCTTGCAGATCACTTAACTAAAGGCTTATCTAGGGCAGTGGTCCTAGAATCATCGAGGGGGATGGGGTTAAGCCCATAAGAAAAATCACTGCAGTGGCAACCCAACCTCGCAGAGGTTCAATGGGTAGAAACAAACTGAATGAGTGATTAATTGTGAGGAGCACTGAATTTATTTGCTCCCATCCCTAGGATGATCAGTGCTCATAAAAAGCAAGTGAAAGGTTGAGTCTAACTCTTAATGAATCCAAGACCCATGAGGCAGGATGCTTACTTGCTCGCATCCTTATTAGGATTCACCTATATGTGTGTAGTTGTGAGGCCGCGACTATGGGATCAGGGCACACGACCTGCGGACACGAATGCCGCTCCGGATTAATGGGCCTTTAATCTGGTACATTTTTATTTTTGAATAATTAAAATGTAATATTTATTTTTGAACAATTAACATGTGATAAACGTTTTGTAACGGTTAAGAGAATTAAATTTTGAAACGGTAATATTCATGAGATTTAAATCAGAATCAAAACGGAAAATATTTTTTTATGAGAATTAAAATCGGTAATTAAAATAAATTAATTACGGATTTATGAGTAACGGATGTTTTAAGCCTATAAAAGGACCTAAATCTGTAGAGTTTGATACAGTGTGAAAAATCACAAAACCTCTTCTTCTCTACTCTATACTTGTTACTGTATTCTGCTGGTTCCCTGAAAGTCACGAAGAATTCACAAAGCCTTCTTGAAGCTCGTGCCGACGAGAAGGAGGTCGCCTGACCGAGGGTCGTTGTATCTCCGGGAACTTTTGCCGCGTAGCCCTGTACGAGAGGGGGCAATTAGTTTCTTGGGACAGTGCTTGCACGCCTCGACCATCAAGCTATATTCTAAACTCAGTGTAATTTTATATCTATTTTTGAATCATTATCTAATTCTGTTAAAACTGCATTTTGTGCTAATTAGACTCTAAACAGCTTATATTCCTAACAATAATTCACTGCAAAATAAATCAGCGGAAAAATTGCATCAAGTTCTTCAACTTTTTAGCTAGTAGTTAAAGTGGATATATAAGTTAAAAAAAACCCTACAACCCCTTTCAGTTATTACTGAACAAATAAATTAAGCTCAGATATGAAGATTAATAAAGGGACAGCGGGAGTGGAGGTAAGCACGTGCATTTGTATATTCATCATCCCTCTGCGTCATTTGATGTGCACGTACGTTCCCTGTGCATCGCAGAGGTTGTTGGAGGCAAGCCAGTAAAGCGAGGCCACGTGTCCTAGTTAGTGAGCTATATTTTCTCCTAATTACGTACAGAATAAAATACATATCAAAATGGGGGTTTAAATTAATAACTTGAAGGCCAATTAGTAACGAGATGGTCATCTTCTCCTTCCAAATCCTCTCCCTACTTAAGTTAAGCCGAGGCAACTCCAAAGATTCCGAAGCTCATTACGCACGTGACCTAAATCATCCGATTTCTTCCTGATTAATTAACACTTATCATATTTTCCATTTAAAAGCACGAGTTTGGAAAAACCTTTATTTGATCAATATTACCTTTTACTTTTTGAATATTTTATTTAAATCTTAATCTATCATAATCATGCTATCTTAATCCCACATGAATTACAATTAACTCAATAACTTAAAAAATATAAGATTAATAAATTACATGAAATATTACAACAACAACAACAAAAACCCAAAAAGTTTTAAAAAATACACAAAGTATTCTCAAATGTTCAAAATTACACAAAACACCCTCACATATCAAAACTTAAAATAACAAACATGAAATTTGAAAATTAACAGCATCCTTCGAAGAATTAAAAATTTGCAATTAATACTCTCAACATTTCAAAAATTGTAAAAGCACCCTTAAAAGTTTAAATTACAGAAAAACAGCCTCAAAACTTGCGAACAACATAGATTAATTCTAGGGATTATCATCACACTTGAATATAGGTCCCCCTTTCCCCATCGTAAAACGCTCTTTGTTGCATCAATTAAGCCTATGGATGATAGAGAAAGATAATACCATCTGAACACCAATAAGTTTAAACAATAATAAAAAGGTAAATAAATAATAAGTAGCTAACATACTATAATACATAAATTATTGTCAAAAAACTAAAAAGTTTCAAAAATTACACAAAACACCATCAATAGTTCAAAATTACACAAAACATTGTGACTTTTCAAAATATAAAACAACAAACATAAAGTCTAAAAATTAGTAGTAGCCCCCTAAAAGTTCAAAATTTTCAATTAACACCCTCAAAGTTTTAAAATTGTAGAAATCCTCTCAAAAGTTCAAAATTAACAAAAAGCACCATGAAATTTGAAAAATATATTGATAGATTCAAATTTAATATCATTGTCTAAATAAAAGTACTCATAAGTTGGAGTATCAAAAAAGAAGTAGCATTAATTGATAGAAAACTAAATCACTTAAAAATGATAAAAGGCTATAATATAATAGCTTAGCATTAATTAATTATATTTTATAAACATTATTCTCTGGTGTTAATAATATTCACAAGGTAAAAAAGATATTCTATGATGTTAATAATACTCGCAGGGTAAAAAATTACAATGAGTTATGTATAGAGAAATTATTAAAAAGTTCAGATATATCATTCAAAAGGATCTAGCTACTTTCATTTTAAATGAAAAAGTGAAGGAAATAAACTCAAAATTCAAAAACATACACGAATCACTTGAATCGATACTAATAACATACATATTTATCAAAAAAGCACCGACTAATTTACTATTGGAGAACATATTAAACAACTTTGCTCCGATCAAAGAAGCATTTTTCATAGAAAATACAAGAATTATTAGTAATATTTATAAAATTTGTAATTAACACCCTTACAGTTTCAAAAATTGTAAAACACCCATAAAAGTTCAAAATTACAAAAACCACTATGAAATTTAAAAAATATATTGATAGATTAAAATTTAATATCATTGTCTAAACAAAAGTAACCACATATAATTTTACTCATAATTAAGTTGGAGTATCAAAAAAGAAGTAGCATTAACTGATAGAAGACTAAATCACTTTAAAATGATAAAATAGTATAATATAATAGCTTAATATTAATTGATTATATTTTAGAATATATTCTCTGATGTTAATAATATTCACAGGGTAAAAAAATACAATGAGTTATGTATGGAGAAACTATTAAAAAGTTTAGAGATATCATTCAAAAAGATCTAGCTGTTTTTATTTCAAATGGAAAAGTGAAGGAAATAAACCCAAAATTCAGGAACTTACATAAATCCTCTTTGTTTTAGGCTTATTTTATCTGGGGGTTTTTGTTCCAGGACAGAAAGAAAATGATAGTTTTTTGCTGCATATCTCACATCGAGAGCATCTCCTTCTTGTTCAGAGTCGATCTTTGTTCCAATCGAAGAAGCATTTTTCATAGAAGATACAAGAAATATTAGTAAGTACTTATAAAATTTCATATTTTATTCTTCTAATGTTAAAAATATTCACAGGGTAAAAAAATACAATGAGTTACGTATGGAGAAACTATTGAAAAGTTCAGAGATATCCTTCAAAAAGATCTAGCTGTTTTTATTTCAAATTGAAAAGTGAAGGAAATAAACCCAAAATTCAGGAACTTACATGAATCCTCTTTGTTTTTAGGCTTATTTTATCCGGGGGTTGCTGTTCCGGGACAGAAAGAAAATGACAGTTTTTTGCTGCATATCTCACATCGAGAGCATCTCCTTCTTGTTTAGGGTCGATCTTTGTTCCAATCGAAGAAGCATTTTTCATAGAAGATATAAGAAATATTAGTAAGTATTTATAAAGTTTTATATTTTATTCTTCAAATACTAAATGAATTATAAACTTACTATAAAATTACATATAGATGATCTTACAATAACAACTAATGTGAAGCTATTGATCAACTATATTATGAAATAACAAACCAGACAAGAGGAGGAGAATCACTGTAATTAACAAAATGTATACACATAATACTTACTTAATAACTCAGACAAAATATGGGAAATCACTATATTAGATAAAATGTATACACACAATACTTACTTATCATAGCTTAAGGAAAAAATTAAAATTGATATTTTTTTCTTTTTACTATACAGTGGCATGGCTCTACGTGTAACTTTAGTTGGGAACATGGTTACGAAAAAAGGATCAATTCTTTATGACAGGATCAAAGATAAGCCCATAATAGCATTATCGGATTTCATAATCTCTAAATATGAATGTAATATATTTTATTACAAAAATTCTTATTAAATGTCACTAAACATAAAATTTACCTTATATCCATCTCAAATTTGCAAGGGAGATACAAGTCATCGCAAATTGCATCACACACACACACACATACATACAAACATATACATATATCAACCTAAATATACAACTAACTAAAGTAATAAGAGAATGGTAAGTAAACCAAGCAAACATCCATATAACACAATAAAAAATATTATATTTTAAAGTCAATATGCAGGGCTCATTCAGAACAAGCTGTCAAGACAAAAATATCTGTCACGCCCCGCTTCCCAAAATACCTGGGAATCGGAACGTGAACAAGCCCGCGACGTATTAGATTGAGAAGAAATATACACTATCATTTTTTTTTCTCTTTTTCTTTTCTTATCAATCCAATACGCTAAGCGTCTAGAATAAATACAATACGAAGTCACAGGTCCCCGATCACACATAGCAAGAATATAAAGACAACCCAGAATAAAAATAGACATATCATCAATGATAAATCATCCCAGACATAAAATATGAGTCAAACATACCCTTATTACAACAACAGTTCAACTAGGAAATAAGAAATACATAGTCCATAATAAAAGGAAATAAAGTAACTAAATCCATCATCAAACTAAAGAAAAATACGGTAAACGAGTTTTAATGTCCAACTACTACTACAGGATAAAATCACTACGCTTCAGTTGGTTCTTCTACTCCTTCTGCAAGACACCCCTGCTAAGAATCTTCTGGCTCCTGTACGATTCCGAACTGAGGCTGTCCATCTCCTAAATCTGACGTACACCCAGAAAATAGGAGTACGTCAGCGTGTGGAACACACGGCAAGATCCCCCAATGCAGGAACAAATACAATAACAGTAAAGGCAATATATGCATGGTCAATGCGATAACAGAAACAGAAATAGATCATGTGATGATAGTAATAACGATAGAGGCATACAACTAGAATACTAATAATCAGAAGAATCCAAAAGTCAACCAAGTAACAAGATCATGCAGGTAGCGATCAGAAACCATCCAAGCAACAAGGTCATACAATAGATAGAATTAATACTTAAAAATCTACAACAAGAGACGTAGTACATCGAGCGAAATAATCCAAACAAGAAAACCCTCATGTATATACCATATGTCTCAAATTGTAGATAATTAAATATTAATCCCGATCTATGTATGAAAAGAAAACAACTAGCCATCCTATCATAACTCACTGGTCACTATCTCACACAGAGCCAACGCTCATATCCTCAGGTAACTGACTAATCGCAAATCACTAATATCTCATCTCCTCAGACCCACCCCAGTGACTACACAAACTTCACCGGCGCGAGCCTGGAATATACATCAACAATCACATATCATAACTCCTCGGACCCACCCCGGTGACTACACAAACTTCACCGGCGCGAGCCCGGAATATGCATCTACAATCACAATATCTCATCTCCTCAGACCCACCCCGATGACTACACAAACTTCACCGCGAGCCTGGAAAATACATCAATAATCCCAACCGCTCACATGGACCAAGACTTCTCATCCTAATTCTCGTAATTCCAGGTCAACTACACACGAGATTCTAGATCCTAACTGTGTCATACAGGTCACTATAGTCATGTATTTCTCACGAATCTCAACATGGAATAATAAATACAATTACGCTGTGTCATTTGTCATGAAGTGTGAACAAGGGTCGTGATCACATGCAAGAACATACAGAAGTAAAGCTACTATTAACAATGCAACGTGAAACTACGATTAACAGATATTTTACACACGCAAATCGAAATCTCAGTTATTAATTCTAACAATAATTTTCTTTAAAATTATCTCTCATTATAAAAATTCTGAAATAATCTTTTTAAAATATATTTTGTTATTATTTATGAACAGTAATACTTTTAATTTTATAAATGATTTCTAAGATATTTTATAAAATAATCTAAAATACTCTTTTTCTCAAAATAAATTCCTTTAATCATAACAATTATTCAAAATACTTTTTACTCAAAAATAACTTATTTTCACTAATTATGTTCCCTTAAAAAATTAATTTCATCATTATAATAAATACTAAAAATACATTCTTGCTTCCAAACAGACCAAAATTAATCATAAATCAATTCTGACCTATCCAATCATCACGAATAATTTTATACTATAGAATATTCACCGAAAATGTAACCGTTAACTGCACATACGATATTAAATTAGCACGGACTAAACTATACATATACAAAATAAATCATACGGTAAAAATAAAATTAAAACAAGATAATGGCAAGAGGGATCTTGCCTACGACGAGTCGGCTGCGAGGCGGAGACGGGCGTGGTCACACGGCTGAACGATGACGTGGGGCGGCAGTTCTCGGCGGATTGGTCGGAGGCGAGCGGTGAACGGCGATTTCGACGGAGGCGGAGCGGTGTTGGGTTCGTGGGTTTTGGTGGTGGAGATGGGTTCGGTGCTGGGAGAAAGAAGAAGAAGAAGAAAAAGAGGGGATTTTCTTTTGGGGTTGTACTGATGGAGAGAGAGAGAGAGAGAGAGGGTGTACGGGTATGGGGAGAAAATAAAGATTTTCTTTTTTTTTTTGGAAGGGAGAGAGTGATATGCACGTGATTTGGGGGGAGAAAATTAAGGGAGTGAATAGGAAATAGTTAAAAGGTGATTAGGGAATTGATTGATTGGAGTTATGGCAAGAATTCAAATTTAAATGAGAAAAAAATATGAGAGGGAAAATTCGAAAATCTCACCTAAAATTCTGAATTATATTAATAATTAATAATCAACCAAAAATCTTTTTATTAATATTTATATACTACTATACTATGCTCAAGTTTACATCAATATTAACAAGGTCATTAATAATATTAGTCACCAAATGATTATATATAAAAATCACTAAACCGTAAATTAATATTTAGCAGAATTAAAATACAAGATTATATATTTTATTATTTATTTATTTTGAAAACTCAGAAAATTCCAGAAATTAGGAAAAGTATTAATAAAATATAATATAATATTTTAAATACTAGAAAAATTGTTTAAATACGTATCGAAAAATTACGGTTGTTACAATATCTCCATCAAAGCTCTTTAGAAATCCAATAGAAATTTAACTTAGTGATATTATGTAAACATCATAATATTAGAAAGAGGTATGTTCTTAAAAACCTACTCTATAATGCACACAATTAAACCTAGTTATAATTTACCAATATACAGATACGGTATTGCACCTTTAAGGCAAAGAAAACTATCATTTATAATAGGCTTGAGCTGCGGCTATACGCTCACAAAGGCTGCGATATAGATGATAATAACGAGTGTTCAAATAATAAATATCATAAAATCTCTGATGACTTAGGACCAAGTTAAGTAATATCCTTTCTTTATGGAATAAACATATCAACATCAAATTCTAACACATACCTAAGGCAAATAAATAATAAAAAAAATACAGGTATTTAGGTAAGATCATTATGAAAAATAATATAGATATTGTAAAGGTAACACAGTGTGACACAGTAGAAACTCTTATTGGATGCATAACACAAGAATTCATTGTAAAGAAAAAAAAGGTCAATCCTAACTTAACTTAAGTAATAAATTAGAAATATAAAAAAATTATCATATATGTGAAATTATCATTTATTCTTATTAAAACAGAAAAATAATCAAATTATGTATTTTCATAAGTTTGCGTTGAACAACAGAAAGACATTCAAACTAATTGCATGAGAAATCCAGGTCCAGCCTGATGTCACAATCGATTTAGATGATGAAGACACTGTTTCATAATTACCCTAGACAAAGATAAAAGTAAAGAACAATTGATATTAGCTCAATTAAAAATAAAACAGAAAGAATAAAAGATAATATTTTTTAAATATTTTATAGAATAGCCTAATTTTTTGAGTAAAGTTAGGTTTATTTGGATGAGATTTCCATGAATTTTTAAATATTTTTATGTATTTATTATGTGGATGCTTTTATCATATAAAAGTATACTAGAGTTAGCATTAATATTTAGTATGTTGTTTTTAATAAAGTTTATCAATAATTCAGAATAAAATCCATATTCTCTTTTGTACCATTTTAGCCACTTCTAATCAATTGTTTAGGCTTATTGACTTTAATTATTCCTCTTGCTTTTATAATTCTATATATTTTTAAGTGTTTTTCACTTTTGCAATACTATACTTAGTAAAACTTCATTTCATATCGATCCAAATATCATGAATATTCAAATTGGCTTCATGTCAGTGTCGTGTCAATTCAATTATCAACATGAAACTTTAAATTGAGTATAACTCATTCAAATAAATATTAAAAAAATAATAATCAAAATATTAAAGTTTAGAGACATAAGTGAGTAAAAACTATCAAATTAAAAATGAGGAACAAATTTCAGTAAGAAAATAAATTAAAAATAAATAATTATGATATTTAACCACATACATTGCACGTGCATAAAAACTAGTACCATGAAAAACTACCAGCTATTTCACGCGATAAAACATTACAAAATCTCAACCATTACCTACTAACTAACTAAGGGAACTTCTCAAAATCAAGAATTGCATGGTTCAAAGAGCTGATTAACACCGAGTCGCTGCGAAAGCAACTGACCAACTCGATCGACCAACTAGACGCCTCTACTTACAAAGCAACATTGAAACAGACTCCGACATTGCAAAAGCAAACGACCAGACTCGACAACAAACATGACGCTTGACTCTACTTACACGTCAAGAAAACGGATAACAAACTCGATCGGACCTCGATGACAACCATGAAAAAAAGCACTCAATCATCAGATCGCCGACTAGATCAGCTTCCATTTTAACCTCCCTCACTAAAATCAAGTAGAGATCTTGATGGACTTCACATCCTGCTTCTTGACCACCTCCTTGGGCACGGTCACGGTTAGCACTCCGTCCTCCATCACAGCCTTCACCTGATCCACCTTCATGTCCTTCGGCAGCCTGAACCTCCTCGTGAAGCTCCCGCCGCTCCTCTCCAGAAGATGCCACTTGTCAGTCTTCTTCTGCTTCTTCCTCTTCCTCTCCCTGCTGATCTTGAGCACTTGTCATCCTCGACCTCGATCTTCAGCTCCTCCTTCTTCACCCCGGGGAGATTGGCCTTGAACACGTGCGCCTCAGCAGTCTCCTTCCAGTCAACATGGGGCCCAACAAAGGGTTACTTGTTGGATGACCTTTTTAAGGCAAATGTTGCTGTTATGGACAAGAAGTTCATGCACTTGTACCCAAAAATGATTAATAATAAAGAAGGATCTTCTGTTTATTTGCTTGAGTCTCTTTCTTTGTGGCATGCCAAGCTAGGGCACGTCAGTTATAAGTCCTTAAAGAACTTATCCAATCTAGGACATATTCCAAGACTTAACCTGGATGAAATACATAAGTGCAAAACTTGTGCGATACTTGAACGTAACACTAAACCTTTAGGGTTGATTCATAACAACCTATGCGACTTAAAGTGTGTGCCTACAAGAGGCGGGAAAAAGTACTTCATTACTTTTATTGATGACTGCACTAGATACTGTTATGTGTATCTTCTAAGCAGTAAAGAGGAGGTGATTGATATGTTTAAGACATATAAAGCCGAGGTGGAAAATCAAATCACCAAAAAGATTAAGACTCTCAAATCCGATCGAGGAGGAGAATATGAATCGACAGAGTTTGATGAGTTGTGTGCTAGCTTTGGTACCATCCACCAAACTACAACACCTTATACACCTCAGCAAAATGGGATTGCTGAGAGGAAGAACAGAACTTTGAAGGAGATGGTTAATGCCATGCTTGTAAGTTCTGGAGCACCACAAAACTTATGGGGGCAAGCGCTGCTTACTGCTAATCATATCCTGAATAAGGTAACCCACAAGAAACTTGGTCATATACCATTTGAGCTATGGCATAGAAGGCATCCTTCCTACCATTACCTCAAAATGTGGGGGGTGACCAAATTGGGAACAAAAACTGTAGATTGCATGTTCATTGGCTACGCATTGAATAGCAGTGCCTACAGGTTTTTGGTACATAAATCAGAGATCCCTAGTATTCATGTGAACATGATTATCAAGTCAAGGGAAGCTACGTTCTTTGAAGACAGGTATCCTTATAAGAGGGATAATAGTGAGACTTCTGGAAAAAGAACACACGAAACTACGTTCAGGGATGAAAGTCCCAATGAACCAACAATCAATGAGGAAGCTAAACCAAGAAGGAGTAAGAGAATGAAAGTCTCTAAATCTTTTGGTCCAGACTTCGTAGCATATGCGCTCGAGAGTGAACCTCAAACGTTCAAAGAGGCTATGTCTACACCAGAAGCACAAATGTGGAAAGAAGCTGTAAACAGCAAAATCGAGTCAATTCTAAGTAACCATACTTGGGAGTTGGTTGACTTACCACCAGGGAGTAAACCACTCAGGAGTAAGTGGATTTTCAAACAAAAATTAAAACCCGATGGATCGATTGAGAAATACAATGCTAGGTTGGTAGCAAAGGGATACTGACAAAAGGAAGGACTCGATTACTTCGATACATGTTCACCTGTAACGAGGATAACATCCATCCAGATGTTAATTGCAATTGCTGCTCTGCACAATCTGCAAATACATCAAATGGACTTGAAGACTACATTTCTAAACGGTGAATTGAACGAAGAAATTTACATGGAACAACTGAAAGGGTTCCAAGCTAAAGGCCAAGAGCACAAGGTGTGCAGATTTGTTAAGTACTTATACAGGCTGAAACAAGCTCCAAAACAGTGGCATGAGAAGTTTGATAGTGTCATGATCAATTATAGATTCGCTATAAATGAATACGACAAGTGTGTTTATACTAAGACAGTTAGAGAGGCATGCGTTATTGTCTGTCTATACGTAGGCGACATGCTGATTCTTGGGACTAATGATGAAGTCATAAAGTCCACCAAACAAATGCTAATCAACAATTTTGAATGAAGAACATGGGTGTTGCTGTAGGCTGTCTAAAACTTATTACAGATAATTGATCCCCATCAAACACTAATGATAGAAGTTACAATTTGGTGGCTTCTAGAAGGCTACAATTTAAAAAATTTCACGTAGATTGATGAATGTTACAACCGATGAAAACTCTAATTTAACAACCTTCACAATCATCAAAAAGAGTTACAATCTGACAACTCTCACATTTCAAAGAGCCAAATACAAAGATTACAAACTGATAATCTTTGCAATGATCTCTTTAAATCAAACGCAGGGTTCACCCCCAGCGTTCCAGTTCAAAACACTGGGTTCACCCTCAACGTTCCAGTTCAAAACACAGGGTTTATCCCCAGTGTTCTAGTTGGAAACACAGGGTTCAACTAAGCGTTTAAGTCTAGACACAGAGCTCGTGGCCTTGTTCTAGACTCAAAACGTAGAGATCGTGGCCGCGTTCTAGACTCAAAACGCAGAGCTCGTAGCCGCGTTCCAGACTCAAAACGCAGAGCTCGTAGCCGCGTTCCAGACTCAGAACGCAGAGCTTACCTCTGCATTCCCAGAATAAGACGCAAAGCTCAAAAGCTGCATTGCAACATCAAAACACAGAGGTCCTCCCTACGTTGCAGCATCAAAATGCAGAGGTCCTCCCTGCATTGCAACATTAGAATGTAGGGGTCGGACCCACGTTTTCTGCGTTTGATTGGTTCAAACAAAACCTGAACGGTTTCAAAATCGTATCTCCACTTAATGAGGTCGATTACACCCCATTATAGAGTTATTTTAAGAGTGCGATTACACCCCTTAAACCCCTGAACAGTTTCAAAAACTATTTTCCACGAAATGGGGTCGGTTACACCCCATTAATGAGAGATTTTAGGGGGTGGTTACACACCTAAATCCTCTATAAATAGCTGAAAATCAGCTTAAACCGGATCTTTGGATCTTTGAACAAAAGATTGGCAGATCTAGATATTGGCATTCACTCTTGGAGATCTGAGCATCCATTCTTTAGCAACCGAAAGCATTCTTCAGCAACAAGGAGCTTTGGTACTTAGCTTAAACCGATTTTCGGTTCGGGTTAACTCTTTTACAAAGTTTTAAACTCACCCTGAGTTATTAAACTCATTAAGAGTTCTGTTCAAACTTGCCACACAAGTTCTCCTTGACATCAATCAAGAAGATTCAACTGTGTTCCATGAGTTTAATCGTTCAGATCATCAACGAAAAGCAAACTCGACATAAGCATTCGAGGGAGGCATTCCATCGACACCAGAAAGAACCCAGTTTAAACAAAGGGAAGGATTTCCGTTGATTCCTTCTCTCTTTTGTAAATCGGGATTTCGATTGAGAAGATTGTAATTTCTTTTTCTAAGTTTGATAGAGAAATATTATATTGAGGACGTTGTAATCATTCTTTATCTAAATTAGTTAGAGAGAATAACACATTTTTTTTTCTCAATTGCCTTCTTCGAATTTTCCCACCAAACAGTTGCTGACATAATTTTAGGCATTAAAATTAGTAGAACACCGCATGTAATCTTTCTATCTAAGTCACATTACATAGAAGAGATGTTAGAAAGATTCAAAGAATTTGGGATCAAAGGAAACACAAATCCTTGAAATTACCCTAAAGGGGGGTGAATAGGTTATATGGTAATCTAATCTGATATTAATACCAATTTAAAAACTTTTTAACAAGTATATCCTAACAAGTATAATATTCAATAACTTATGATCAAGGATATGTAATTAAAACAATGGCGATATAAACATGAACAAATGCAAATGAGATAGTGATAAATGACAAATGCAAATACACAATGTGATCACTGAGTTCGGTCACTCCCGACCCACGTCTCTGCTCCTCACTCTCGAGGAGAATCTTTACTATCACAATCGGTTTTCAACGTTCACAGAAAATATTTACAACTCACACAATCGATTTTCTAGCTCACCGAAAACTTTTACAACTTACACAATTGTAATCACACAATACACCCTCTAAGTGTTGGCCTTGCCCATGTCAATTTCCTTAAGTGCTTGGATGTACCACCTCTCTCTAGGCTTTACTATCAACACCACTCCTCTTAGAATTGACCTCATCTCTCACCAACCACTCCTCTTGGTGTCCTTGTGTATTACAATATGATCTCATAAATTAAGCACAAGTACAAGGGTTTGTTCTTTATAATGGATGAGAACTCAATGTAAGCTCACTCTTAATGATACACTCACTACAACCCAAATTATACTTAATGTGATAATACTAAAGCTCAAGGGATGTGTGTATAAACAATGAGAAAAATAAAATGCAAACTCAATATAAAATCTAGCTTAATAAAATTGATAAACAATATATATATATATATATTATATATATATATATATATATATATATATATCCTATATATATTAATATATATATATATATTTATATTATATATATATATATATATATATATATATATATATATAATATAATATAATAAATACTATATATGGGAAAAGTGAATCTAAGTGACACCGCTAGCCCTCCCCACCTAAAGGATGCGCCTAAAAATCAAGCATCATTTCCTTTTTTTTGCGATCGCGTCTGTTGAACTTGGATCTACATGTTCCTTAAACCCCAAACACACCCAATTTTGAGGTGAACCGTCATGTTTTGACCCTTTATCCACTCGTTGGCAAATTTTAACGTTTTCGAATGAATAGAACTTTCTTGGCACGGCTCAACGGAATGGTCAAAACAGGATTCACACCCAAAATTGTTTCGTTTGGATTTAAGAAACGTGATAGATCAAGTTCAACGGAGCGGATCGTAAAAAATTTTAGGAATGATGTGATATGGATAGAGTAACATATAGAGCTAGGAGCTTAGGGTGTGCACCTTTCGATTCCCTTTTCCAATATATATATATATTATAATATATATATATATACTATTATATATATAATATATATATATATATAATATATATATATATATATATTATATATATATATATTATATATATATATATAAATATATATATCATATAATATATATATATATATATATATAAATATATAATATATATATATATATATATATATATATGTATGTATAAAGCTTGAGATGAGTTTAGCATAAACTTTTCTAAAATTCAAGAGAGAGAGAT
Source organism: Asparagus officinalis (assembly GCF_001876935.1). Classification (NCBI taxonomy): domain Eukaryota; kingdom Viridiplantae; phylum Streptophyta; class Magnoliopsida; order Asparagales; family Asparagaceae; genus Asparagus; species Asparagus officinalis. The sequence continues at coordinate 9,108,838 of NC_033803.1, read as the reverse complement.
GAGATTGAAACCTGTTTGGGTCAAAAGTTGCCTTTTCATTGCTAAACTCATTACAACTTCAGTCGTTACAATAGGTTCAAAAAAGATAAAAGTTATTCTTTTTATAAGACCTTCTTACACAATGAAAAATAAAAGATTATAACTTTGTCAAACAACATACGGATCTTATTCATTAGTCTTTGTTTGCGTGGGATATTTGGCTGTGTCGGGGACGTTAATATCTGTGGACTGTCGTGGATCAGATCCGGTTGACAGATTAATTATCAGAGCTTTTATTTTACAAATCTAAAGTAAATGATCTTGACCAAGTGAGATCACTACTCTTTTCGAGATCAAGTCTAAGCTTGATCTCAAGGAATACTGGAACGGGGCCTCAGATCCTTCGAATAGCTTCCTCTTTACGTTGAAGTTTGCCAGAAATCTGCTAGCCCCTCTGGAATTTCATGCTTCCTCCTTTGTAATTCGGCAGCACCTCGTCCTCTTTTATTAAATTTGCCCCCTTGAAAGAAGGCCCTAGGATTGTATTTATAGGGCTTAAGATGCAGGGTATTTGGATAAGAATGAATGATTTGACTATATCTTCAATTGACAACGGCCTAACCATGTATCAAAGCAGTTGAGACACTCTGGAACGAAGAAATCCCGAAGAAATACCGAAGAAACCACCTAAAAATGCGTTTTGAGAAGTCGGCGTGCACGGCAGACCCTGATGACCCGCGCCTGTGCGGGTCACTAAGTGGCGACTCGCAACTGTGCGGGTCATCTCGTGGTAACCCGCACGAGTGTGGGTCAGTTTAGGACTTAGCCATTTTTTAGCCTTCCAGACTTGTATTTTTTGTCGTTTCGTGTATCTTGTCATTTGGTTGACCTGTACACTTCGCTGACTTACTTAGTATGCTCGTTAGCTTCTTTACGGCTTTGAATGATCCTGTTTGACTCAAATGATGACATTCATTGTCTTCTTTTTGTCTCGAGCTGTGTACGGATACCTATAGTTATTTTTAGACGCCTACAGATAACCCCTCCAAAGTATTTCAAACTCATTCTTTTATAAAGGAGTCTAAAATACTTTGGATAAGATAGGCTATGTCTTCAACCTCTTCAGTATTTTGTCGAGGAGATCGCGTAGAAGGACCTGTGAATTGTTTTAATTCTTGACTTCTTTAGCCTTCAGTCTATTTAGTATTTTGTCGAATAGATGAAGTTCTTCCGACACTACGTTTATCATCTGACCGTTGTCGAAGTCTTGAACTAAAGTTGGTGTATAAGCTTCTGAACTTAGCTCGTGTCATTGAGTTGACTTTGAACTGATCATCTTTGTCGGGAGTTTTTATCTGAATGTGATTGAACTCCCTAGAATCATCCTTTGACCTGGAATTTTTTCCTTAGCCTTATTTTAGCAAAATTATCGATGCATTGACTGGCATCGACCTTTATTCTAATGTGTTGACCGGCGTTAACCTTTGTCGTAATGCATCGACCGGCGTTAACACAGTTTATACTCGTACATTTATTGGAGTCTATACTATTTAAACTCTTAAGATATTAGAGCGTGGCGGTCCCAAATGTCGGGCTGTAGGACTAACTATTAAAGTTATTTTGTCTGCAGGTATGGATCTTATCCTGAAATTATTGGATGCTCAAGCCACGAGACCAACTAATGAAGCTGATGCGTCAGTGACTTTCGTGTATATAGGATTTTTGGCAAACCCTCAACCATCAACGGATTTGATAAGCCTTTACTGACTACCGTTTGAGTCGGGCTAACATGTGGATTATTCAAGTCCGTTCTGCATATAATGTTGTGCTAAGAGAGTCAATTCTTTTAGTGCTACGATATTGAATACGTAGACTTCATCATTATCACGAGAATAGACTACCCGGTAGCACGGGTCAGATGCATACTTATCTCTATTTAGGGATCGAGATAAAGTCTCCCAGGATAAATTTTGGTGTCTTTTTTACACGGTGAAAGACTAAATCGGTAACGCGTGTTAGGTGCTGACTTATCCCTACTTAGGATTTAAAATAAACTTCTCCGTGCGTGTAAAGCAAGGATTTTGGCGTTATGAATAATAATATGCCATAATGTCGAATATATAGGCTTTTGTTCTTTTTACGGTTAAGAACTAACCGTTAACGTGTGTTAAGCGCTGACTTATCCCTACTTAGGCTTTAGGATAAAATTTTCCAGACTTGGATTCCGGTGTATTTTTTACTCGGCGAAAGACTAAACCGGCAATGCGTGATAGACGTTGACTTATCCCTACTTAGGCTTCGGGATAAAATTCCTCAGACTTAGACTCTGGTATCTTTTTCACTCGGTAAAAGACTAAACCGACAACGCGTGTTAGACGTTGGCTTATCCCTACTTAGACTTCAGGATAAAATTCCTCATGCGTGTAAATCACGGATTTTGGCATTATGAATAACAACCTGCCATAATGTCGAATATGTAGGCTTTTTTTACGGTTAAGAACTATTCAGCAACACATGTTAAGCGCTGACGTATCCCTACTTAGGCTTCGGGATAAAATTCCCCGTGCGTGTAAAGCACAGATTTTGGTGTTATGAATAATAACCTGCCATAATGTTGAATATGTGGGCTTTTATTCTTTTTACGGTTAAGAACTACCCGGCAATGTGTGTTAAGCGCTGACTTATCCTTACTTAGACCTCGGGATAAAATTCTCCAGACTTGGATTCTGGTGTCTTGTTCACTCGGCGAAAGACTAAACCGGCAATGTGTGTTAGACGTTGACTTATTCTTACTTAGACTTCGGGATAAAATTCCCCATGCGTGTCAAGCACGGATTTTGGCGTTATGAATAACGACCTGCCATAATGTCGAATATGTGAGCTTTTATTCTTTTTACATTCAAGAACTAACCGGTAACACGTGTTAAGCGCTGACTAATCCCTACTTAGGCTTCAGGATAAAATTCCCTAGACTTAGATTCTGATGTCTTTTTTACTCGGTGAAAGACTAAACCGGTAACTCGTGTTAGACGTTAACTTATCACTACTTAGGTTTCGGAATAAAATTCCCCAGACTTGGACTCTGGTATCTTTTTCACTCGACGAAAGACTAAACCGATAATGCGTGTTAGACGTTAATTTATCCCTACTTAGGCTTCGGGATAAAATTTCCCGTGCATGTAAATCATAGATTTTGACATTATGAATAACAACCTACCACAATGTTGAATATGTAGGCTTTTGTTCTTTTTACGGTCAAGAACTAACCGACAACGCGTGTTAAGAGCCGATTTATTCCTACTTAGGTTTCGGGATAAAATTCTCCAGACTTGGATTCTAGTATCTTTTTCACTCTTTGAAAGACTAAACCGGTAACGCGTGTTAGACATTGACTTATCCTTACTTATGCTTCGAGATAAAATTCCTCGTATGTGTAAAGCACGGATTTTGGGAGTTAAATAAATGGTGTCTTCTCTTGGGGCAAAGACGAACTCAATACTGGAAAGAAAGAATTTTATATTCTATCTCTAATCTCAAAAGAAACTCAAAGTGAGATCTCCACTTCGAGAATCAAAAAAGATTCGGATAATCCTAATTGTCAGAAGGTTTGATCACCCAATATGAAGATGGATTTCTCGTTTGTCGGTAGAGAACCCCAGTTTTAGCCCTAACTGTAGGAATGTTTGACCAAGTGGGAGGTTTGAGATGACCCTAACTGTAGGAAGGTTTGATCACTCAATTTAAGAGTAGACCTCTCATTCATGGAAGGAATCGAGAGGAGATTTTGACTGTGGTCCTAACTATAGGAAGGTTTGACCAAGATAAGATTGGAAGAACAACCCTAACTGTTTAAAGGTCTAGTCGCTCGATTTGGAAATGGGCCTCTCATTCGTGGAAGGAATCGAGAGGGGATTTTGGTTGTGGTCCTAACTATAGGAATGTTTGATTGAGATGAGATTGGAAGAATGACCCTAAATGTTTAAAGGTCTAGTCACTCGATTTGGATGTGGACCTCTCGTTCGTGGAAAGAATCGAGAGGGGATTTTGGTTGTGGTTCTAAATGTAGGAAGGTTTGACCGAGTGGGGGTTTAAAACAATCCTAACTTTTATAGATTTTATTGCTCAACTTAAAAGCGGACCTCTTATTTATGGAAGGAATCGAGAGGAGATTTTGGTTGTGGTCCTAACTGTAGAAAGGTTTGATCAAGATAAACAGTGGGAGTGGGAGTACAAATTACAGTGGGGGTGTTGACTTGTATAAATCACTCAGTAGGGGTTCCTTGGTATCAAGTGATAAAGACTTAACACGAAGGGGTTTGACAATTATCAAAGATTAGTAGACTAAAATTCTAAGCATTATATATGGACTCTAACAATGGGAGAGTTGAGTGCACAGACACAGTGAGAGTTTGAGTGGATTAAACCACGAAGAATTTTAGTGAACCCACCATCAATTAATTTGATCAGTGAGAGATTTTATGATGGAAGATTGTGAATCATTAAACACCAGTGGGAGTTTTTTGTGAGGAGAGATTGATCCAACGAAGTGATCAAATCTCGTCTCAGCAAAAGAGTGCTTGGAAGTTGGTGAAATTAATCCTGGCAATTGGATGCGTTTCACTCTTGGAAGCATTCAGAGTCCGAGTAGGAGTTTTTTATTCATCATTTTTTGTAGTGACCGGATTATCCCTAAGAATACACCATATAGCATTCTTTCGGGAACTTCCCATTATATGAATTATCCACCCAAGCTTTCTTTACGAAATTGGGTCTAATATCGTACTCAGTTGCATGATCGGGTTATCCTTAAGAATATTATGTATAAACTTCTCCAGGAACTTTCCATCAAATGTAGGAAATAGTTTAGACTCATTGATAATCACATTTTTATTACAAGTTTATACCCTCATTATCTATTTTATATAAATAAATATACCACTAATAATTGTTTTTATCTTTTAATTACAGGTTAATGAAGAATAAATCTCAAACTCTCATCTCTCAACAAAAACCCATCGATTAAATGAAAGAAATGAGTAAATATAAATATACCAAAATGTGGGAATTCAATGGAGAAATACATGGGCCAGGAGACTTGGACTACAAATGAAATGAATTGGACTTTTGCTGCAGAATCTTCATGGACCGAAGTTGATTGGAAACCCAAGCCCATTAAACAAATTAATCTTCATGGACCGAAGTTGATTGGAAACCCAAGCCCATTAAACAAATTAATCTTCATGGACCGAAGTTGATTAGAAACCCAAGCCCATTAAACAAATTAATCTTCATGGACCGGCTGCAGAAGTCCAAATGAACAAATGCATTGTCAATTTTTTCCTCAGCTAAATGAATGACCAGACTTTATTTGATTTGCTGCAGATTGCATGGGATGGGCCGGTGATTGCTGCAAACTTTGGTTTGATCAAATGAAGTCCAAAATGACCAGACTTAATTTCTACTCAAATGAAGACCGAGTTGTTTTCCTTAGCTGCTGGAGTAAAATCAAATGGGCTTCTATCGATGCCTGCATCGATGCCAGATTACTGTAGCGCGCGTCAATGGCTGATTTTGCTTGTCTTGGGGCTCAAGTTTGATCCAATGGCTCTCATTCACTGATGTTTACTATAAATAGGGGTAGAGAGTGAGGGGTTAGAGGTGTGAAAATTTTTGTAACTCCTTTTGGAGAGGAGGGCTACTCTTAATTGAGAAGGCCTTCCAAAATTGTAACTTTAGTTGCAATTAATAATAATAATTTTTTCACCACTTTAAATTTTTCTCTTCTTCTCTTTGTTGGATGATGAAGATGAAGATGAAGATGGAGAATTATTTGAAGGTTTGCATTTCTTTTCTTTTTCTCTTTTATTGCTTATTAGTTTAGATTTATTTCTATGCTTGTAGTTAGATTTTATTTTCTTGTTAAATAGCCAGGAGGCTAGAACCCTCTTGCCTTAGATTTATTTTATGCTTATAGAGTAGATTTATTTTCGTGCATTTAATTCTTGCAATTTTATTTTGTAGTTTAGATTTTGTAATTTATTTTGTAGATTAGATTTTAATTTCTTGTACTATTCACCTTGAGGCTAGAACCCTCTAGAGTTTAGTTTTTCTTTTTATTTATTTTTATTTTGTTTGATTCGCCTTTAGGCTAGAACCTTCTAGGGAATCACACTTTTCTAAGAAGTGGGTTCAATTTTAGATTACCCATATCTATAATTGAATCCACCATCTTTAATTTCTTATATTTTCTTTTATTCTTGAATTTTGTTCTTCATTCTTGATTTTTTTATTTTTATTTCTTGATTTTATTCATTTTTCCTTCTCACCTTATTGATCATACTCATTTTTTTTCAAATCCACTCTCACTTACACTTTGCACCTATTCACACACCATTTTCACTCTCTCAATCTCTTCACAATCACATTCACTTATCATTCCTATTTGTCACACACACAACATAAGAACCAAATTCATATTTTCTCCTACAAAACACCTTCCTCGTGGGATCGATATCTTACGCATCAAGTTTTTGGCGTCGTTGCCGGGGAAGGTGCTTAAGTAGGTTTTAATTATTTTGGTTCTTTAACTTGTGTGTTTTTTGTGAAGGAAACGCTTGGAGCTTGAAGATCACAGATTGGAGAGCTAGGATTTAAAGATTTGCTTACGGGTAAGTCCTCTTTCTAGTTTTTAATTCCACCCTTTAGCTAATTCTTCATAATTAGAGACAATTAGGACTTAAAAAAAAGGTTTTTATTTTTTGTTAACCATAATAAAATCCATCCTTCAATTTTGACATTTACTAACAAGATAATAAATTCAAACAAATTCTCCCTTCTGATTTGTTTGATTGTTAACCCTAATTAAAAAAAAAATTTTTCTTTTCCATCCTTTTTAGTTGCTTTTAATTCATAGGGTTGCATTTCATATAGTGTAGGAATTCACCAAGTGATTTGAGCATCTTGATTTGACACACACTTAAAAATATTTTTAAGGGCAAAACCCCATAATCAAGATAAGGTGAGGGATTTCATCACCCTTTCCTTAGCCCAAAAATCACTAATTCCTCACTTCACAAACCCAAGCCTAATAAAACTCATTAGACGTTGGCCCCTAAGGATTCGAGCTCAATAAGGAACAAGAAATCCTTAAGTGAACCGGTTTAAGTTTTCTCAGATTAGTTGGTGTCTAAGGCAAGGTTTAGGGGTTGCGTAAAGCGCTCCGCAAGGAAAGAGGTACTTAATTGATCTTTGATCACCCTCTAGTACTATCCTTACCTGGCTAACTACCTGGGTAAAACTTTGATCTTTTCACTGTAGGAGTTTTTGGTTAGGAGCTGGTCTAGTTGAGTTAGGCTAAACCCTAGAATTAGAGTTGATTGAAAAGTGATTGTTTTGATTTGTTTCAGTTAGGATTTTTCTTTTTCTTTATCTTCTCAAAAAAAAACTAATTTTCTTTCTTTTCTTTAAGAAAAAAAATAAAAAGAAAATTTTTGGTGTATGCGACAGTGGATTAGGGATAATACACATCGATTAATTCGTTTTGAACCAATCATAGAAATGGAGCATCCTAATCCACCCGTTCTTCATGATATGTGCTATCCACCCGTTCTTCATGTCCCCTCATGCATTAGGCTCCCCGAAACAAATGGAATAAGTTTTGAGCTTAGACCGCAATACATAAACATGCTTCCCAAATTCCTTGGTAATGAAACAGAAGACGCATATATTTTTATTTCGGAATTTGAGGAAGTGTGTATTATGATTAAAATGAGAGAATTAAATGAAGATGCGGTTAAGCTTAGATTTATTCCATTTGCTCTTAAGGATAAAACTAAAAAATGGCTGTACAGCTTACCAACAAATTCCATCTCAACTTAGGATGAATTTGTCATCATTTTTCTTAAGAAATTTTTTCCTATTCATAAAACGGTAAAGCTTAGGAACAGCATTCAAAACTTTAAAATTATCCCGGGAGAACCTTTTTGGAAGTATTTTGACCGATTTAAAGATCTTCTCATCCAATGTCCTCATCACGGTTTAGAGAAATGGCGATTGTGCCAAATAATTTATGAGGGATTAGATTATTCTGCAAAAACTTCCTTAGAATCAATGTGCCACGGGGATTTTATGAGGAAAAATGCTGATGAAGCTTGGGAGTTTTTGGAGAGTCTTTCTGAAAAAACAATGCAATGGGAACAGTGCGATGACAGGGTTTCATCAGTTCCCCATTCTAAGTCTAGTGGTCTTTCCTTGGAGTCAAACATTGCTTCTGAAGCGAAGATGGCGACAATTCTGCGGAGGTTAGAAGCCTTAGAAATTAAGGAACGAGCTCCAGCTCAACTCAATCATGTTTCTTTCCCAGGATGTCATAATTGTCAGTCTCCTACCCACGTTTCAGAGGAATGCCCTCTCCTAGGAAATAACAACGCAATAGAACAGATGAACGCTGCATTCCAGCACCCTAGAAATGATCCATTTTCTCCAACCTACAATCCAGGTTGGAGAAATCATCCCAACTTTGCATGGAATCTAGGAAATTCTCCCGGAACTCAAAATTTCACTCCCGCTTCGACCCAACATTTTCCTAGGGGAAACACAGTTCCATTCAATTCTCATTCACAATTTCAACAACCCAATCTGCCGTATCAAAATCAGTCTCCTCCTCATCAAGCTGTAATTCAAACTCCTCACAATCCAGATCAAGATAAACGTCTCAATGTCTTGGAAAGGGGTTTAGAAACCATAATTAAGGCCTCTACTCAAACCACGAATATGTTGACTCAAACATCTAGCACGTTGAATTCCTTCATGCAATCAACCGGACAAATGCTCAACTCCAACACTCAAGCTATAGCTAGATTAGAATCCCAACTTGGTCAACTAGCTAGTGCCGTGAGTGAAAGAGAGAAAGGAAAATTTCCGAGTCAACCCGTGGTCAACCCTAATAACACAGGATGCAGTTCATCCTATGAAGCTCAAGTGAATGCAATCCATTCACTTCGGTCAGGTAGACAGGTCGATAATCAAGTGAGAACTCCGCCAAGTCAAACTCTTGATCCTGTACAAATTCCTTCTCCTTCTCCTTCTGATGAATCTATTCAACAATCACTCCCCTCAGATGACCAAGAACCTGAACCCGAACCTGAGCCTGCTTTTGATAGATTTAGACCGGTTGCTCCCTTTCCAGATAGACTCAGGTCTAGGAAACACTCTCCTCAGGAGGAGAAAATCCTAGAGACATTCAAGCAGGTTAAGGTCAACATTCCTCTCTTAGATGTAATTGAACAAATTCCATCTTATGCTAAATTTTTAAAAGAATTGTGCACTAAGAAGAGGAGAATAAATGTCCCAAAGAAAGTCTTTTTAGCCGCCAATATCAGTGAAATGCTGTCAAATCCCATACCTTTGAAACGTAAAGATCCAGGTTCCCCCATCATTTCATGTATCATTGGTAATACTCACATTGATAAGGCGCTTTTAGACTTAGGGGCCAGTGTCAATTTGCTTCCATATTCAGTCTATCAGCAATTGGGTCTAGGTGTACTGAACCCAACCAAATGCACCTTACAGTTGGCTGATAGATCTGTCAAGGTCCCTATGGGTGAGTTAGAGGATGTTCTGATTAAGGTTGGAGATTTTATTTTTCCAGTAGATTTTGTAGTCTTGGAAACACAGCCTGTTTCCAATCCCAAAGGACAGACACCTGTCATCTTAGGACGACCGTTCTTAGCCACTTCTAATGCTCTCATCAACTGTAGAACTGGTCAAATGAAGCTGTCCTTTGGGAATTTGACTGCTGATCTCAACATTTTTAATCCAGGGGACCAACCAAATAATCAGCCTCTAGAAATAAACTACATTCAGGAAAGATCAGAAGAAGAAGAAGAAGAAGAAGAGTGTGATTTAAGTTTTGAGGAAATTTTTGATGAAGAGTTAGAGTTTTTAGAAGAAGCAGATCAGGTCCTTGAGAATAATAAAACTGTGTTAAACATTTGCTGCTTTGAATTAAATTTTGAAGAACTCTTTCTTGATGAACTTAGATTCTTGGAGAATAATCAACAACCAAATTTTCAGAACTTCACAGAAGAATTGGTTGTTAGAAAACAAAACTTCACAGTACAAGAGTCTAAGTTCATTAAGAAATACAAAATGCATGACACCAATAATACCTACCTTACCTTGTTGCAAGAATTATTGAACACCCCGAAATGCTTAAAAATTCACATTATTGATTATATCATTCTGAATTTGTTTAAAATCCGGGGAAGAATTTTCAACAGTAAGGTAGGATTCAATGTAGAACAGGAACTCTTCATGTTGAATATTTCATTCTACATTGTTTATTTTGTTTATTTCAGAATAATAAAAAGAATTTATTCTTCTCTCATTTGAGAGTTTCTTGTTCAGTTGCTTAAAAGAAAAAGAAAAAAAAAGAGAAAAAAAAGAAAAAAAAAGAA
>NC_033803.1:9071628-9097402 GCF_001876935.1 Asparagus officinalis | reverse complement strand
GCGAGCACTGTTGTAATGAGTCTCTCGCAGTGGTACTGAGGATTCACCTCGTGAATAATGCGATTGTGAGTTAATCGCTCCCTAAGATCCCCTGTATGCTGATAGTGACAACCCATAGCGTCAAAAGGACCAGCCGAGTGCTTGGGAGAAGAGGGTTTAAACAAACATTTCGAGGAACACTTGGAAAAATCACCAAGTATTGAACTCTGATGAACTTGCCTTAACAGGCGAGGTTGCCTTGTCTGGCGAGGTTCGCTTGCTTGGAGAACTTGCACCTACTGGCGAAGTTTAGGGCTTTTCTCTTTCAGGCGAGGTTCACCTGTTTGGACGAACTTCATTGTTTGGTGAAGTTCGTCTGTTTTGGCGAACTTCGTTATCAGGCGAAGCTCGGTTGTTCTGGTGAACTTTGTTGTCTAGTGAGGTTTGTCTGTTTGGCGAACTCGAGTTTGTTGGTGAGGTCTAACTTGTCGTTCATTCAGGCAAAGTTCGCCTATATGGCGAAGTTTGTCTATTTGAGCTCGCGGGCGAGGTTGAGGTGTCAGGAGATCTTGGAGAAGTCCGCCTGACTTGTGGATCTCGCCTGGTTTATGAAGTTCGCCTGAATGGCGATTTTCACCAACAATATGGGGCTTGCCTGAATGGTTGGTTTCGTTTTGTTTGCAAAGTTTTCCTGAATTGGGAACTTTTCTCACAGAGCAAAGCGCGCATGTATTGCTAGGCTCGCCTGAAATTCTGAGTTTGCCAGTTTTGGGAACTTGGTGTAGTTGACCCGAACTGAGAACTTTGCATTCATGATTAGCTCTTTTTAGGCCTAAATAGTTATTAAGGCTATCATTGGAAATGAGGGCATGTGCCTCATGGCAAGCGAGGGCTTTTCATCGCCGTTGCTTGGCTCTCTTTGAGAGAGGAGCGTTCATGTTGACGGGAAAGGCATGGTCTGCGCTGACATGAACTGTTGTATCCTAGAGAACAGGAGCTTGTGTGGGTTGCTTGACAACCCAACAAGTAACCCCTCGACTTGCATTTTTGGCCTTCTGTTCGGCCTCAATTGGTTTGGGGGAGGTAGAACCCCCAATGTTTGCTCGGGTAGATCTTTCAAGTACGATAGCCTTAGCCGCCTGGGGCTTGGCCACACACACAACTTTGCGACATTTGTGAGATTCTTTGCCACCAAAAGAAGCTGAGGATAGGTACTTTTTGTACTTTGCCTGATTGAACTCAATAACAAGGGACTCAACATTCGTCCTCGCCTCAATCTTGTTGGAAAGAATGGTTTCTCCCACTGTGGTCGCCATCTTCTGTTGGTTGCAAAAATTGATTCTGAATTTGTATTAACTAAAATTTGATTACAAATCAATAAATCACTTTTTACACAGAAGCGAAGAGAATGAATCTAATCTCTTCTTTTTTAACATGGGCTCTTGGTAGCGATAGGATGCCTCCCTCGATGCTCGTATTGAGTTTGCTTCCCTTTGATGATTTGAACGAGATTGCGAATCAAACTTCAATGTGTAGTAGAAGTTTGGTAGAAGAGGTTGATCTCCTAAGCTTGGAATCAAGTCCGAATTCTTAAGAGGTAAAATTCGGTTGTTTTATCTCCTAAAAGACCGATTACCTAAACAGTTCAAGATCTCAGAAAGGCAAGGTCAAGAAAGATGCAAAAAGCTAAGAATTAGATCTCAAAGATGCCAAAGATTGAGATTACTCCAAGATCCAACTCTAGATGTCAAAAATCCAAAAGATCCTTTCTCATGTAGCCATCAATGGCTATATATAGCTTAAGAAGATCATAACCGACCCCTTGAATCATGGGAAGTGGGCATAACTACTCCCACAATTCAAGTAAGTGGTTTCTAACCGATCAGGCGAGCCTGGCAAGTTTGCATGCGAGGTTAGCAAACTTGCCTAGCTTGCAGGTGAGGTAGGCGATCTTGCCAGTGACTTAAATGCTCAGGCGAGCTTGCAGGCAAGGTTGGCGAGCCTGGTGAGCTTGCAGGCAAGCTAGGCGTATAGACGAGGTTGACAGGAGAACCCCTTAAGCATTCAGGCGAGCTTAAACCCCGTTGGCGAGCTTGGTTCGTGCGAGTGAACCTTCTTCGGGCGAGCTTGACTCGTACAGACAAGTGAAGTATTCAGGTGAGCTTAGCTAACTTGCGAGCTCGCGAACTAAGCATTCAGGCGAGCTTAGTTCTTTCTAGCTGGCGACCTAAGCATTCAGACGAGCTTAGCTAACTTGCGAGCTAAGCATTCAGCCGAGCTTCGTATATGCAGGCAAGCTTACTCTTCAGGTGATCTTTGCTCTTCATGCGAACTTCAAGCATGCAGGCGAGCTTGCTCTTCAGGCGAGTTTGCTCTTCAGACGAGCTTACTCTTCAGGCGCTAAGAAACATGACTTGCTACGAAGAATGAGTCATAACTTTTAAACCGTAAGTCAGAATTAGACGAATTATATATGAAAATTGACTATCTCGACGAGACAGGGCTAACAAAACCAACTAATGTTTGGTTTTCTACCATCAGTTTTGCCAAAGTCCCTCCGGTTTGAGAGATATCAGCGTTTTTATCTGTTTTTTTACTATTTTTGGTAATGTTCTTGCATGCGAACTTCTAAATTTCTCTGTTAGGGATAAAGGCAATTTTATTTGACTACAACACACACTTGAGCTTAAGTATTTTATAAATAGTATATTGGGGTTGTGAGATTGTATCTTTTAGTGTGGGTTATCTTAGTTCTCACCCCCTATTAGAGAACAAATCATTTTTTCTTGTGCCTTATTAAGTGAACACATTGCAATATACAAGTACACTGAGAGGAGTGTGTGGTGAGAGACGGGGTCAATTCCAAGAGGAGTGGTGTCGGTAGTAAAGCCTATGGAGAGATAGTAAATCCGAGCACTTGAGGAAGTCAACACGGGCTGGGCCAACACATAGAGGGTGTGTTGTGTGATTGCAATTGTGTGAGTTGTGAAAGTTTTTTGTGATCTAAAAAACCGATTGTGTCAGTTGTAAACACTTTTGGTGAACGTTGAAACCCGCTTGAGATAGTGGAGATTCTTCTCAAGAGTGGGGAGCGTAGACGTACGTCAAGGGTGATCAAACTTCATGATCATATTGTGTGTTTGCGATAGTCTTTTGCGCACTATCTCATTTGCATCTTGTGTTCATGTTTATTTCGCCCATGTTTAATTACATATCCTTACTCATAACTTGTTGAATATCATACTTGCTTGGATAGATTGTTAATAAGTTTTTATATTAGCATTAATATCGGATTGGATTAGCATATACCCTATTCACCCCTCCCCTAGGGTAATTTCATCTTTGAGGAGAGATTACGAGAGATGGGGCTCTATGCTGCAGTGAGAGCTACCAATTATGGTGCAAATATTTGTGAACCTATTCTGTGTGGTATTCTGGAGTTGTACAATGTTGATAGCAACACTTTCATTACTTCGATGGGGGAGATTAGGAGTGCTCTTCACAAGATGTTTGAGGTATTTCATTTGCCGATGGTGGATCATCCGTACAAGGAGTGTTTTCCTACTAACAAGGAATTGAACACTTTCTCCTACACTGCCCAAGTTGCAAAGGCGTTGGGAATTGGTTTGTCATTTCCTCATCTGCTAGAGGGCTAAGGGGAGTGCTGTGCACAGTTATACTGTGCCTCATGTTCCTTGGGTAGAGTACCTATTTCCTAACGTTTGCAAGAAGAGGGATGTAGATCCAACCTCTCCAGCCACATAGGCTGATGTTGAGACTCGCATGTTCAAGGATACTTCGTATTGCACACTATTGACTCTGATGTGTGTGGGTTCCATGATAGTGATCAAATTGAGAGCTTCCATCATCAAGCGAAGGATCCAATATCTGAGCTAGCATTGCTCATAGTGTTCTTCTTGATATGGCTAAAGGGTTGTGTCGTGCCTTCTCGGACAAAGGATCGTATCTCCATCAAGGTGCTATATCCTGCTATGTTGTTGGCCTCTCGGTACAACTTAGCCCTCTTACTGATAATGGTTAGTTGCATACATCATGGCTTAAAGGAGTTGTCCACTAAATATTTAAAGCAGAAAGAGCATTGAGTGAGAAATCTAGTACCCAATCCTAGAATGGAGTTACCATATACGTACATAGTAATATGATTCACTCAACACTGCTCTCTACTGAATTCTACCGCTATTCCTGGTGGAGTGAACGTTACATTGCTCTAGAGGTGCAAACATTCGAAATGGATGGTTAAGTATCTAGCTGGGGTTTACAGAATTCTTCAGAACAAGGACCATTATTGTCTTTACCGCTGTTTCCCCTTGATTGATGGCATAAATCCTGGGGACGAGTTTAAAGATGGCATGAGCAGTGAGCACTTCACCTACTTACCTAGTGGGTATTTCAACTGGTTGGTGAACATTCAACCAGGTCACCTCGTCACTAGGTTGGATGGTACAGAGTGCTACATCGAGCCCTACTTCCTGTGCCAATTTGCTCGTCAATTTGGCTACGATCAGTTGTATGTCAGGAATCAAAATCTAAGATTGCTACGAATAGGAATATTGGTCAATGGGGCTCGTGCTTGCTACTACTTTGTTATTAGGGTTGTAGGAGCTAGACTCTCACTTCCCTAATATATAACCAACTGTTATATGACATTGGGGTTTTGCAAGTGGTATAGCAAAGTGAACGTTCCTCCTCCTAACTTTCAGGTAAACAAAACTAGTTTGTTTTGGATCAACCGGCGGTACAAGGAATTCTCTAAGAAAGGTCCAAAAAGTAGAGCTCCTAGACTCCAATAATTTCTTAGAGAAGGTGTGCCAAATGAGGATTAGAAAGTGCTAGGTGAACACCCCGCACCTTAAAGGCAGGTCGGTATCAACATCCAAGAGCTGACTAAATCTGTGATTCGCCAAAAGGCACCTAATAGAAGACGGGGGAAAGGGAAGAGACCGTTGCACATCTCTCCTCCTCCACAACCTTCAAAGAAGTAGCATTTGGCATCTACTGAGCCTGAACCTATGCCAGGAGTCTCTTCAAGGATTTGAGAGGAGTTTCTTACAGTTCCAATGCAAGAACCTAGAATTGGCTCTTCAAGTGATTTCTGTTTACATGTTTGTGACTTTCATTTTGAAATGTTTTTATCTAATGTGCTTCTTTTATGTAGGTAAAGAACCCATTCCTCTGGATGCTATAGAGGAGCAAGTGGATTATGGGCATGACGACACTGATGCCTATTTGACTGAGCCTGACGACACAGGCGATATTGGTGACATCGGTGGCTCTTCGTACATGCTAGGTACTTTTAGTTAGTCTTGTGTGGTTGCTCCACTTTTGGTAACTGACGTTTCATCTGTCTAACAGATGATGAACCTGACTTCGAGATCGTGGGTGAAGCAATGCCTACGTCCTTTCTTGCGAGCGGTCATATTGAGCATGTGATTAACTTTGAGGGTAATTTTGGTCTTTTAGCATCAGTGCCTACCATTGAAATGAGCGAAGCTCCTATGCCAGCACTCGTATCATTACTACGGTAGAAACTGATCGTTTATGGGTCTTCTAATGATGATGGTGATGCTTTAGTTTCTCCCATGCCAGCAGAGGCTTGAAAGGTGGTGCCACCAAGTCCTAAACCTCGTTCTGATGAAGGTCCAAGCATGGTTGTAGATACTCTTGATGATCTGAAGGTCTTATTCATAGGTATTGAAGTCGTACCTATGGATGTGCCTGTAGGTTGTCTAAAAATTATTGTAGATAGTTGATCTCCATCAAACACCGATGATGGAAGTTACAATTTAACGACTTTTAGAAGACTACAATTTGAAGATTTTCACATAGATCGATAAAGGTTATAATCTGACGACCTTCACAACAATCGATGAAAGCTCTAATTCAATAGCCTTTACAATTAACATCAGGAGTTATAATCTGATGATTCTCATATTTTCAAGGAGTTAAGACGGAGATTACAAGATGTCGGTCTTTGCAACGCTCTAGTAAAAGAGACTACAAATTAACAGTCTGTTCAAATCAAAACGTAGTGTTCATCCCCAGTGTTCAAGTTCAAAACACAGGGTTCATCCGCAGCATTCCAGATCAAAACGCAGGTTTCATCCCCAGTGTTCAAGTTCAAAACGCAGGGTTCATCCCCATCGTTCCAGTTCAAAACGTAAGATTCATCCCCAGCGTTCCAGTTGAAAATGCAGGGTTCATCCCCCGCATTCAAGTCCAGAGGGTTCATCCCCCGCATAGCTCATGGCCGCATTCCAAACTCCCAGAAGCAAAACACAAAGCCCATAGCTGTGTTCCAGAACGACATGTAAAGCTCAAGAGCTGCGTTCCAACTTCAAAACACAAGGGTCAGCCTTATAGTTCAGATTCAAAATGCAGCGTGACCTGTGCGTTCTCAGCTACCAACACAGGTCCCAACTCTGTGTTTCTGTCCCAGAACACAGTGTTCATGCTCAGAATGCACACCTCTGCATTTCAGCTTCGAAACACAGAGTGACCACTGCTTTTTCTGCCCCAAGCATAGCTTAACTCTGCGCCCCAAGCCCATGATGCAGGGTCCATGCCCAGAACGCAATTCTTTGCGCTTGACTCATTCAAACTCGAGCTGAACGGTTCCAAACTATTTTTCACGATTTGAGGGGATTACAACCCACTTAGGAGCGAATTAAGGGGATGGTTACACCCGTTAATCCCTTATAAATACCTCAAACCTTAGCAGAGTTCGAGAGATCTTTTTTGGGTAGATCAAGATCAGAGACCATTGAGTGGCTTTTGGCAAAAAATCACAAAGTGGGAGATCGACGTTCATCCTTTAGCGACGTTCAACAATAGCAAGCTTTTCATCCTTGGCTTAAAACCAATTTTTGGTTCAAATCAACTCTGTTATAGAGTTTAAACTCGCGCTGAGTTCTTAAAGTCTTTAAGAGTTATTTTCGTACTTGCCATGCAAGTTCTCCTCGGCATCAAATCTAAGAGGAATCGACAACTTTCTGGTGTAGTGAGACATTCGGATCGTCAACGAAGAGCAAACTCAAGGTGAGCATTCGAGGGAAGCACTCCATCGCCACCGTGAAGAACCCAATTTTAAACAAAGGGGAGGATTTTCGTCGATCCTCTTGTCTTTTGTAAATCAGGATTCCGATTGAGAAGACTGTAATTTTTTTTCTAAGTTAGTTAGAGAGAAATTGTATTGAGATTATTGTATTCATTCTTTATCTAAGCCAGTTAGAGAGATAATATAATAAATTATTTTCTCAATTGTCTTCTTCGAATTTTCCCACAAACAATGCCTATGACCACGATAATGGTTGTGAGGACAGCGGTCTCGTCCACCGTCTCAAGCATCTTGGTTACGCTTGTACTGTTCCTTATGTTAGGCAATGAATGGATACAAGTCTTGCCAAGTATCTCCCCTACTACCATGGATGCAATGTGGTCTCTATTGTAGTAGGTCCTTCGAGTTACTTGGTGGTTCCCTAATCTCCTGATCTCGAGGACTTGGTCAATGTGGAGATAAATATTTTGACAAAGAGTCTGGTAAGATTGTTCAACTAGAGTATCACAGCCACCTTGAACTCACAAAGAGGGTTATTTACCTGCACTCTCAAATTGTTGAGAGATCAGCTGGATGTTTTGACGTTGGTTGTCGGTTCTGCCTGCATTGAATCTTTCAAGATGGCGATGACAAAGATGAATTCTATTGCCGAGAGCTGCATGGACTTCATACAACTGATCTTGATAATATTATTGAGGTCAAATTCCGTCACTTGCTGGAAACTCATCATAAGGCTGGTGAATTTGCCTGCGCAAAGATGGAGCGGATCAATATGAAAGTCCAAAGTTTGAGCAATAGTATTACATCGGCTAACGGTCACCTCACAGAGCTTCAAGGTGATATCCAGAAAACGGATGCAACAATCAACGAGGCTAAGGCAACCATCGCTACAGCTGAAGCATGTTTGGAGGCAGCTCAACACCAGAAGGAGGATCTTGAGCTTAATCTAGCCTAGTTGACCACGAAGTGGGACTCCCAAGTTGCGGAGCTTAAAGATAAAACGGAGAAGCTCTTAGTCATTAGGTCTCAGGCTACTCCTATTGACTCTAGGATCTTGAACGAGATAGCTTAGAAGGGTGCTCATGAGGTTAGGGACTCCAGGATGGTTGCGCGTATTGTAGAGATACATACTTTTTATCTGCTTTCCCTGTAAAAACCTTTTGTAACTATTTAGCTCTTCTGATAATAAAAGAACTTTTTATCTCCCTTGATGTGTGTACGATAGGGGTGTAATGTTGACGTATCATCGTGACGTCTTGGCTGGGGAGAATGGTGTTGGATCAAACTAGTAGAGGTGTTGTATTAACATAACAGTTTGATCAAGCTGAAACTATTTAAAGGTGTGATATTAACATGATAGTTTAAGGATATTTGACAGAGGCGTAATGTTAACCAGTTAAATAGGATGACCGACAGAGGTGTAATGTTAATCGATCGGTTAAAAAGAGTCCAAAGGACAACTACTATTTGGAAGTGTATTGTTAACTTAACAGTAGGAAATCGATGGAAGTGTAATGTTAACTAATCGATTTTTGATAAGAGCGAATTAACAGAGGTGTGGTGTTAACTGGTCAAATTTGCTAAGATAGATCAATAGAGATGTAATGTTAACTGGTTGACGAAATGGTCTGACAGAGGTATAATTTTAACTAGTCAGATTATTTAAAATGTGAACCCGTTCAGAGGTGTAATGTTAACATAGCGGTTGGGTCAAGTGGGTACTATTCAGAGGTGTAATGTTAACATGATAGTATAAGGATATATTTGGAGTTGACACTTTTCAGAGGTGTAATGTTAACATGACAGTGATGATGTATCTTGAGTCAAGCAGAGGTGTGGTATTAACTTTATGACTCGCTGGGGATTTTAGATCAAGAATACCATTTCTAGTCAAAGGTGAAAACATAAATGTTACTAGGATCTCTTTGGAGAGGTTGTAATGGTCAAAATCACAGGTAGTATTTCTTAAAAAATTTCCTGTTTATTGGTGCCATTAGAATATTTCCATATTGGTCAGTAAGCAATATGCTCTATTTGAGTAGACTATCTCTACTACAAATGAACATTCCCATCTAAGTTGGAATTTCCCTTTAGTCTTATGCGCCATGTGATAATCATATTTTTATTATAATTTTATATCCTCATTATCTATTTTACATGAATAAATATACCATTAATAATTGTTATTAGATTAGTTTTCACATAATTCAATGAAAATATAAATAAATATTATTAAATATAAAAAACCCTCAAAATATCTCTTCTCTATTTTGTAGCATGAAGCCCATCAAGCAAGTGAAGAAAATGATCAATTGAAGCCAAAAGCCAAAATGTCCAAAAGAAGCAAAATCCTCTTTATTCTCAAATGAGCTTGAAGGCCCAAAGCCCATCAAAAGAAAAAAATGATTATACCAAAGAGTTGGAATGGACTTAGATGCAAATAGTGGAATGAGATGGACTTGGATGCAAAGACCACATGACCAAACCTGCTGCAAGACCGAACTTTCATCTTTGGGCCAGAGATGGTTTTGAAAATCAAAGATGGGCCGGACTTGCTTGGATTTTTACAAGAAAATCAAAGATGGGCCGGACTTGATTGGATTTTCACAAGAAAATCAAATGTGAACTATGTGCTGCATACATCATGGGCCGGATTTGTTTCTCAAATGAATTGCATTTTTTCTCAAATGAATAGCATTGATATGGCCGGCTGCAATTTTGAATGGAGAAAAGTTTGATATGGGCCGGACTTGGTTAGGTAAATGAAATGGGCTGCACAATTGATTTTTAAAAACCAAATGAAGACATGGACCGAATTTGAGATTGGATTTTGAAAATCATTTTAATGAATGGGCCGTACTTGCAATGTTCATTTTCTTCTTGGAAAATCAAATGAAGAGTGGGCCTTGGAAAATCAAATTCAAAGGTGGAGATTATTGCTTGGGGCTCAAGACAAATCCAATGGCTCATATTCATTGAAGATTACTATAAATAGGGGTAGAGAGTGAGGGGTTAAGGGTGTGAAAAATTTTTTAAACTCCTTTTGGAGAGGAGGGCTACTCTTAATTGAGAAGGCCTTCCAAAAATTTAAACTCCTTTTGGAGAGGAGGGCTACTCTTAATTGAGAAGGCCTTCCAAAAACTGTAACTTTAGTTGCAATTAATAAAAATACATTTTCCCTCTTTAAATTTGTTCTTTCTCCTCTTTGTTGAATGATGAGGATGGAGATGAAGAGCAAATTGAAGGTTTGCATTTCTTTTCTCTTTTATTTCTTTTAGGTAATTTCTTTATTATTGCTTATTAGTTAGATTTAAATTCTTGCTTGTAGTGTAGATTTATTTTCTTGTCTTTTTTAGTTCTTTTTGCACTTTAATTTGTAGAGTAGATTTATTTTTCTTGCATTTAATTTCTGAAATTTATTTTGTAGTTTAGATTTTTATTTTCTTTGTAATTAAATTTATTTCTTGTTCATAGTTTAGATTTTTTTTTTAAATTTTGTAATTAGTCTTCTTTTTCTTGTTTTTATTTCTTAAGATGTGAATTTAATTCTTGTAGGAATCTTAGAATTGTATGAAACTAGTCTAATTTCTTTTATATTGTATGAATTATTCTCTTGCACTTAAAATGTTCATGTTTAGGATAATCAACTAGAGAACTAATCGGTAGAAGAAGAATTTGATAATCTATGCTTATCTTAAATGGTTTGATAGGTTATGCTTATGAATTCTAGGATTATTATCATGTTGTTGTTCTTATCATGAATAGTAATTTTAGCTTAGATGATAATTTGATAGGTTACACTTTCCTTAAATGGTTTGATAATCTATGCTTAATAAATCTAAGTTGAAATATGATAAAAAGAGAATAGTTTATATTTTGTAATTGAAATTGGTTAGTTGATTATATTCTAGATTTCTTACCTCTTTTGAATCCTTCATCTTAACTTCTTAAATTTTCTTTTCATTCTTAGTTTTATTTCTTGATTTTATTAATTCATATTTCTTGCATTGTGATTTCATTTATTCTTTGATTCTTTCTTCTCTAAAATTCAATTTACTATCTCTTGCACATAAATCAAAACAACCACTCATCAAAATCACACTTATTCTTTATTCCTAATTGTCACGCACAAAACATAAGAACCATTTCTAATAATCTCTTAAAATCACCTTCCTCGTGGGATCGATATTTTTATACTATAACTTGATCAATTGTGCACTTGTAATTTTGGTACATAACTATGCCACATCAAGTTTTTGGCGTCGTTGCCGGGGAATGTGCTAAAATAGGCTTTTATTAATTTGGTTCTTTAACTTGTGTATTTTTCTTGTGAAGGAACCGCTTGGAGCTTGAAAATCTTGGATTGAAGATCAAGAATTTAGAGCATTACTTTCGGGTAAGTCTTCTTTCTAGTTTTCAATTCCACCCTTTTTAGCTAGCTTCACAATTAGAGACAATTAGGATTTAAAAAAAGAAAAAAAAAGATTTAATTTTTGTTGACCATAATAAAATCCATCTTTCACTTAGATATTAACTAACAAGATAATAAACTCAAACAATTTTCCCCCTTCTCACATTTGATTGTTGTTGACCATAATTAAAAAAATATAAAGATTTTCTTTTTATCATCCTTTTTAGTCGCTTTTAATTTCTAGGGTTGCATTTCATATAGTGTAGGAATTCACCAAAGTGATTGTAGCACTTGATTTGGCACACACTTAAAACATTCTTAAGGGCAAAACCCCAATCAAGATAAGGTAAGGGATTTCATCACCCTTTCCTTAGCCCACAAATCACTAATTCCTCACCTCACAAACCCTAGCCTTCTAAAACTCATTAGACGTTGGTCCCTAAGGATTCGAGCTCAATAAGGAATAAGAAATCCTTAAGTGAATGGTTTAAGTTTTCTCAGAATAGTTGGTGTCTAAGGCAAGGTTTAGGAGTTGCGTAAAGCGCTCCGCAAGGAAAGAGATACTTAATTGATCTTTGATCACCCTCTAGTACTATCCTTACCTGGATATATATATATATATATATATAAAACTAACTTTCTTTCTTTCCTTTAAAAAAATTTAATTTTCTTTCTTTCCTTTAAATTTTTTTTTGGTGTATGCAATTTTGGGTTCGGGATAATTTTCATCGCTTAATCCGTGTTGAACCAATCCAAGAAATGGCAAATCATCCCGTTCTTCAGGATATGTGTTACCCCACCAGAAATACAATTTCATCTTGCATAAGGCTCCCCGAAGTAAATGGAGCAAATTTCAAGCTTAGACCGCATTTTATAAACATGCTTCCCAAATTCCTAGGTAATGAAACAGAAGATGCATATATTTTTATCTCGGAATTTGAGGAAGTATGTATTATGATTAAAATGAGAGAATTAACCATAGATGCAATTAAGCTCAGATTTATTCCATTTTCCCTTAAGGACAAAGCTAAAAAATGGATGTACAACTTACCGACAAATTCCATCTCAACTTGGGAGGAATTTGTCACCGTTTTTCTCAAGAAAATTTTTCCTATTCACAAAACGGTAAAGCTTAGGAAAAGCATTCAGAATTTCAAAATTATCCCGGGAGAGCCATTCTAGAAATACTTTGACCGATTTAAAGATCTTTTAATCCAATGTCCTCATCACGGTCTAGAAAAATGGAGATTGTGCCAAGTCATATATGAAGGATTGGACTATTCTTCAAAAACATCTTTAGAATCGATGTGTCAGGGAGATTTTAAGAGAAAAAACGCAGATGAAGCTTGGAAATTTTTAGAGAGTTTATCCGAGAAAACAATGTAGTGGGAACACTGTGATGACATGGTTTCATCAGTTCCCCAATCTAAGTCTAGTGGTCTTTCCCTGGAGTCAAACATTTCTTCTGAAGCAAAGATGGCAACGATTATGCGGAGGTTAGAAGCCTTAGAAGTTAAGGAACGAGCTCCAGCTCAAATCAATCACATTTCTGACCCGGGATGTCATAACTATCTGTCTCCTACCCACGTTTCAGAGGAATGTCCTCTTCTAGGAAATAACCACGCTTTAGAACAGATGAACGCTGCATTTCAGCGCCCTAGAAATGATCCATTTTCTCCAACCTACAATCCAGGTTGGAGAAATCATCCTAATTTTGCTTGGAACCAAGGAAATTCTCATGGAAACCAAAACTTCATTCCCGCGTCGAACCAACAAAATTCCCGAGGGGAAACACTGTCTCGTTCAATACACCGAACAATTTTTCTAACCCACCTTTTCCAAACCAACATCCTCATCCTCACCAGCATACAAATCTTTCAAATTCCGATCATGACAAACGTTTGAGTGTCTTAGAAAAGGGTTTAGAAGCTATGATCAAAGCTTCTACACAAACTACCAACATGTTGACCCAATCATCCACCACTCTAAATTCATTCATGCAAACTACCGACCAAGTGCTCAACTCGAACACTCAAGCCATAGCACGGTTAGAAACCCAACTTGGGCAACTAGCCGCTGCTGTAAGTGAGAGAGAAAAAGGAAAATTCCCAAGTTAATCTGTTGCAAACCCTAAAGACACTGGATCCAGTTCTAACAATCCAGCTCAACTGAATGCAATTCACACTCTGAGATCAGGAAAACAAATAGACAATCAGGTTAGAATACCATCGGATCAAACCCCTTCTCCCATTCAAAACACTCCTTCCGATGAAGCAAGTCCTTCCAATGACCAAAATACTGAACTTGAGATTGAGCCTGATCTAGATAGGTATAGGCCCATTGCCCCCTTTCCAGATAGACTCAAACCTAGGAAAAACTCCCCGCAGGTTGAGAAAATCCTAGAAACATTCAAACAGGTCAAGATCAACATCCCTCTCCTAGATGCAATCGAACAAATTCCTTCTTATGCAAAGTTCTTGAAGGACTTATGCACTAAGAAAAGAACCACAAATGTCCCCAAGAAAGTCTTCTTAGCTACCAACCTCAGTGAAATTTTTTCAAAACCCATGCCGTTGAAATACAAGGACCCTGGTTGTCCCACAATTCCATGCATCATAGGTAACACTCACATTGATAAGGCACTTCTAGACTTAGGAGCCAGCGTCAACCTCCTTCCTTACTCGATCTATCAACAGCTAGGTGTAGGAGAACTTAAACCGATAAGATGCACTCTACAGTTAGCTAATAGATCCGTAAAAATTCCCAAAGGAGAGGTAGAGGATGTTCTGATCAAAGTTGGAGAGTTCAGTTTCCCTGTTGATTTTATTGTCTTGGAAACGCAGACCGTTTCTAATCTCAAAAGTCAAATCCCCATCATTCTAGGAAGTCCGTTCTTAGCCACCTCAAATGCTTTGATAAACTATAGAACCGGTCAGATGAAACTATCTTTTGGGAATATGACTGTTGACCTCAATATCTTCAACTTAGGGAGACAGCCTAGTGATCCATCTGATGAAACCATGGAAGTGAATTTCATTCAAGGAATATCCAGTGAACAACAAGAGGGAGAGTGTGAGTCTGATTCAAATACATCTGATTTAATGATAGAGGAGCTTTCTGATGACGAACTAGAGATAGAACCGCTGATCAATCATGTTTTTGCTATTGGCTGGCAACGAGAACCTTTAGAGATAGAACCCCGAGTCCAGCTTCGCCCATCTGTGGAGGAACCCCCTATGTTAGAGCTCAAACCTCTACCTGAGAATCTAGAGTATGCCTACTTAGGGGAGAACGAGTCCTTACCAGTTATCATTTCTTCTGAGTTGACTACCAGTCAAAAAGAAGCTCTCTTAGCTGTTTTAAGAGAGAATAGGGAAGCCATTGCATGGACCATGGCTGATATCAAAGGGATTAGTCCAACCATTGTTCAACACCGAATCCATTTGATAGATGATGCCAAACCTACTAGAGATGCTCAACGTAGGTTAAACCCAGTGATGAAAGAAGCAGTTAGGAAAGATATTCTGAAATGTCTCGATCATGGGATCATTTATCCCATTTCTGATAGTTCATGGGTGAGTCCAGTCCAAGTTGTTCCAAAGAAATCTGGGATCACCGTGATGCAAAATGAGGCTAATGAGCTGATTCCCACTCGAATCTAAACTGGATGGCGAGTCTGTATTGACTACCGAAAGCTCAACTTAGCCACTCGGAAAGATCACTTCCCTCTTCCTTTCATTGACCAAATGTTAGAGCGTTTAGAGGACACGAGTTCTATTGTTTCCTGGATGGATATTTAGGTTACAATCAAATCCCTATCGCTCCCGAAGATCAGGAGAAAACCACCTTCACTTGCCCGTATGGAACATTCGCATACCGACGCATGCCTTTTGGCCTGTGCAACTCACCGGCCACATTCCAACGTTACATGATCAGTATTTTTTCCGACATGGTAGAGCGATTTCTTGAAATTTTCATGGATGACTTTTTCATTTTTGGTGACACATTTTCCCAATGTTTGCATCATCTTAAACTGGTCCTAGAACGGTGTAGGGAGAAAAACCTGACTCTCAATTGGGAGAAATGTCATTTCATGGTCAAACAAGGCATTGTCTTAGGACATGTAGTTTCCAATAGGGCTAAGGTAGATCTCATTTCTAATCTCCCTCCTCCCAAAACTGTCAAAGATGTCAGATCATTTCTTGGTCATGCTGGTTTTTACCGACGTTTCATCAAGGATTTTAGCAAAATTGCTAGACCCTTTACCAATCTTTTAGCCAAGGATACATCATTTGTCTTCTCCCCCGACTGCCTCAAAGCTTTCGAATATCTGAAAAAGGAGCTCACCACAGCTCCTATCATTCATGCACCGGACTGGACCTTACCCTTATAACTGATGTGTGATGCATCCGATTCTGTGATTGGAGCTGTTTTAGGACAACGGTTTGATGGAAAACCGCATGTGATCTACTACACCAGTAGGACTCTGAATGATGCCCAGTAAAACTACTATATCACAGAATAAGAGTTTCTAGCTGTAGTCTTTGTCTTAGAAAAATTCAGGTCCTACCTCATTGGTTCCTTAACCAAAGTTTTCACAGATCATGCCGCACTAAAGTATCTTCTGACCAAAAAAAATGCTAAAGCACGGCTCATTAGATGGATTCTCCTTCTTCAAGAGTTTGACATTCAAATTCTTGACAGAAGGAGAACATAGAACCCCGTAGCAGATCACCTCTCTCGACTCCCAAATGCACCAACATCAACCGTTCCAATCAATGAACATTTTCCAGATGAACAACTCCTAGAAATCCAATATGTTCAATGGTTCGCTAACATTGTGAACTACATAGTCATGAACCAGATCCCTTCTTATTGGTCCAAACAGGATAGATCCCATTTTCTCTCCCAAGTAAAATATTTTTACTGGGATGATCCATATCTATTCAAATACTGTCCTGATAAGATCTTTAGGAGGTGTGTTCCCACTGAAGAAACTAGGAGTATTCTATCATTTTGTCATGAACAAGAGTGTGGGGGCCACTTTGGCCTAAGAAAAATAGCTGAAAAAGTTCTCCAGTCTGGGCTATATTAGCCCACTCTCTTCAAGGATTCATTCGAGTTTTGCAAAACCTGTAACCGCTGTCAGCTTTTAGGGAAGGTCACTAGGAGAAATATGATGCCTTTACAACCCATCTTATCTGTTGAACTTTTTGATCTGTGGGGTATCGATTTCATGGGACCATTTCCAAATTCCTTTGGAAATGTTTACATTCTAGTAGCCGTTGAATACATGTCAAAATGGGTTGAGGCGGTAGCTTGCAAAACTAATGACAACAAGGTCGTTGTCAAGTTTTTGAAAGAGAACATTTTTGCCCGGTTTGGAGTACCTCGAGCGATCATCAGTGATAACGGTACACATTTCTGTAACCGTTCTTTCGAGGCTTTGATGAGGAAATATTCAATCACACACAAATTGTCAACTCCTTATCACCCCCAAACTAGTGGACATGTAGAGGTCACAAACAGGCAGATCAAATAAATCTTAAAAAAACAGTTAATCATAACAGAAAAGATTGGTCTGTAAAATTATGTGATGCTCTGTGGGCGTATAGAACAGCTTTCAAGGCCAATTTGGGGATGTCACCATACAGATTAGTGTTTAGGAAAACTTGTCACCTACTAGTAGAATTAGAACATCGAGCAATGTGGGCAATAAAACAGTTAAATTTTGACTCAAACTTAGCAGGTAAGAACAGATTGCTCCAAATAAATGAGTTGGAAGAAATTCGGAATGATGCATACATAAACTCAAAAATTTACAAAGAGAAAACAAAAATTTTTCATGATAAATCAATTTTACGAAAAAATTTCTCTCCAGGACAAAAAGTTTTATTGTACAATTCAAAATTGCATCTTTTTCCAGGAAAATTGAGATCAAGATGGACAGGTCCATTTTTTGTCAAACAGGTTTTTTCACATGGAGCTGTCGAGATAGAAAATCCTAAAAATGGTAATATTTTTAAAATAAATGGTCAACGTCTGAAACCATTTTTAGAATTTTCTACGCTCGGAGAGGAAGAGGTGTTGGTTCTTCATGAACCTCATTATCTGTAAAAAAAACTAATTTTTCATTTGTTTCTTAAAAAAAAAGATCTTTTGTTTCTTATTAAAAAAAACATAACAAAAATTTGAATAAGTAACATAGGTTAAAACAAAAAATAAAATAAATAAATAAATAATTACTTACAATTTTCCTCTTATTTAATTTCTTCATCCTCATACTAACAGTAATTGCAGATCCTTATCATCATTGTCAACCAAACAACTGTAAGTTCTTTAATTTTATCTGCTTTACTTTGTGCTTCAGTGAATTTGCATTGAGGACAATGCAAAATTTAGGTGTGGGGGTAAGAAATACATATTTTTCTCTTTATTTTACCTTTTTAGTTGCATTTTTTTTCTTTTTGTTAAAAAAAATTATTATAAAAATATTGTCACTTGCCAAATTAATAGAGTTAAGTAATAATTAATCAAATTGATAGATTTTAAATTTTCTAATTCTTAGTTAGTGACATATTCAAGTTCACATTTTATGATAACTCCTAATAAAGTTCTTAAGAAATGATTTTTCAACTAGTATACTTTACTTAAGTCTTACCTTAGATTTTTAATTAAAAACAATGAAATTTTTGCATGCTTAACTTAGAGTTGAAAATATTTTTTTCAAGTTATCTTGATTTACACATTTTTTTAAGGACTATATATACTTACACAATATATATTTTAAAAAAAAATAACCTTATAAAAGAAGAGTGCGAAAAATGGGCACCACAAAAAAAAACTCTTAAAATTCAAGGTGATTCTATCTTATAAAGCCTAAGTTGACTGAGCAATTAAGCCCATATATATATATATATATAACACTAACCATTGTTTTTATATATATACTGTTGTTTTGTATATATGGTCTTGATAAACAATTTTTGATCAAGAGACTTGAAAGTTATTTAAAACAAAGAGTTGGCATGTTCTTTTCAAAACTTTTTAATTAAATTTCTAAGATTTGACTTGGTTTTGTATTGCTATAATGAAAAAGATTTTCTAGGGGATTTACATTGAAGTTATATATAAAAACGTTTTCTTGATTATTAACTAGCTATAATTAGAATGTCTAAATATATCAAGGAAAATCTGTTATTTACTAACTTATTTAACTTGGCAAGTTGACCGAATTTTATGGGTATATTTACTGCAAACCCTCACGAGACTATAACTCGTACACTAGGGTAACCTAGGGGTTTAATGGCTTGTTGTATGTGCTAAATACAACCGCGATTCCTGCGAAAGTGAGTTAGGATTTTCTTTTTATTTTCTTTGCTAGAGGACTAACAAAAGTTTAGGTGTGTGGGTATTTAATAATCATATTTTTATTACAATTTTATATCCTCATTGTCTATTTTACATGAATAAATATACCATTAATAATTGTTGTTAGATTAGTTTTCACATAATTGAATGAAAATATAAATAAATATTATTAAATATAAAAAAAACCTCTCAAAATCTCTCTTCTCTATTTTGTAGCATGAAGCCCATCAAGCAAGTGAAGAAAATGATCAATTAAAGCCAAAAGCCAAAATGTCCAAAAGAAGCAAAATCCACTTTATTCTCAAATGATCTTGAAGGCCCAAAGCCCATCAAAAGAAAAAATGATTACACCAAAGAGTTGGAATGGACTTGGATGCAAATAGTGGAATGAGATGGACTTGGATGCAAAGACCACATGACCAAACCTGCTGCAAGACCGAACTTTCATCTTTGGGCCAGAGATGATTTTGAAAATCAAAGATGGGCCGGACTTGCTTGGATTTTTACAAGAAAATCAAAGATGGGCTGGACTTGCTTGGATTTTCACAAGAAAATCAAATGTGAACTATGTGCTGCATACATCATAGGCCGGATTTGTTTCTCAAATGAATTGCATTTTTCTCAAATGAATGGCATTGATATGGCCGGCTGCAGTTTTGAATGGAGAAAAGTTTGATATGGGCCGGACTTGGTTAGGTAAATGAAATGGGCTGCACAATTGACTTTTAAAAACCAAATGAAGACATGGATCGAATTTGAGATTGGATTTTGAAAATCATTTTAATGAATGGGCCGTACTTGCAATGTTCATTTTCTTCTTGGAAAATCAAATGAAGATTGGGCCTTGGAAAATCAAATTCAAAGGTGGAGATTATTACTTGGGGCTCAAGACAAATCCAATGGCTCATATTCATTGAAGATTACTATAAATAGGGGTAGAGAGTGAGGGGTTAAGGGTGTGAAAAATTTTTTAAACTCCTTTTGGAGAGGAGGGCTACTCTTAATTGAGAAGGCCTTCCAAAAACTGTAACTTTAGTTGTAATTAATAAAAATAATTTTTTCCTCTTTAAATTTGTTCTTTCTCCTCTTTGTTGAATGATGAGGATGGAGATGAAGAGCAAATTGAAGGTTTGCATTTCTTTTCTCTTTTATTTCTTTTTAGTAATTTCTTTATTATTGCTTATTAGTTAGATTTAAATTCATGCTTGTAGTGTAGATTTATTTTCTTGTCTTTTTTATTTCTTTTTGCACTTTAATTTGTAGAGTAGATTTATTTTTCTTGCATTTAATTTCTGCAATTTATTTTGTAGTTTAGATTTTTATTTTCTTTGTAATTAGATTTATTTCTTGTTCATAGTTTTGATTTTTCTTTTATTTTTAATTTTGTAATTAGTCTTCTTTTTCTTGTTTTTATTTCTTAATATGTGAATTTAATTCTTGTAGGAATCTTAGAATTGTATGAAACTAGTCTAATTTCTTTTATATTGTATGAATTATTCTCTTGCACTTAAAATGTTCATGTTTAGGATAATCAACTAGAGAACTAATCGGTAGAAGAAGAATTTGATAATCTATGCTTTCCTTAAATGGTTTGATAGGTTATGCTTATGAATTCTAGGATTATTATCATGTTGTTGTTCTTATCATGAATAGTAATTTTGACTTAGATGATAATTTGATAGGTTACACTTTTCTTAAATGGTTTGATAATCTATGCTTAATAAATCTAAGTTGAAATATGATAGAAAGAGAATAGTTTATATTTTGTAATTGAAATTGGTTAGTTGATTATATTCTAGATTTCTTACCTCTTTTGAATCCTTCATCTTAACTTTCTTAAATTTTCTTTTCATTCTTAGTTTTATTTCTTGATTTTATTAATTCATATTTCTTGCCTTGTGATTTCATTTATTCTTTGATTCTTTCTTCTCTAAAATTCAATTTATTATCTCTTGCACATAAATCAAAACAACCACTCATCAAAATCACACTTATTCTTTATTCCTAATTGTCACGCACAAAACATAAGAACCATTTCTAATAATCTCTTAAAATCACCTTCCTCGTGAGATCGATATTTTTATACTATAACTTGATCAATTGTGCACTTGTAATTTTGGTACATAACTATGCCGCATCACCATGACTATGGGTCGATGAACGACTAAGACCAGATCACCTTCTTTGAAGGATCGTTCTTTGACTCTCTTGTTGCAGGCTTTCGAATCTGTGCTTGGTAGATCTTGATTCTTTGCTGAGCTTAGAGTCTCAGCTCATCTAACGCTTCTATTTCTTAGAGGAACTTTTGATGATGTTCTTCGATTGTCATCTTCTCAGCAATGGAAATTCTTAATGATTGTACCTGAATTTCCAGTAGGATAATGGCTTCACATCCGTAGACCAAGAAAAATAGCATAAAGCTAGTGAGAGTGAGAATTATTGTTCGATGAGCCTATAGACACTCTCCAAGTGTCTCATCCCAATCTCTTTTGTTATAGGAGATGATGGTTTTGTTGAAAGTTTTATTTAGACCATTAGCAGGTGGGTTGTATGGCGTAGAAGCCATGTACTGAATTCTAAAATTGTTGCTGAATTTGAAGAACGGTTGACTGATGAATTGTGAACCGTTGTCGTGAATGATTTGTCTAGGAATACGGAATTGATAATTCACATGATGTCTTAAGAATTTGATCACTTGAGATGTCTTGACTTCTCTGAGGGGAACAACCTCGACCTATTTGGAGAAGTAATCTGTGATGGCCAGGACGAATCAATGGCCTTTGGCAGACGGCTGGCTGATCGGCCTAATAATGTCCATGCCCCAAGCTTCAAATGGCCATGAAGTGACTATCGGATGTAATTTTTCTAGAGGTTGATGAAGGAAATCAGTGTGAACGCTATCATTAGCGGCCAGTAGTAACCTAGATGACGAAGTCGGTCCTAAAGTTTGGGATCTGGTTGTTGAGCTCTACATGCACCATGATGGGCTTCCCTTAATATTTTTCAAGCTACAGTTGGTGATAAGCATCGGAGCAAAATACTATCGAGAGATCGTTGGTACAAAGTCTACATGGCAGAATCACAGAAGAAGCGCAGAGCTCTTCTTTGAGCAGAGATTGCTTGCTTTAGATTATCTAGTAGTATCTTGTGAAAGACATTAGTTAATGATTGGAAACCACCAATCATTACCCTCAAAGTGAGTTGGCATGGCATGCACTTTGTTGGCTTTAAGTATTTGATCCAGAGAGCATAATTGCTGGCTAGCCATGGTGATGTGCTGGGTAGATTTGGGAGACAAAACAAGTGTGGCTACAAGGAATGCTAGAGTATCCGCATGAGTGTTCTCGAGGTGAGATACATAGCTAATGTAGAAGCCTTCGAAGGATTGAGGGAGTTTTGTTGTCACTTTGTAGTAGAATATGAGGTCATTGTGACAGACCTCATATTCTTCTTTCATCTGATTCACGATCAGCTTAGAGTCATCGTGGGCTTTAATATATTTGACACCCATGTCTTGAGTGAGTTGTAGACCGATTACAATGGCATTATACTTTTCTACATTGTTGGAGCATGGCTTGGTCAATGACTAGGTCCGAGGAAGTGCATTTCCATGGGGATTGATCAGCACTACCCCTACTCTTGTGATGATTGGTACTTTGTGGTTGTGTCGTGATGCATCGTTGAAGTACAATTGCTTCATCTGATGGTCTAAAGTAGTATTTGACTCAAAGAATTCACCAGGGATGTCTTCATAGAGCTTGGAAGAATTAGGAATACAGTGTTCTACCAGAAAGTCAGCTATTGCTTGACCCTTGACTACTTTCTACGGAACGAATGTCATGTCGTACTGTGAGAGCAGTATCACCCATTTTGCTAACTTAAAATTTAGTGATTCAGGTTTCATCATGAGTATCCGTAGAGGATTAACCCTTGAAATGATGTGAATGGATTGGCTAGTTAGGTAGTGTCGCATCTTCTGAATTGTAAAGAACAATGCAAAACATTCTTTTTCGACTGTATTATGGCGATGCTCGGCACCAATCATAGTCTGGCTGAGGTAGTAACTGGCTTGCTCATGGCTATTGTCATTCTTTTGGGCAAGGAGTGCTCCAATAGAATGGTCCATTGCTCTGACATATATCAGGAATGATTTCCCTGATACTGTTGTGGCTAGAACCGGTGACTTCGTGAGATAACCTTTGATCTCATTGAAAGCTTCTTGAAAAGTGTCATTCTAGACAAACAAAACCCCATTCTTCATGAGTCTCTGAAATGGTTGATATTTCTCAGACAAGTTGGCGATAAACCTACTTACTTAGGATAGACTCCAATTCACACCGGAATAGCGAATGACACTTGTTTGGGAGGATTTTACCTACTTCTTTGACAAATAGCCTGTATTTTGCGTGGCCAAGGTTGAGAAAGAGTTAGAGCTATCCCGACTGAAGCAGTGAGACATGTTGGTGGCAGATTATGAAAGCAAATTCATGGGTCTACTCAGATTTATGAGCATGTAGCATACAAGGGAGCGTCAGGCTCAGATGTTTTTTATGGGACTTCGCCTAAGCCTACGTCGCTATCTTGTGCCTAGACGATTCCACTCAGTTCGAGAGGTAGCTGACGCCGCCATCTCATAGGAGACTGAGACCGCCATTTTTCAAAAGAGTAGAGACGAAAGTTATAAAGCGGGACAGTCCGGAGATAAGGGCAAGAGCAAGAGATCATTTTCAAGACCCGGAGGACCCCAGCAACAGGGCAATGGTTCTCAGCGGCAGCAGCAGCAAGGACCTCATAAGAAGGGACCGCAGCAGGATCAGAGAACACCGTAGCAGCGTAGATTTCAGGGTCCTTGTTTTCACTATTATAAGTTTTGTCATAGAGCCACAGAGTATCACAGTGCACCAGAAGGATGTCAATAGGTAAAAGGTCAGCCGAGGCTAGGGCTAGGAGCCGAGACTAGAGGCACCACCGGTAATTCATAGGATAAAGGGTCAGGTGCGTGCTATTCAAAAGTTACCTCAGGGACATATAGTTTCGTATAATCCAGATCCTTCAGCACAACATTCCATAGCTTCTGGTCGAGTTTATATAGTTGTACCATGTGATCATGGTGCGAGTGGGGCTGTGCGGGGGAAGGTACGTTCCTTGTTAACTCCTTCCCAACCCGTATCCTTTTTGATTCAGGAGCTTTGCATTTTTTTTAATCTCTTATGCTTTCATGGATAGACTACAGCTAGTTGCACATTCCTTAGACGTACCCTTGTCAGTTTTTACTCCTTTAGGTGAGGTGTCCTTATTAGAGAGTATCTATAGGAGATGTGTTGTTAGCCTAAACAAGTCTGAGTTCATATAGTTGATTTGATCATCTTATGCATGTCTAAGTTCGATATGATTCTTGGTATGGATTGGTTATCTTCCTACCATATCAGTATCGACTGTTTTGCCCAAATAGTCAGTTTGTGAGTGTTCGATGGGACTGAGCTGATTATAGTAACCTCACAGTGGAACCAGTTTGCAGAGTCATTTCTGGCATGCATCAACGAGGTGTTGCAGCGGGATCCGGGTGTCATTTTGTGTGAGACCAGAGTAGTCTCAGAGTATCAGGATGTCTTTCAGGACATACTTGGAGTGCCTCCAGTGAGAGACGTTGAGTTTTGCATAGAGTGACAGCTGGGAACAACACCGATATTCGGTGTACCTTATCGTATGACACTTGCCAAGATGAGGGAGTTACAGACTAAGTTAGAGGAGCTCATTGCTCAGGGATTTATTCACCGGAGCCATTATCCGTGGGGAGCACCGGTCCTTTTCATGAAAAAGAAGGATGGTAGCCTTCATTTATTTATCAATTATCGTGAGTTGAATAAGGTCACCATCCCGAACAGGTATCCGTTACCGATAATTAACGACTTATTCGATCAGTTGCAGGGAGTGCAGTGTTTCTTGAAGATTGATCTTCGATCTGGTTATCACCAGTTGCGCATTCGGGAGATGGATATTCTCAAGATTGCCTTTTTGACTCGGTATGGGTCCTTTAAATTTCTTATCATGCCATTTGGGCAAACTAATGCACCCGCAGTATTCATGAATTCGATGAACTAGGTTTTTCGTCCATATTTAGACCAGTTCGTAATCGTTTTTATTGACAACATCCTCATCTACTCGAAGTCAGAGGCCGAGTATGAGCAGCATCTTCGTTTGGCATTGCAGACTTTGCGAGAGCACCAGTTGTACGCGAAGTTTAACAAATACGAGTTTTAGCTTTTAGAGGTCAGATTTTTGGGCCACATCATTAGTGATGGTATTATAGTTGATCCAGCTAAAGTCCAGGCAATTCTCGATTGGGAGCCGATGAAGACTGTTACAGAGATTCATAGCTTCTTGGGGCATGCCGGTTATTACAGAAAATTCATCCAATATTTTTCTAAAATTGCTACCCCATTGACACGCTTTACGAAAAAGGGTGGCCAGTTTGTTTGGGGGGCAGAGTGTCAGAATACCTTTGAGACCTTGAAGCCTAAGTTGACTATCGCACCAGTGTTGATCATTCTGAGAAGTGATAAGTTCTTTGTTGTTTACACGGATGTGACATTATCGGGACTAGGAGGCATTTTGATGCAGACTCAGAGAGTGGTTGCTTATATCTCATGGCAGTTGAGGACTCATGAGCAGAATTACCCCACTCACGACTTAGAGTTGGTAGCAGTGGTCTTCACACTTAAAACGTGGAGACATTATCTTTATAGGGTTCAATTTGAGATGTTTACAGATCATCATAGCCTGAAATACCTTTTCTCTCAGAAGGAACTCAACTAGAGGCAACAATGATGGGTCAAGTTCATTAAGGATTACGAGTTCACGCTTCAGTGCCATCCGGGAAAGGTGAACATCGTACCAGGTCCTTTGAGCAGAAAGCGTCGACACATGCTTACAACTTT
>NC_033803.1:9051628-9066628 GCF_001876935.1 Asparagus officinalis | reverse complement strand
CACGGTGGACTTTTTATGATTTTAGTTTTTTTCTTTTAGAGATGTATTTCATTTGGAGGCTGAGACCTTTCTACTATTCTATTGGCTCTTTTTGTTTTATAGACTCCTTACTCTTATTTCTGTTTATTAGATGTACTCTCTTTTCTATTGTTCGATGTCTTTTATCTACATTGTATTCCTTATATTTTCATCTTTGTTGTATCTACTTGTACCCTCTCTATTTTATATTTTGTTTCTGCTAGAGTGATAGTAATTGTTGGAAATTATGGTTAAATATGGAATTAAATAGTGAAGGATGATGTGCTATTATTTTAAACTTTTTTAATTAACTGCTATGCGTTTGTAAAATGCTGTGCTTAAAGCAATATTTGGCCTACTCCGGTACAAGGATCCTAAGGCCAAACTGCTTCTAGGAACAGCAGTACAGTACTCTGGTGTGTACCATCCCAGTACTGTCAAGATCTCCTCGATCTATAAGAACTTTCGGTCAAGGAAAAAGATCTCCTCGATCTCAAAACCTTTCGGTTCAAAACCTTTCGGTTTCAGGGTTCCTGCGGGCACAGTTTCTGCAGCAACAGCACAACAACAGCACAACAACAGCAACAACAACATCGATCCGGCGTTCGTTTTCAAAGCTTGTGTGTGTATACCGACGTTCGTATTCTATACTGACGTCGTATTCTATACCGACGTTCGTATTCCACGCTCACGAGAGAGTTTTCAGCCGCAACCAAGAGCTACCCAAGGGTACTATTTATAGGCCTCTAAGGCCAGCTCAATAGTCACTAGTAATTAATGCTACTATTATAATTCTTAATGGCAATTAAGATTATAACATCAATACATTAAATTGTTCTAATTGCTGTTGTAACTACTACATATTGTAACTGCTAAATACGAGGCAATTAATGGACGCGTTGCTATGAAACGCGAAGGTCACATACAAAGCGCCACTTAGCGCCTCAGCCCGATTAGCCCCGATCCCCAGCCCATTAGCCTATGGCCCACGGCCCACGACCCACTAGAACTTATGAGGGATTAATATAAATAAAACACTTCTCGGCTTGCCGTTGGCAAGCCTCGAACAAGGGACCTTTTAAAACACCAAAACATAAACTTTCTACTATGCTACTAAGCATTTATGAAAAGTACTTGTAGTTAATATATATATAGTTTGAAAACTCATTTTGGAAAGTGGTTTTAACCAAAAAATCCAACAATCCCCCACAAGTTTTTAAACTAGTGTCGTGTTATGGTATCGTCGTTTCAATCATTGTGCATAAGGTAGATGTCGCAAGGACTTGAATCCCCTTTAGATCAACTGAATAGAAGATAGATGCATGGTGTCGCAGAGACTTGCACAAGCAAATGTCTAAAATCCAGCGATCACACAAGATCAAACTCATATGTGATAGTTTTTACTTTGAACCACACTTGCCTTTGCCTTTGCACATTTATGGCCCTGTGCTAGTCCTGGTTTCTGCTAGGGCTCTAGGTATCTTTCCACAATAAATCATAGGATACGGCCAAATCTTCACCCAGGCATAAGTGAGTTCTTTAGGCATGTTTCCTATTAAGCATCCTGCATCCGAAATGCTTTGAACTCATTAAGGCTTAAGAGCCATCCTCTCTTATGATAAGATTCTAGGTGAGTCCTTTAGGCGTGTTTCCTATCTAACACCCCGCATCCGAAATGCTTTGGACCCATTCTGGCTTAACAGCCAACCCCTTTACATGATAGGATTATTAGTGAGTCCTTTAGGCATGTTACCTATCCAACATCCCGCATCCGAAATGCTTTGGACTCATTAGGCATGTTTCCTACCAACCTCTTTACATGATAGGATTTCACTTGTAAATCTTACTTGACTTTTGAACCAATCATCTTGTCATTAGTAGCATAAGCTTTGAACTAATAACTTGACGAAATGGTAAGTATTTATAAGACTCACCAAACTTTACAAATTTTACTTGACTTTTGAACCAGTTATCTTTTATTATTAGTAGCATAAGCTTTGAACTAATAATTGGATGGACATGGTAAGTATTTGTAAGACTCACAAAACTTTGAGACCCATTGCAGCAGACGTCCTTTCGACTATGTCCTTTTTCAGACCTTTAGTCAGAGGATCAGCCACATTCTCTGAAGATCGAACGTCAATCACCGTGATGACTCATTGGCAAATGAGTTCTCTCAAGTAGCCATGCTTCAGACGAATGGTCCGCTTCTTTCCATTGAACAATGAGTTTGCTGCCACAGGACCCGTTGCCTGATTATCACAATAGATTGTAATTACACCTTGTAATTCTATCAATGGAAGGTTTCGGAGAATACAACTGAGCCACTCAACTTCATCTCCTACAACATAGAGTGCGAATAACTTAGATTCCATCGATGACTGTGCAAACATAGTTTGCTTCTTAGATTTCCACGAGATAGCAGCTCCGTCCATGGTGAAGACAAAACCTCTAGTAGATCTGTACTCATCTGGTTCTGAGCACCAGCTCGCATCTGAATAGCCTTCAATTACATCTGGATATCCAGTGTAGAATAGGCCCAGACCTATAGTTTCTTTTAAGTATCTCATCAATCTCTGGATAGCATGCCAGTGAAGCTTTCCAGGATTACTTGTAAACCTACTAAGCATTCCTACAGTGAGTGCTATATTTGGCCTTGTGCAGCTTATCGCGTACATAAGACTTCCAATTTTCTTTGAGTACTTTAGCTGCTCTACTGGTCTTCCAGTGTTCGGTCGAAGGTTCTTATTGTAATCATACGACACTGACAGTTCTGGTAGGTCGTAGTAGCCATACATCCTTAGCATTCTCTCGACATAATGAGATTGGGACAATCCAATACCCTCTTCTGAGTATATGATTTTGATTCTGAGAATCACGTCCGCAGTTCCAAGGTCCTTCATGCTGAACTGAGCTGATAGAATTTCTTAGTAGATGTTACTATCTCCAAATCACTCCTGAAGATGAGCATATCATCCACATAGAGGCAGATAACCACTACCTTCTCTTCAGCGACCTTGATGTATAGGCACTTGTCAGACTCACTGACTTGATACCCATTGTTGCGAACAACCCCATCGAACTTCTCATGCTAGAGTTTCGGTGCCTGCTTAAGTCCATATAGAGACTTAATAAGTTTACAAACTTTACTAGCTGGAGCATCAAGTGCTTCTGGTTTCTCCATGTAGATCTCTTCTGTGAGGTCTCCATTGAGAAATACAGTCTTCACATTCATCTGATGTATGACGAACCTTTTTATCGCCGCCCATGTGATAAACACTCTGATGGTAGTGATCCTACAAACTGGTGCATAGATGTCAAAGAAATCTATTCATTCTCTCTGAGAGAATCCTTTCGCCACCAGTCTTGCTTTGTACTTCTTAATAATACCATCAAGACGAAGTTTCTTCTTGAAGATCCACTTGCAACTGATAGACCTTGCACCTTCAGGTACATCCACTAGCTCCCAAGTATGATTTTGGATCAATGAATCCATCTCATCATCTATAGCTTCTTTCCACAGAAAAACGTCTATTGACTGTATTGCTTCTTGAAAAGTCTGTGGGTCTCCTTCCACATTATAGGTGATGAAGTCATCTCCAATATCTTTCTGTCTCCTGACACACTTAGAAGATGGTTCAGTAACTCCTTCATCACTGATACTTTCAAATTCTCATGAAACTGGCTCCTTTGGTGCGTCTGACGTACTAGCATTCTCTGCTATATCTTTGAGCAATAATCCTTTATCTTTGTTAAAATTATCCTCAAAGACTTCTACATCACGAGCTTCAATGATGGAGTTAGTTCCAAGATCAAGGAACCTGCAAACATCACTATCTTCAGCAAAGTTAAGAAACATATATCTGTTTGCCTTTGGTCCGAGCTTAGGCCTTATGATATATGGAACTCGAACATATGCGAGACACTCCCACACTTTGAGACTATCCAAAGGATCTGGATATCCCAACCATAACTGATGAGGAGTACTATCAGTTTTGGAATATGGTACTCTGTTCAAAATCCAGTTTGCCATCAGCAAAGCCTCTCCGAGGAGTACTATCAGTTTTGGAATATGGTACTCTGTTCAAAATCCAGTTTGCCATCAGCAAAGCCTCTCCTCAATACCATGTAGGTAGACCAGATGTGATTAGCATTGAATTCACCATCTCGGTCAATGTGCGATTCTTCCTTTCTATAATTCTATTAGATTGTGGAGAATACGGAGCAGTAGTTTCAACAATGATTCCATGCTCCTTGAAGTATGCCTTCGACTCCTTAAATCGATACTCCCCTCCTCTGTCACTCCTGAGTCTTTTCACCTGAAGTCCAAGCTGCTTCTCCACTCGAGTCCGAAACTCGACCAACTTGCTGAAGGCTTCATCTTTAGATTTCAGCAGGTAGACGTGGCAGAAACGAGAGTGGTCATTAATGAAGATGATGAAGTACTTCATGCCGCGTACTTCATGCCGACTCGAGTGACAAAGCTCTTGAAATCACAAGTATCTGAGTGAATCGGATCTAATAGGTTGGTGCTCCTTGTGACACTTGGAAATGGCTTCCTTGTTAGCTTTGCTTGCGTACAGACTTCGCACTTGTCAGGTTTATTACCCTCACATTTCGGAAGTAATCCTAACTTCTCCATGCTAGACAGTTTTCTATAATTTACATGTCCTAGCCTATTATGCCATAATACAAAGGAGTAAGCAGAAGAGGATACTTCATTTACAACTGAGTTGGGTACAATAGTACTGATCTTATACATGCCATCAATACGATATGCATTACCAAAATATATTTTCTTAAAAGATAATACAGTCTTTCCTCTTTGGAAATCCAGCCTCATATCTGCATCACACAACAGGCTTCCAGAGACTAAATTTTTGACAATCGAGGAAACATGTTTCATATCCTTCAATGTGAGAGTCTTCCCTGAAGAAAGAGTCAGTACCACAGTCCCAGTTCCAAGAACAAAAACCACAGAATGATCAGTCATTGATATGTTCTCTTTGGCAGCAATATAGGAAGAGAACAAATCTCTGTTGGAGCAGACATGACAAGTAGCACCTGTATTTAACCACCAACCAGAGACTTTGCTGGGAGTTGTCACCTGAAAGAGCATAGCCACACAATTGTCAAGTTGATTGCAAAATACCCTTGCTTCCCACAATTGAAGCATTTGCCGCTCTTCTTGAAATCTTTCTTCTGAACATTCAGGTTCTTCGGATTATGGTTCTTCTTTTTGTTAAAAGACTTTTTTTTCTTAGAAGAAGAACTGATACCCTTCTCAGAGTTAGTAGCCACCATGTTAGCAGACGCTTTCTGTTTAGCAAGGAGCTCATTCTTCGTGTGAGTCCGAATCTCGTCCTCGATCCGAATGAACCTCTTCAAATCAGATAAAGTCACATGTCTTTTCCTTCTTCGAATGTCTATGGAGAATGACATCCAAGATGGAGGAAGCTTGTTAACAATTGCACCAGAAATGAAGGTGTGACAAAGACTGATCTTTTTATCCTTCAGCTTCATAACAAGCTTTTCGAGCTCTTTGACTTGAGGCAAAACCTCAGTGTCATATTCAAATTTGAAGTCAAGAAACTTGTCAATGAGATGAGACTTGAAAAACTTCTTCTCATCCTTGTATTGCTCCTCAAGAGCATTCCATATTTCCTTTGTAGAGGGCTTGTTGGTGTAAGCATCTGCTAGATGATCAGCCAGGCAGTTAAGGAGATAACTCCAACAAAAATGATCATCTTTATCTCAAGAGACTTTAGACTCTGAGTCTTTTTCAAAGTCAGGTTTCTCCTCAAAAACGACATAGTAGATTTTTAGGAGTTGCATCCCAAAAATCATTTTTCGACGCCATGCATTAAAGTTAGATCCATCGAAGTTTTCTAACTTGAGACTGTCCACTCCAAGAGTCCTCGTAGGATCCATTAGTAGATCTGAAATATTGCTTTAAGATTGTTAGAAATTATGGTTAAATCTGGAATTAAACAGTGAATGATGATGTGCTGTTATTTTAAACTTTTTCAATTAAGTGTTGTGCGTTTGTGAAACGCTGTGCTTAAAGTAATATTTAGCCTACTCCGGTGTAAGGATCCCAATACCAAACTACTTCCAGAAATAGCAGTACAGTGTGCACCAACCCAGTACTATCAAGATCTCCTTGATCTAGGAGACCTTTCGGTCAAGGCAAAAGATCTCCTCGATCTCAGAACCTTTCGGTTCAAAACCTTTTGGTTTTAGGGTTCCTGCGAGCATAATTTCTGCAGCAACAGCACAACAACAGCAACAACAATGTCGATCCAACGTTCGTTTTCCAAGCTCGCGTGTGTATACCGACGTTCGTATTCTACGCTCGCGAGAGAGTTTTCAGCTACAACCAAGAGCTGCCCAAGGGCACTATTTATAGGCCTCTAAGGCCAGCTCAAGAGTCACTAGCAATTAATGTGACTATTATAATTCTTAATGGCAATTAAGATTATAACATTAATACATTAAATTGCTCTAATTGCTGTTATAACTGCTACATGCTGTAACTACTGAATACGAGACAATCAATGGACGCGTTGCTACGAAACACGAGGGTCATGTCTCAGCAAATGAGACAAACCTCGTTTGATAAACGAACGTCGTCAAACGGGCGAACCTCGTATGACAGATGAACATCGTCGAACGAGCGAACATCGTCAAACAAACTAAACTTGTATGACAGACAAACCTCATCGATAGGAGGCGAAGTGCAAAGTGCGCCTAACAAAGCGCCACTTAGCGCCTCAGCCCGATTAGCCCCGATCCCCAGCTCATTAGTTGTCCACAGCCCATGGCCCACGGCCCACGGGCCACGACCCACTAGAACTTATGAGGGATTAATACAAATAAAATACTTTTCGGCTTGCCGTT
This sequence comes from Asparagus officinalis, assembly GCF_001876935.1. Classification (NCBI taxonomy): domain Eukaryota; kingdom Viridiplantae; phylum Streptophyta; class Magnoliopsida; order Asparagales; family Asparagaceae; genus Asparagus; species Asparagus officinalis. The sequence goes on along the minus strand of NC_033803.1, from coordinate 9,059,710 downwards.
GGTAAGCCTCGAACAAGGGATCTTTTGAAACACCAAAACATAAACTTTCCACTAGGCTACTAAGCATTTATGAAAAGTACTTGTAGTTAATATATATATATATATATATATATATATATTGTTTGAAAACTTATTTTGGAAAGCGGTTTTGACCAAAAAATCCAACAATTGTGACAGTGAAATTTGTTTATGCACAGTTGAGAGTGCATGACAGGTTTTGCATCTTTGGGTTCACCTTGGACTGTAGCCATATGTGAAACCGAGGCGTCGCACTTCTCTAGCCACCCTTAACATAGAGAAATTTCCGACAACCCTGACTACCTTTGAAACATCAACCGACGTGATTCCTACATCAGCCTTAGAAGAAGCATCTCCCAGCTCATCGTTGGTTCTCTGTACTTGATTATTGTCTAATAGATATGCAGCCATGGTACCCATCATAAGGACCACTATACCCTGAGCACTTATCAGCACCCACCTCATGCCAGAAGCTCTCATTGTGAGTATTCCTCATGATTCTAGATGCTTTACACAAGTGTCCAAAGATCTGGATGGGCGCACTGTGATGGCATTAGAGTTTGACACTCTTTTGCACAATGTCTCTTTGACATTAGTTCTTCATCAACCGCATATGAACATTGAGGGCTATAGTGGATCTTCAAGATCAAACTACAAGCAGATGATTCGTTTGTGTAGCAGGAGGCACGGCTTGTGGCTAAGGGATTTCGACAACAACCCGATATTGATTAATTATTTCGACACCTTCAGTCCAGTGGTCACTAGTCGCCCCCTTCTATCCATCACCGTTAGTTCAGGTTGGCTCATGGGGCAATTGGATGTCTCAAATTCATTTCTCCATGGTCATTTAGAAGAGGTCGTTTGTATGGTGTGATAATGTTAGCAGTACGTATCTCATCCAGTCTTCCATGCTCGCACAAAACAGAATGAATTCGATTTTCACATAGTCCGTGAGCGTGTGGCTGCCAAACAACTTGTTTCCTACATTTCTACTCATGATTAGTGTGCCAATACGCATATTGAACATCTCTCCCACCAGCGCTTCACAATGTTACGTTGCGAGCTCAATGTTCTCGAATCGCCATTTGTCTTGTGGGGGCATATTAGAGATACACCTAATACCTGATACAGGTTTAGAAGAAGCTGTTAAACAAGAAAGATGACAACAATGAAATCAATTAACCACGATGATCATGGCTGAATATAGCAAGATTTGGCAACAAGTAATGTACATGATTGTATCGGGTTATGTGAGATTTTAATTGTATTCATTCATGATAACATGTTGTTGATATAACAAAATTAATTAAACAAGGCTCTGAAGAGAAACAAAATAGAGGCCTTTCTTATCTCTTTTGGTTCTCCTTCTCTCATCTCTCTCTCTCTCTCTCTCTCTCTCTCTCAAACTTCTAATCTCATAGTATATTTCATTACATACAACTCTGAATTTGTTTCAAAACACTATTTATTCTATTCATTTCAAGTTTGCTGACGAGTATAACAAGGTCTAATATATAAAATAATTTCAAACCATAGTATAACAAGGTCCACTATATAAAATAATTTCAAACCATAGCATATATCATTATTGGGTAACCAGCAATTTTCTCCTATTCATCAATACACTTCAGAGAAATTATCAGGACGCGCAACTTATTCACTAAAACCCAATTTGCGTTTACTTGCACGGAGGCAGCGGCGCTCCACAGAGACACTTATTATTGGCGAAGAACATCGCATCAAACTGACGAAAACTACCCCCGCTTGGAATCCTCCCGCACAATTCATTATAACTCACATCCAAGTATCCAAGATTCGTCAAGTTTGTGATCTCGTTCGATATACTCCCAAAAATTTTATTATGGCTCATATCCAAATACTGCAGATTCTGGGAATACTTCACATTAGTTAAATCGAACGCGAACTTATTTTTCGACAGTATTATCTGGTTCACCGTCTTTGACTCGCCGAACAAAAACGAAGCATCGCCATCGAGCTGATTACTCCCCAGATTGATGTTAGTGAAATCAATATTTGCGAAGGATTTAGGGATCGGACCTTTCAGTGTATTACCAGAAAGATCAAGGTCCGCCAACGATCCTCTAAGTTTGCTGAAGAGAGAATCTGGTATGGCTCCTGTAAGTTGGTTGCTTGACAAATCAATTGAAGTCAGGTTAACAAGATTTCCTATCGATGACGGTATTGTACCGACAAAGCTGTTTCCAGCGATTTCAAGCTCTTTGAGGCCAGTGAAGGCAGAAAGAAAAGAAGGAATAGGGCCAGAGAGTTTGGTCTTGTATATAGTAAAGAACTGGAGGCCAGTTAACTTGGAGAGCTGGGATGGGATTTGGCCGGTGAGTCCAGGGAGTTGGCTGAACTGGATGGAACTGAGAGTGGGGAGTTGAGCGATGAAGGTTGGGATGGAGCCCGAGAGACCCGGGAGGTTGCTGAAGCTAAGGGTCTGGAGAGCGGAGAGTTTGGTGACTGATGAAGGGATTGAGCCTTTGATGTACTTGTTGTCGGAGATTGAGAGAGTGATGACTCGGCCGGTTGTGTCGTCGCATTCGATGTAGTCCCAAGCGCAGCAGTCGATTGAGGCTGTCCATGAATTGGGCAAGGAGTTCGGAGGGAAGGAGCTCTTGATGGCGAGGAGGGCGGTTAGGTCCTGTTGGTTGCAGGCGGAGGAGAGTGCTGCGGTGAGGATGAGGACGAGGGCCAAGACGAAGAATCGAGACATGGTTGTTTCTTTGTTTGTGGGGAGTTTATGCTTTAAGACAAATTTATGCCACTATTTTAATAATTCGGCAGGGAGGGGAATTGCTGAAAAGTAGTAGCTCTCGGTACTTGAATTCATATTGGTCTTTCTAACTCGGGGACGGACGCGGCCTTCAGCCGCCTGTTTGGAAGGGAGAAGAAGTCCAACCGGGGACCGCTAGAATATTTTGGGGCGTAGGCGAGACCGGCATCTGCTCTAGCACGGATACAGTGTACACTGTCAATAAGATGGATAGCTCTAATTAAATCACATTCTTCAAACTAATGCTACGTTACTATATATAAGGGTCAAACGACGACGAGTTCACCCCAAACTTGGTGTGTTGGGGTTTTAGAATATGCAGATCAAGTTCAACGGAGCGGATCATCCACAATGTCGCTCAATCATGTGATTTTAGAGACGTCATAGGAGGAAATCCCCTCCTATGACAAGGCACCACACCGTGTAATAACATGTTTCACCATCACAATTACTATCTCTCTAGTAGAGTCAATAACAGGTGTAGGTACAAAAGAAATTAAAGATAATACAAGAGCCAACTGATGAAATAATAGAGATCAAATTAATATTTCATCATCTAACATACTGAAGTACAAGACAGTGTCTAAAATGAATAAACTGGAACTTCTCAACAAGTCTCAAATACAAATGTCTGAATAAAAGGAAATAAGAAACACAACCTTTACAACTTCTAGAATAAACTCTCTAATGTCTAACAAAATTCTACAGTGGAGCTCAAAAGAAAAATATAACTATAATAAACGGATGAAGCTAAAGTGCGTCGCCATAAACCTGCGACTCTCCGAGCTCCTGGCTCGTTACCTGAAAGGGGGAGGGAAGGTAATTACAACATGAGCATAAGTACGTCGAGCAAAATAATCCAAACAAGGAAACCCTCATGTATATACGATGTAGCTCAAATTGTAAATACCTATGTATGAGAGGATTTTAGTATTTAGGAAATTACAACACGAGCATAGGTACGTCAAGCGAAATAATCCAAACAAGCAAATCCTCATGTATATACCTTGTATCTCAAATTATAAATCCCTAAATACCAAACCAAAAATTTAATACATGAATAATGATAAAAGAAGACAACCTCATATCAGAACTTAAATACTAGGTCATGTCACAACCCACATAAGTATCTGTCCAGCCTATGTAAGTATAAGTGTCATACTCAAGGTATAAACAGGTGTCCAACGCATGGACCAAAACTAGAAGTAGTGGATGTCCAACACATGGACTACATATGAAAATTACCCAACACATGGACTGAAAAATGAATATCCAACACATGGACTGAATGTGATAAATGCCCAACACATGGACTACACATAATAATTGCCCAACACATGGACTAAATGCAATATATGAAAAGATGCATATACACAAATTTCACACGTGTCTCGGTGTGCAAAACTAAACTCGTGTCTGTAAGTCATCTTACCTATAAAGATACAAAATAAACATAACCGTAAGTCATCTCACCTATAGAGATACAAAATAAACATAAATTTCTAATATCAGATATTCGAGGCGACTTCTCGTTCACATAGAAACAAGCCATAGCAGTAAACATGTCCAAACAATTTTGGTTAAACAGAAACAATCCAAACAGATCCAAACCGAGGAAAACTAGAATTTTCCTAATCAGTCGACTCATGAGTCGACTGGGATCATCGGTCGACTCATTGGTCGACCTGACAAATAGAAGAGAAGAAAAGCTGTAAAATTTCTCGTCAGTTGACTCATCAGTCGACTCATAAGTCGACTGATAAGTCGACAAACAGGTCGACTGAGCAGACCAATATTTTCCAACTTCGTATATAGTGATTATTTGCAACATCATTACCTTCCAAGCATAAAAATACATGTTCTAACATATATTAAGCAGTTTAAAATGATATTTTAATATGTAAAATCATCACCAAAAATCCGAAACATGTATACACATGATTTAAACATTTAAAGATAATAAAACGAAACTTTAATCTCTTATTAAAGTGGTTTCAGATCTAGATCTCTGTATTAAAAATCGTTGGTGAGCTTTTTATAAACTGAAAATTTTATTTCCGCATCATATACCATAAAGATCTACTTTTATACACAAAAATAACGAGTTAGGCTAAATAAAACCGAAATAAAACTTTTATAAAATCTGAATAAAATGGGAGTAGGGCTGGGCGAGATGTTACTCACCTAAGATGTGCTAAGCAACTCCTGGATCCGCAAAAGATCGATCCCCTTCGACCGCGCCAAAACCCGCTGCAAATCCTCCGAAAGTTTCCCCAAAAATCACCAAACATGAACCTAGGGTTTGAGGGGAGAGAGGGGGCTAGCATTTTCTCTGAGGTCTGATGAAGATGAGAGGTGTTTTCAGGGTAGGAGAGCTTATATAATACGGTCAAACCCGAAACAAAACCGAACAGATTTGTAAACTAAAAGAAAAACTAAAAATAAGCTTGTAAGTAGACTCATTGGTCGACTCATGAGTCAACTAAATAGACCTTTTGTAGATTCATGCATGTTTTGCTAATTTGCCAAAACCAAATGCACAAAACTCAATATAAATACACTCATATATCTCTAATAACTTGTTATCCGGTATATCCATGACCTCAAGTCATTTACCATAATAGAATTATTTATCATCAATAATTTATATATACTTCTAACAAAAATATGGGGTTTTACACTTTGGAAATTAAGATGATTTTTTTTCCATTGGAAATTAAGGTGATGAATCTCTATCAAACTGTGGGGTCATGGCTTGGTTTTTTCTATGACTTATTACAAATGTTTATTATGTAAATTTTGTTTTACAAATAATACCCATTATATACCTATAAATATCAAAGAGTGGGGTTTTAGGGCTAGGGCATTCTCATTTTCATCTGCACGCCGCCTCCTTCAGATCTGAACGATCGAATCCTCTCTCCTCTTTCTTTCCCTCCTCCTTCAAAACCAACTCCAATTGAAGATTAGGGCTTGGATTTTCATGCTTCTCCATATACTTATCGTTCACAACTCACCTCAAGCTCGTCGTCAACTTCTCCTTCGAAGCTCGTAGTCGACTCCTCCATCGAATCTCGTCATCGATTCCACCTTCAAAGGTCGTCATCGTTGACGGTTTTAGGTAAAGTTTTTTTTTAAGATTTGTTGATTTGAACTGTAAAGATTGATAATTTCATTCTTTAATGCTATCACTTTTATCATCTTTCATCTTTCATGTGATAGATCTCGAAGATAGAAGGTTGGTCGTGCAGCGTCAGAGTTTTGTCTCCAAGGTCTGATCTTTTTAGCCTACTACCCGTCTCATGTGGTTTTTTTAGTTTGTTTGTTATTTGTGAGTAAAGATTTATTTTTGTTTGATTATAGTTTTGTTTATTTTTCCTAAACTAGAAAGATACTAACTTTTTTAGCCTTTATTGCATATATATAGATCTATATATAGATTTAACCTTTAAAGATTGATAATTTCATTCTTTAATGCTCTCACTTTTATCATTTTTCATCTTTCATGTGATAGATCTCGAAGATAAAAGATAGGTCGTGTATTATTTGTTACAAAGGTCTGATCTTTTAGCCTATTATCTGTCTCATGTGAAATTTTGAGTTTGTTTGTTATTTATGAGTAATTATTTATTTTAGTTTGATAATAGTTTTGTTTATTTTTGCTAAACTAGAAAGATACTATCTTTTTTTAGCCTTTATTGCATATAATAGTTTTGTCTGATAATAATTATTTATAATAGTTTTGTCTGATCGTTAATTTTGCTAAACACGAAGACATGCAAATGCGAGTCTTCTACATTAAATAATTGCATTCTGGTACATGGATATCGAAATTAGGGCTAACGTTGTTATCACTAGATTATTTATGCATAATATAAAATTTTCCTTGAAATTTCGGTTAGATTTTTTTGTAGAAAAATCTATCAAAGTTATTCTATATTTTGAAATATGTGGTGATTTTTGTTGTCTAGTTTTTTAGCAGTTTTTATTATGCAGAATTCATAATTTGTTCTATATGTTAATGGTAAATCATTAATTTTGATTTATTCAAATGTTGTATTCTTATTTCCCTATGGCTACCTGGTAATTTAATTTTTTTTCTCTTTTAATAGAAACCACAATCATATCTTGCTCTAATTTCACTAAAATGTTATGACATGCCATTTAGGTAATATGTTGTCGATCATCCATGATAAAAATGAACTTTTATTTTGTTTTGTCTTTGTTTTTTCTTTGTTTTGTTTTATATTATTTTGTTCTTTATAGTGGCCTTTGACGTGAAACAATTGATTTTATGGATTTATTGTATATTGTTGCAAGTTTTGTTTATTTGTTTAGGCATCAAAGGCTTCCTCAATGAATGTTTGATAGCCAATATATCGAATTGAATTGTTTAATGTAGGATGTTGTTGCCTTCATTTGCATTTTCGTGTAATCAATGTAGGATTGTAGTAGAAAAAGGGAAAAAGAAGCTCTTTGCCTTGACTTTATATAAAATATTAATAATTTAAAGCATAATGCAGTTAAGATGGGTATATTATACTAACTTTTCTTTTATGTATTAAATCAGAAAAAATAGATGTATATGCTTGCATGTGAAAAAAATTTAAGCCAAAACAGCGCTACAATTGATCTCAAATATTGGTACCCTTTGTGAGGTGGAGTTGTTCCTGTTTTGTAGAAGATCTTGTAATTGGAGTAATTTAATAGTAAATTGGATCGTTTTCATGTTTGGGTGACTTATCTTCTTTTGTGGTTGGAACCAATTTGTTATAATATGATATTTATCTTTTTATTGACTGAATGAAATTTGTATTTTAAAAGGATTGTTTTCATTACTTGTTTAGTTTTCAATGAATAAATGTTGCTGGTGTATGGTAATTTTAAATGAGTATTTATTTATTAAATAATAATATAAAAAAAGGTTCGTAACAACAGTAATTATAATAAGCTTACAAAGTAACAGGAGATGAAAACACCATGATAATGAAGGCACTATTCGTTATGATTTGATTTGGTTCCAGCCCTAATGAAGTAGTAGAAGTAATGCAAATAATTAATGTTTGTTAATAAATGAACAAAAGAAGCATGAACTATATAAATATGAAATGTCAACATAATTAGAGTTTATACTCATAAGTCACACATTAGTAATATACATAGCAAATAGAAACATCACTGGTTGTTATCTTCCAAGGTTCTTTTTTCGTCGAGTAGGTTTTGAGTCTTTTAAAGTCACAATTCTAGCTGCCAAGCTTCATTTCAGT
>NC_033803.1:9023875-9050628 GCF_001876935.1 Asparagus officinalis | reverse complement strand
TGTTGGGAATATAAGCTGTTTAGAGTGTAATTAGCACAAAATGCAGTTTTAACAGAATTAGATAATGATTAAAAATAGATATAAAATTAAGCTGAGTTTAGAATATAGCCTGATGGTCGAGGCGTGCAAGCACTGTCCCAAGAATCTAATTGCCCCCTCTCGTACAGGGCTACGTGGCAAAAGTTCCCGGAGATACAACGACCATCGGTCAGGCGACCTCCTTCTCGTCGGCACGAGCTTCAAGAAGGCTTTGCGAACTCTTCTAGACTTTCAGGGAACCAACAGAATATAATAGCAAATATTTTGAAAGAGAAGAAGAAGAGAAATTCGTTTGTAAATCTGTGTCTTTAGCCTTCGGCAGGTGTTGGTTTTTATAGGGGAAAAAAACAACCGTTACAAATCCCGCGGATTTAATTCTCATAAAAACTCGATTCGGTTTTAATTACCGATTTAATAAAAATCCGTTTTCATTTATTACCGATTTTAATTCTCATAAAAAAAATATTTTCCGTTTTGATTCTGATTTAAATCTCATGAATATTACCGTTTCAAAATTTAATTCTCTTAACCGTTACAAAACGTTTATCACATGTTAATTGTTCAAAAATAAATATTACATTTTAATTATTCAAAAATAAAAATGTAGCAGATTAAAGGCCCATTAATCCGGAGCTCGTGTGCGCGCGCCACCCGACCCGACCCGAACCCGAGCCCGAGCCCGGCCCGGCCGGCGCGCGCGTGTGTGGTGTGGAGCATAACCTTTGTTTTCTTCTAGGCATAGGAGAGAAAGGGAAGGCTTATAAAGAGCCTATCTTCCCATCTCTTTTCCAATGTGGGACTAAAGTTTTCCTCCTTTCCTCTACAAACCCAAGTTTTAAGTTATCTTTATTATATAATTCCAATAATCCCCCACATAACTTAAAACTTAAAATAATTCAGAAATAACAATAAAAGACGAACTTAAAAATAAATAAATAAGATTGCTGGTTCCCTTATACTATGTAATAGGTGGAGGTACCTTTCGGTTTGAACCTTCACTTAGTGACAGTTGTATAGATCCGTGAGAGCTTGGTGGACTTCGCCTTGAACCAGTCTCATTTATCGGATTTCTACAGAAAGCACACATAGTATAGTTTTGAAGAATTCTAAACGGGTTGCGCTATTATCGGCCTTGCGCAGGTATCTTTCATGTGTGTTACTAGGGAGCAGCCCTGATCCCATAGTCGCGGCCTCACAACTACACACATATAGGTGAATCCTAATAAGGATGCGAGCAAGTAAGCATCCTGCCTCATGGGTCTTGGATTCATTAAGAGTTAGACTCAACCTTTCACTTGCTTTTTATGAGCACTGATCATCCTAGGGATGGGAGCAAATAAATTCAGTGCTCCTCACAATTAATCACTCATTCAGTTTGTTTCTACCCATTGAACCTCTGCGAGGTTGGGTTGCCACTGCAGTGATTTTTCTTATGGGCTTAACCCCATCCCCCTCGATGATTCTAGGACCACTGCCCTAGATAAGCCTTTAGTTAAGTGATCTGCAAGATTTTTCTCTGATCTTACAAAATCTAAGGCTATTATATGGTTTTTCATCTTATATCTCAAGGATTTATGTCGCACTTTCAAGTGTCGATTCATCTTCACATTTGCATTCTCTTGATGGCATTTGTCAATCGCTGACCTGCAATCACAATGAATAGAAATAGCTGGTAATGGTTTTTGCATTAGTGGAATTTCAGTTAGTAAATCTTTCAACCATTCAGCTTCTATACTAGTAGTATCAAGAGCTATCATTTCTGATTCCATTGTACTTCTAGCCATTACAGTTTGTTTAGTAGATTTCCAGGACACAGCTCCTCCTCCTAAAAGGAACACAAATCCTGTGGTGGATTTTACATCTACTGAGTCACTAATCCAATTTGCATCTGAATAACCTTCTAGTACAGATGGATAACCTTTATAGTGTAAACCATAATTTATAGTTCCTTTTAGGTATCTCAAAATTCTTTCTAAAGCATCCCAGTGACTCTTATCAGGATTTGATGTATATCTACTAAGTCTATTTACTGCATAAGCAATGTCAGGTCTGGTGTAGTTTGTTAGGAATCCTAATGATCCAATTATTTGTGCATATTCTCTTTGTAATTGAGGATGACCTGTATTTTTCTTTAGATGTACATTAGGATCATATGGAGTGGAAACAGGTTGACAGTTTGGATCATAAAAATTCTTGAGGATTTTTTCTATGTAATGTGATTGTGATAGCACATATCCATTCTCATTTTTCATGATTTTAGTATTAAGAATTAGGTCAGCTTGACCTAAATCTTTCATGTCAAAATTTTGTGATAAAAAGTGTTTGATATCATTTATGATTTGTATGTCAGAACCAAAAATAAGAATGTCATCAACATATAGGCATAATATCACAATTTTGTTGTTTTTATCTATTTTATGGTATACACACTCATCTGTTTGATTAATTACAAATCCATAAGATAGTATAATTTCATCAAATTTCATATGCCATTGTTTTGGGGCTTGTTTGAGACCATATAGTGATCTAATAAGCTTGCATACTTTCTTTTCTTGTCCAGAAGCTATAAATCCCTCAGGTTGATCCATATAAATTTCTTCATCTAAGTCTCCATTTAAAAATGCAGTTTTAACATCCATTTGATGTATTATTAATTTGTGAATGGATGCTAGAGCTATGAGGACTCTAATGGTAGTAATCCTAGCTACTGGAGAATAGACATCAAAATAATCAATACCAGACTTTTGGGTATATCCTTTAGCTACTAATCTGGCTTTATATTTATCTATTGTTCCATCAGGTCTAAGTTTCTTCTTAAACACCCATTTACATCCTATGGTTTTACATCCTGAAGGAAGATCAGTTAGTTCCCAAGTATGATTTTGAACTATAGATTGTATCTCATTATTTATAGCTTCCTTCCAAAATGGAGCATCTACTGATTTCATTGCATCTTCAAATGTAACTGGAGAATCTTCTACAAGTAATGCATAGAAATCTTCATGGACCTTTTCTATTCTAGTTCTTTTACTTCTCCTAGGCTCCTCTGGACTTTCTAGTGGTCTAATTTGTTTAGAACTAGTTTCACCTTGATTAGAACTAGGATCTGAATTATTAGAGCTAGGGCCTGTGTTGTTTATTCTGGTCTTGTAAGGAAAAATATTTTCAAAGTAATGTGCATCCCTAGCTTCAATTATGGTGTTGTTGGCTATCTCATTAATGTCAGAGTTGATTATTAAAAATCTATTTGCATTACTATCAGAAGCATAGCCAATAAAAATTCCATCTACAGTTTTAGGGCCAATCTTCTTTCTTTTATTCTCAGGTATTTTGACTTTTGCTAAGCACCCCCACACTTTTAGGTGATCTAAATTAGGGTTTCTATTCTTCCAAATTGTGTAAGGGGTTTTATCAGATTTCTTGAATGGAATTCTATTTAGTATATGACATGCAGTCATGAGAGCTTCTCCCCATAAATTTTCTGGCACACCAGAATTAATTAACATTGAGTTTACCATGTCCATTAGTGTTCTATTCTTTCTCTCAGCTACTCCATTAGATTGAGGTGTATATGGAGCAGTTATTTCATGAATAATTCCATTATCTTCACAGAATTGTTTTAATTCATTAGAAGTGTACTCACCACCTCTATCTGATCTTAGTATTTTAATTTTCCTATCCAACTGATTTTCAACTTCTGCTTTATATATTTTAAATTTGTTTATGACTTCATCTTTAGTCTTAATTAAGTAGAGGTAACAATATTTAGAGCAATCGTCTATAAAAGTTACAAAATATTTGTTACCCCCTCTAGTTGTTCTTCCTGAATCACAAACATCACTATGGATGAGTTCTAATATCTCAGAATCTCTATCAATAGTTTTAAATGGTTTCTTAGGAAGTTTGGCTTCTACACATATTTCACATTTTTCATCATCTTTTATATTAAGCTTTGGAATTATATTGAGATGCATCAATCTTTTAATTGAATTATAATTCACATGTCCTAATCTTTGATGCCAAGTGATGGAAGGTTCAATATTCAAAGCTATTGGAGATGCAAGAGTAGAATTCTTAACATTCAATTTAAAAAGACCATCACATAAGAAACCTTTTCCAATGAAGTTCAAACCCTTAGTTATTACAACTTTATTTGATTCAAAAACAAGTTTGTAGCCTTGTTGCACTAATAAAGATCCGCTAATTAAATTTCTCCTAATGTCTGGTACATGATGGACATCCTGCAGGATCAAAGTCTTATCAGAAGTCAGCTTTAGGTTGATCCGACCTATTCCGGATACAGGAGCCACATTATTATTTCCCATTGTCACAGTTCCTCTACTTGAGACCTGATAGGTGGAAAACAAAGATTGATTAGAGCAAACGTGAATATTAGCTCCAGTGTCAATCCACCAATCATTTGCTTGAAAGGTCATGTTTACTTCAGGAGTGAAGAGAACAGACCTGAAAGCAGCCTCAGCTGGACTGGAAGTCACCATGTTTACTTGTGACTTATTAGGTGGAGGTCCTCCCTTCCTAGGCTTGGGTGGTTCAGTTTTCTTGAAAAAGCAGTCCTTAGCAAGATGGTTGGTTCTTCCACAAACGAAGCAGGCTCGACGTTCAGCTCCTTCCTTCTTTTGAAAGTGAACATGGTTCTTATTTTGATGATAGGGTTTCTTCTTAAATGTTTTATTTTGATTTTGGTGGAAGGGACGTTTCTTGTGTTGGGGAAAGGGTTTGGATTCAACATTGTTTACTTTGGGTTCTTTGGGTTCAGATTTTGTCACATTTTTCTCCCTGAGTCTATGTTGCTCTTCAATTCTAATAGAATTCAATACTTGCTCTAGGGTAAGATCTCCTTGGGTATGGTTAAGGTTTTTGGCAAAATCTGACCAGGACTCGGGAAGTTTGTCTATAAGACAGGCTATCTGAAACGTTTCATCTAAGATGGATCCATTCACTTTTAATTGGTGAACTATATGTTCAAATTCATGAATTTGCTCATTCATTGGTTTAGAATCTACCATTTTAAATTTGTTAAAATCAGAAGCTTTAAATCTTTTAATTCCCATATCATCTAAACCATACTTTTTCTCTAGGGTTTCCCACAGAACTTTAGCATTAGTGATAGTATAATATATATCATATAACCTATCAGATAAAGCTCCTAAGATTCTGTGTAGACAATGATACTCTATTTCTTGAGGTGTTCTTGGGATAGGAATGGAATCTGTGGAGGAAGATGAGGAAGATTGCCTAGTAACTGGTCTAGATGAAGATGGGTTATCTGGTTCTATGGCTGTTATTAGATGTAGGGTTGTTAACCAAAATCTCATTTGGTTTTGCCAACGACGAAAATTATTCCCATCAAACTTCTCTGGTTTAGCAGACATAACTTCACTTGTAGCCATAATCTGATGATGAATGAATATTTTTGTTATTATAATGCAGCAGAAATATATAAAGCATTCATTCAACAGAATAATCATGCATTGTAACATTTCGTTTTTAAGAATTGCAGACAACATTAACATAAAAACCAGAATGTTAATCATGTTACTATTCTAAACAGCACAAAATTAGTTTCTTGGAATGTTGGGAATCTTAACTGTTTAGACAATAAAATTTAATTCTCTTAACCGTTACAAAACGTTTATCACATGTTAATTGTTCAAAAATAAATATTACATTTTAATTATTCAAAAATTAAAATGTATCAGATTAAAGGCCCATTAATCCGGAGCGGCATTCGTGTCCGCAGGTCGTGTGGCATTCGTGTCCGCAGGTCGTGTGCGCGCGCCACCCGACCCGAACCCGAGCCCGGCCCGGCCAGCGTGCGCGTGTGTGGTGTGGAGCATAACCTTTGTTTTCTTCTAGGCATAGGAGAGAAAGGGAAGGCTTATAAAGAGCCTATCTTCCCATCTCTTTTCCAATGTGGGACTAAAGTTTTCCTCCTTTCCTCTACAAACCCAAGTTTTAAGTTATCTTTATTATATAATTCCAACAATTATTACACCCTACATAGGTTGACATATATCCTGGGTCTTGGTCTATGGTTTTGCGTAGTAAATTTGACCGAGTGGAAAAATAAGTTTCAAGGGATCGTCAGTTCTACAAACAAACTTCAACAACAGAAAACACGATGTAAAATTAAACAGTAGAACATGGATCGTAGCTGGGTCTTCTTAACGTGAAAATGGTCTGGTATTCGGTGGGCCGTAATTGGACCTATTGGGCCATTATTTCCAACTCCTGACGACTTCTTGTGCCCATCGAAAAAAAGTTGTAACAGGGGCTAACAGTAATTGGAACGGGGAGATACCCCATTCACATACAATTTTTACTGGCTATTTGATGAGCATGTTATTTTCCCCTCGGAACAAAATAATGAAAGGAAGCTTGAAACAACAAAATCATCGCACAAACTCTCTTTGCTAGAATTTGCTACGCTTCTTTCGTACATGTATCTGGACAAGCATCAGATGCTGATATTCAATTTCAGTTTCGTCATTCTAAGCTTAATATTGGCATTTCTGGAGAATAAAAATAAAATGAAATAAAATAAAAAACAATTATGGAGGCTTCATTGACATTTCCATCATTGTCCCAGCTTCACATTGACGTGTATTTTATTAGACCGCATCTCATGTGCATCTCTTAATACATCGACTCATTCAAAAATCAAATCCCTCACATAACAAAGCAGGGAAAGAAATTAAGACCCGGCTGCTGAAGAGGGGAAAAGGTGAGAAGGGGAAAAAGTGAGGAAATATGAGCAGGAACAAGACTACGCTGGAGTCGGCTCCTCTGCTGGCTTGGTCTCAATTACTTTTCTCTTGCTATCTGCTATATATTTCCATCCACGTTTGTGAACTCCGCTGATTTTCACAGGAGCATCCGCGACTGCTATGCCTGCACAAACAGAGAACATATGAGGATTGATTGTAGCTGAACTAACTAAATTTTGATTCCCATAAGCAAATGAGAAATAAACTAGGAATGCAGATGTTTACACACAACAAAATAAAACCTGTACTAGACACATTCATATATTATGTGAAATACTTCGACTGATGTTAATGCCTTGTGCATTTTGAAAATATTTTTGATATAATTATACTCAATTTCGTGAGGAAGGAAAATAAAGGTAGAGATGGTCAAATCTGCAATAGCACATCAAGCAGGTCATGTCATGCAAAACACTAAAGGCATCATGATTAAGATAGATTAAGATAATCAAATCAAAGAGCAAATTGAGGGCGGTACAGTTATACCAATAAGACAAAATGTCTCTCCCTAAAAGGGACAATATAAAGGAAGTCGTCCGCAAGAGAAAACAAATTCAATAATATTCTAACTATTTTATATAGGATACGTTCAAGAGCTAATATTTAACTCAGCAACATACTAGAAAGCTAGAACTCCCAGTACTATCTTGAAGAACATAATGCTTGAGCAGGCATTGACAACCTTAATCAACTGCATTAGTACCTTTTAATTTGTGGACCCTTTTGTGAGACAATAAATTACCATAGTCTCTGAACAAAGAACTTAAAACAAGCACGGTCGAAAAAAATTAAAAGAGAGCAAGAAGTACAAGTAAACAGGTAACCTCAGGTTGACGAGGTCCTATGGTTTTGCTCAAGTTCATACCATCAGTGGGTCATTATCTGTTTCCCTTCTTACGCTAGAGTCCAAGCTCTCCCTTATGTAGTCCTTTATTACGCAGCGTTATCTTCCCCATAGTGGCTTTGGTATTGGGCATACCAAACGGAGCCCAAGGAGAAAGCAAATTGCATGATGTCCAATTTACCCTCAGTGTTAATTGTTCATTGAGATTATTAGAGACATATAACCCGTGATTTTTGTCCATTTTCCTTTGTTTCGACCCCATGCTAATAAGCACAAATACTTTGAAACTTCATGATTTTCAAGCGCGATAACCAATGACTACAGTCCATTCTCGCCTGTTTCGACCAAATATCAATTAAGTACGACATCTTCAAAATTCACAATTTTTATGGGCTATAACGCACTATTTTTTTTCATTTTCGTTCATTTCAACCCAAAGTCAAATAAGTATGTGCACTTTAAATTCATGATTTTTATGGGTTATAATCCATGATCTTTATCCATTTTTATTCGTTCTAACCCAATGATGATTAATTACGCATACTCAAAGTTCCTGATTTTTATGAGCTATAATTCATGATTTTTGTCCATTTTTATCTTTTACGGTCCAATAGAAATTAAGTACAAGTATTTTAAATTTCATATAATCTCATGAGCTATTACCTGCAATTTTTGTTCATTTCGCTCAATTCAACCCGATGAAAATTAAATATACATACTTCAAAATTCTTGATTTTCTAGGGTTAACCCACAATTTTTTTTCTTTTTTATTTTTTAGTCTTGATCAATTGGCAATTTATTTGATTACATGAAAAAAAATTAGGGAACCAATGACTACAGTCCATTCTCGACTGTTTCGACCAAATATCAATTAAGTACGACATCTTTAAAATTCATAATTTTTATGGGCTATAAGAGCAAGTCCAGCAAGCTCTGAAGGAGGCTCTGAAGGAGGCTCTGAAGGCTGACGTGGCTGTGGAAGTTGGCAGCCCCCCCTCCAGCAAGCTCTGAAGGCCTCCCAAGCCCCTCTCCTTAGGCCGACGTGGCGGTGGAGAGCTTCGGAGCTCCCAAGCGCTCCACAAATTTGTGGAGCGCTTGGGAGCTCCCAACTGGGAGAGGATTTACAAAAAACCCCCTCAAAAATCACTAGTCCGAAGATGATGGCGTTCGCGGAGATGCTGGCGTTCGCGGAGATGAGGGGTGGCGTTCGGAGTGGGATCGGAGACTGATGGTGGCTGGGGTGCCTCCGATTGCGCCTCCGCATGCCGACGGGGTGGGATCGGAGATGATGATGGCGAAGAGGCCTCCGACTGTCGAAGGGGTGGGGTTGGGTGTGCTGTTTGAGGTTGTCGAAGGGGTGGGATTTGGGGTTGGGATTTGGGGAGAAGATGAAGTGTTTTGTTTTTTTTTATTTGGGTGCGTTGTTTGAGGTTGGGATTTGGGGAGAAGATGAAGTGTTTTGTTTTTTTTTTATTTGGGTGCGTTGTTTGAGGTTGGGATTTGGTGTTTTGATTTGGGATTTTTTTTTTAATTGGCTGAGTTGTGACCTCTTGAGTTGAAATTTTACCGTTGTATGAAACACCGACACAAGAAGCTTATCCAGAATTCAGCCGTTAAAAAAAGATGCCGTTGAAAAATTTACCGTTGTAAAAAATCTTCTATAAATTCGTTTTACTTCAATACACAAATCATTCCACACAACTCTCTCATAAAAAAAAATCTATAGTTCCCTATCAAATTACAAATCTCATGGATCCCTCACAAAACTATTATTCGCACCTCCTTGCCGGTGAAGGATCGACCTTATACCCGCCGTTCTATACAGAAGTCGTAGAAGAATGTAACCCCATCGAATTATCGCAATCCGCAACACAACAAGTGTCATCCCAAGAAACACCGACCACAAAGAAGAAGAAGGCTTACACGCGGTCCGAAAATTGGACTGTCCACGAGGATAAGCTTCTTGTGTCTGTTTGGCTGAACACGAGCCAAGACGCCATCCAAGGTACGGGGCAACATAAAGATAAGTTTTGGCACCGAGCTAACGACTATTTTATCCTATACTCCACCGATCCAACGAGCCGCACGCCAAACCAAATGATGCATCGTTGGTCAACGATTCAATTGTCCGTCAACAAATTTTGTGGGTGCGTTGCTCAGATTGAAGGAAGACAAAGATCTGGTACGGGAATTATTGACCAGGTAAATATTTAATTATGTTTGATTATGTTTGATTATGTTTGCTCAGATTCAATATGTTTAATTATGTTTGATTATTCTAAAATTAACTCTTGTGTAGACTGCAGAAGTAAAAGAATTATATCAATCTCTTTATGGTAAGCCATTCGTGTTTGACCATTGCTGGGTTGAGTTGCGTCATCATCAAAAGTGGATCCAACAAATGGAAACTTACAATAAGATTCGATCACAGCCGAGAAGAACCACATACTCTGATTTCTCACCAAACAATTCCATACCAGCGACCCCCATCGAGTTGAACACTGGCTCGGATGATGTTATAGCAAGGCCTGAAGGGAGGAAAGCGGCAAAGCTCAAGAGGAAACAAAATGTGGAAAACTCTGAGTCCGCTAAGTCCATCATGGGAGAGGCTTTCGCGTGGATGAAGGAAACCACAAATCAAAAAATAGAGCTAAAACAAAAGAAACAAGATGACGACATCATGAAGATGGATCTCTCAACACTCAATTTAGTTCAACGACAATACCTTGAAATGCGTCAGGCAAAGATATTGGAGAGGTGGATGTCTAAGGGTTCTGCCTAATTATCATATATTATCTTGTATTAGATTTATGATTGTACTCGCATCGCATCCTAATTAGCTCTTCCTAATTATCTTGTATTAGATTTATGATTCTACTTGAAGTTGAAAATTTTGGCATTTAATGAAAACAACTACTTCATTGAAAAGAAAATTGGCGTAGTACAACAACTCGAACTTCTTTGCTGAAATTACATTAGAAACTTAATCCTCGTCGATGGATCCCTTGAGCTGCCACAGATGCTCGATCAAATCATTCTTTAGTGATTTGTGTGTTTGCGTGTTCCTGATCCGATGATGATTTTGGATGAACTCAGTTAGAGGCACCGTCTGCACATGAGAAGGTTCAACGACTGGTATCGAATCATTAAAGTCGAAGTTGTTATCCAATTGACAATCTCGTTCATCTTCAACAATCATGTTATGCATTATGATGCAAGCTGTCATGATGTCTTTCAGCACACTAGGTTGCCAGAAACGTCCTGGTCCACGAACAATCGCAAATCGAGCTTGCAACACGCCAAAAGCTCGCTCAACATCTTTTCTTGCGCTCTCTTGTTGTTGAGCAAAGTATTTATGTTTGTTTCCTCGCGGTGCTGGAATAGTCTTCACTAATGTGGACCACTCTGGGTAAATCCCATCGGCGAGATAGTATCCCATATTGTACTCGTGGCCATTAACAGTATAGTTGCACGGTGAAGCTCTTTCCTCCGCAAGTTGTGCGAAAACCAGTGAACGATGTAGTACGTTGAGGTCATTGTGAGACCCCGACAGTCCAAAGAAGACATGCCATATCCAAAGATCTTTGCTAACTACGGTCTCTAAAATAATTGTAGGTTCATGAAAATGCCCAATATGCATACCTTGCCAGGCGGTTGGACAGTTCTTCCATACCCAGTGCATGCAGTCAATGCTCCCAAGCATACCAGGAAAACCTCGTTGTGAACCTTCCTCGAGCAGGCGTGCAACGTCTTCATTAGTCGGTGAACGAATGTATTCCTCCCCAAAGATGTTGATAATCGATCGAACGAACCTCTTCACGCTCTCAAGCGACGTACTTTTACCGATCCGAACGTAGTCGTCAACGGCGTCAGCGGATGCTCCATATGCGAGCATCCGCATAGCTGCAGTAATCTTTTGAAGGCTAGATAGTCCTAACTGTCCAGCACCATTCCTCTTTTGGACGAAGTACTTGTCATGTTCGACGACAGCGTCGTGGATTCGAAGGAATAACGAACGCGACATTCTGAATCTTCGACGAAAATAATGAAGAGGATATGTTGGTGTGTCAGCAAAATAATCTTGGAACAACCGATTGTGGCCTTCCAGTCGGTATCAGTGGAACACGATACGTCTTTTGTATTGAACTGAAGTTGAATCTTTCCCTTGTTCTTCTTCCTCGACGACAGCAGCTCCCATAAGAAAGAACGTCTTCATCATTTCATCATCCTTGTTCTTCTTCCTCGACGACAGCAGCTCCCATAAGAAAGAACGTCTTCATCATTTCATCATCGCTAAAGCTAGATGAGCTAGACATTTTGTTCTGGGAGACGATGGGTTGAGGTGAGAAGGCATCGAATTTTATAGGAATCAGTCGGTTGACGGTCAAAGTTTGTGATGCCTCGAAGTTCGTGCCCAACCTCGAAGACCGTGTGCGTTCCCTCGAAAGCCGTGGGTTACCTTGAAGACCGTGTGCGCTCCCTCGAAGACCGTGGGTTGCCTCGAAGACCGTGTGAGCTCCCTCGAAGGCCGTATCCAACGGTTAGAAATAAAATACAAGAGGTTTAAATATAATTAAAAATAATGGGTAAAATATTAAAATAGAAGAGGGTTTTTTTTGATATTGTTGGAGCTCCTAACTAGGAGCTTGTTGGAGCTCCATAAAATAAGAAGATGCTCTCAAGGCCTATTTTAATAATTTTTTATACCAAAATGCTTGAGAGCTCTTGAGAGCTTGCTGACTAGGACTCCCAACTGGGAGCTTGCTGGACTTGCTCTAACGCACTATCTTTTTTCATTTTCATTCATTTCAACCCAACGACAAATAAGTATGTGCACTTTAAATTCATGATTTTTATGGGTTATAATCCATGATCTTTATCCATTTTCATTCGTTCTAACCCAATGATGATTAATTACGCATACTCAAAGTTCCTGATTTTTATGAGCTATAATTCATGATTTTTGTCCATTTTTATATTTTACGGTCCAATAGAAATTAAGTACAAGTATTTTAAATTTCACAATCTCATGAGCTATTACCTACAATTTTTGTTCATTTCGCTCATTTCAACCCTATGAAAATTAAATATACATACTTCAAAATTCATGATTTTCTAGAATTAACCCACAATTTTTTTCTTTTTATTTTTTAGTCTTGATCAATTGGCAATTTATTTGCTTACATGAAAATTAGGGAACCAATGACTACAGTCCATTCTCGCCTGTTTCGACCAAATATCAATTAAGTACGACATCTTCAAAATCCACAATTTTTATGGGCTATAACGCACTATCTTATCTTTTTTCATTTTTATCTTTTACGGTCCAATAGAAATTAAGTACAAGTATTTTAAATTTCACAATCTCATGAGCTATAACCTGCAAAATTTGTTCATTTCGCTCATTTCAACCCGATGAAAATTAAATATACAAACTTCAAAATTCATGATTTCTAGGGTTAACCCACAATTTTTTTTTCTTTTTATTTTTTAGTCTTGATCAATTGGCAATTTATTTGCTTACATGAAAATTAGGGATTTTTATGGGCAAAATCATTATTTTTTTTATTTTCATTTGTTTCAATCCAATGACAATTAAGCATGCACATCTTAAATTTTGCGATTTTCATGGGCTATAACCCATGATTAGTGTTCATTTTCGCTTGGTTTGACCTAATGTTAATTGACAATGGTAATTTCAAAATTCACGATATTCATAGTCTGTAACTCGTGATTTTTTGTTTATTTTTGTTCATTTCAACCCAAGGTCAATTACCTACGCGTACTAGAAATTCATAATTTTTATAAGTTATAATCCACGGTCTTTGTCCATTTTTGTTTATCTCATCATAATGACAACAAACTACGCATGTTTCAAAATTCGTGACTTTCATAGGCTATAATTCATATTTTTTTCCATTTTCGTTCTTTTGACCAAATGCGATTTAATTATGTGTACTTCACAATTTCAATAGACTAATAGCCCATTATATTTATCCATTTTTGTTAGTTTCAACCCAATGAAAATTAAGTACACGTTTCTCTAAATTTATGATTTAATGAGCTATCACCCACAATTTTTATTTATTTTCATTCGTTTCAACCTAACAACAATTAAATACACACGCTTCAAATTATTTACTTTCAAGGACTAACCCATGATTATTTTTCAATTTTGTTCATTTCTATCAAATGCCAATTTACTATGCATACTTAGAAACTAACAATTTTATGAGAAATAACCCACAATTTTTGCCTATTTTCATCCGTTTCAATACAATGGTAATTTAGCATGCAAATTGCGATTTTTATTGGCTACTCATGATTATTATTCATTTTTGTTTGTTTCAATTCAACGTGAACCAAATAGAGGACTTTTAAAATTTCATAGTTTTTATAAGTTATATACCCATGATTTTTGTTCATTTTCATTCATTTTGAACCGAAGGCAATTAAATGTGTACTTTAAATTCATGATTTTTATAGGTTATATAACCCCTCATCTTTGTCCATTTTCCTTCATCCCAATCTAATGACAATTAAGTGTGCATGTTTGAAAATCACGATTTCATGAGCACTCACGATTTTTGTTCAATTTTGTTTGTTTGATCCAATAACAACTAAGCACGCATACTTCAACATTCATGATTTTCATGGTTAACCCATGATTCTAGTCTATTTTAATTGTTTCGATCCAGTGATAAATAAATGTGCATACTTAAAATTTAAAGATTTTCATAAGCTTATAATCCATAATTTTTGCTAACTTTCATTCATATTGACCCAATAAAAATTAAGCATGCATACTTCAAAAGTTCACGAAGTTCATAGGCTCTAACCCGCCATTATTGTCCATTTTTATTTGCCCCGACCCAATGTCAATTAATTATATGAACTTCAAAATCCTAGATTTTTCATCGACTATAACTCACTACTTTTATTCGTTTTTGTTCAAATCTATCAAAAGTCAATTAAGTATGCGTACTTCAAATTCACCATTTCTACAGGTGATATCCTATGATCTTTGTCGATTTTTGTTTGTCCCGACCCAATGACAATTAATTACGCATACTTAAAAATCCATGATTTTTATGGGCCAAAACCAAATTTTATTGTCTAGTTTTATTTTTTTTTTTCAAATAGAAATTAAGTATACATACTTCAAAATTTCATGATTTTTATAGACTATAACCAATGATTTTTGCCTTTTTTCATTTTGATCCGATAGCAATTAGAAACACGTATTTTAAAATTCACGATTTCATAAGCTACAACTGAAATTTTTTTATTCCTTTTCATTTGTTTCAACTCAATGGCAATTAGGTATGCGTATTTAAAAATTCTTGATTTTCATGGACACCCATAATTTTTTATTCATTTTGTCCATTTCGATCCAATGACAAATTAATTATGTTGTACTTTTTGCGATTTTCATGACAACCTATGATTTTTGTCTATTTTTGTTCATTTTAACCTAATGGTAGTCAAGCATGCATGATTCAAATTTTCACTATTTTCACAGGCTTTAACCGATGATTATTGTTTTATTATCGTTTATTGTGACTAGATGTCAATTAGTTATGGGAACTTTAAAATTCAAAACTTTTATGGATCATTTTTGTTCGTTTTTTTCCTTTCAGACTTGAAGGCAATTAAGTATATGAACTTCAAATTCACGATTTTTATGGGCGGTAACTAAGGGTGCGAACAATTTGGACTAGAATATGATACTTACCATATTTGTATCCACTTGTCATTCACGAATATAGACACAAATACAGATGTGTCTAGGTAAGGAAAACCCATATCCATATCTACTAAAACCGAATACGAATATGGATCTACATGCGGATATATATGTAGATATACATGCAGAAACAAAAAAGTTATGGGAAAATAAAATAATATCAAAAAAATATAGCCGATATGATACAAGATAGTTCATTAATATGTTTGTTATATCTGAAAAGCTAAGATTGGATCTCTTCATCATCAAATTTATTTTTAACTATATATTCAGAAATTTTGGATACAGATATTTCGGATCCGGATTGAAACAATTACTCATGTACGATCAACATATATTCAGATATTTCGAATACTGGTCCGAATATTTCACTACATGACAATATCTGCAAACATATTCAATCGGTTAAACATTTGAGTAATCATATTCATATGCTAACAGATCTAGTTACGAATATATCTGTGGATATGAATACGATTTTGCACCCTTAGGAGTAACCCGTGATCTTTGTCAATTTTCATTCATTTGAAATCAATGACACTTAATTATGCATACTTCAAAATCTGTGATTTATATGGGCTTCAAAATCTGTGATTTATATGGGCTATAGCACAATTCTACTCAATTTTCGTTCTTTTGAGTTTTGGCCTAATAGCAGTAAAGTATACATACTTTAAATTTTTATGATTTTGATGGATTATAACCCGTAATTTTTATCCATTTTTATTTTTTCAACTCTTGATGACAACTATCAAATTTTAATAAAAAACACTATTTTCATGGGCTAAAATCTATGATTGTTGTTCTTTTTTAACCAATGACAGTTAAATATGCGTATTTCCATATTCATGATTTTCATGGGCTACTACAATGATTTTTGTGCATATAATCTAATGAAAATTAAATATGCATACTTAGCAATATTTTTTGCTACTTTCAGTTGTTTTGACCGAATGGTAATTAATTACGCATATTTTAAAAATTGTGATTTTCATTAGCAACGATTTTTGTTTGCTTTGACCCAATAGTGATGTGTTCTTCAAAATTCGTGAATTTTTATGGTGATAACCTACTAGTTTTTTCTACTAATAACTATTAAGTTTGCGTTTTTCAAACATTACGATAAATTTAACCATGTTTGTTTATTTTGGCACAATGTCAATTAATTATGGGTAATTCAAATTCCTAATTATCATAAGATATAACTCGCTTGTTTTGTTCATTTTTGTTTGATTCGACTCAATAACAAATAAGTGTGTAATTCAAAATTTATAATCTTCATGGGTCATATAACCAACAATTTTTGTCCACTTTGTTTTTTGTGCTTTTCGATCCAATGACAATAAAATATACATACTTTAATATTATTGATTTTCATAACCAAAGATATTAAAATATACATACTTTAAAATTAACAATTTTTATAAACTATAACATGCAATTTTTTAGTTCATTTTCGTTCATTTCGCCTAATTGCAATTATGCGTTCGCACTTCAAAAATTCATGATTTTCATAGGCTACTATAACCTACGATTTTCTTCCTTTTTTTGTTCATCTCAACTCAATGGTAAGGGCACGTAAAATTTTACAATTTTCATGAGCTATATAACCCATAATTTTTGTTTGTTTCAATCTAATACCAATTAAATGCGTACTTCAATATTCTGTATTTTCAGACTATGACACATGTAGTTCATAATATTTTTAGCCATTTTGCTCATTTCATTAAAATGATAATTCATTATCCATACTTAAAAAATTGTGATTTTTCTAAGCTATAACCCTCGATTTTGGTCAATTACATTTGCTTAAATTCAGATCACTCAATGCAAAATAAGTATGCGTATGCCAAAATACATGATTTCTATAGGATAAAACCAATAATTTTGTACATTGTTCTTCATTCTGGCTAATACCAATTTAGTAGGGGAACTTCATAATTCACAATTTTGATGGGTTAACCCATGATTTTTATCATTTTTAGCTCGTTGTAAATTATTAAGTACGCATATTTCAAAATTCTAGAATTTTTGCCAATGCCAACATATGTTTTTTTAGTCCTTTTTATTTTGCTTCAAACTAATGACAATGAAAAATACACACTTCAAAATTTCGCAACTTTCATGGATAGCTTATGATTTTTATCTATTTTCATTTGTTACGACTCAATGACAATTAGGTACGCATATTTTAAAATTCACGATTCATAAGCTACAACCCACGATTATTGTCAATCTTCATTCATTTCGATACAATGACAACTAAGTACGCATACTTCAAAATTCTTAATTTTCATGGGCTAACCCATAAAGTTTGTTCATTGTCTTTCGTTTCGAACCAATGAAAATTAAGTATGCATACTTTAAAATTAGCAATTTAAATGGGCTATAACCTCAATTTTTTTCCATTTTCATTCATAGTGAGCCAATTGGAAAGGGGCCTTCGTACAATAAAATTAGCAAATTTCATGGGCTATATAACCCATATTTTTGTTATTTTTATTTTTTCACCCAATTACAGTTAATTATGCATACTTTAAAATTCATAATTTTTATGTGTTATAACCCATGATTTTTATCCGTTTTCGTTTATTTTCATTCAGTAGTAGTATGCATGCTTTAAAAGTCGTGATTTTCATGTGCTATGACCCATGTTTATTGTCCATTTATGTTATTTTCGACTCAATGAAAATTTAGTCAAGCATTTTAAAATTCATTATTTCATGAGCTACAATCTACGATTTTTGTCTATTTTCTTTCTTTTAAACATAGTGGCAAGTAAGTGCAACTTCAAAATTCATGATTTTTATGGGTTAATACACGATATTTGTTCAGTTTCATCTATTTTGATCTAATGACAATTAATTAAGGATATACTTGAAAATTATCGATTTTCATGAGCAATAACTCAAAATTTTTGTCTAATTTCATTAGTTTTAGCCCAACGACAGCGAAGCAGCGTATTTCAAAATATTGTGATTTCGCTAGGCTTGATTAGTGTTTATTTTCGTTAGTTTCAACCCAATGTCAATTAAGAATGCATAGTTCAAAATTTGTGATTATTCAATGGTTCTTATCACTATTTTTGTCCATTTTCATTCTTTTCGACCGAATGACAATTAACTTCATAATCCCTATGGGTTACAACACACACGATCTTTGCTCATTTTGGTTGATCCGACTCAAAGGCAATTAAGTATGTCCGATTCAGCATTCATAATTTTTATAGGCTAATATATGATTATTGTCTGTTTCGCTCTTTTGACAAATGACAATTACGTGTACTTAAAAAATTCACAATTTTCATGGACTAATTCACAATTTTAATTCATTTATGTTCGTTTCTAAGTATGCGCACTTCAAAATTCTTGATTTTCATGGGCTAACTCACGATTTTTTTGCATTTTTATTTATTTTGATCTATTGGCAATTAATTATCCACAACTTTTGTTTATTTTCATTCGTATCGATCCAATGATAATTAAGTATATATACTTTAAAATTCACGATTTTTGTATATTATATCCACAACCTTTGTCCATTTTGGTTGGTTCGACCAAAAGGCAATTAATTGTATATACTTTAAAATTCATAATTTCTATAGATAATAACTCATGATTTTTGTCCATTTCTTATTCTTTTGAGCAAATGTTAATTAAGTATGCGTACTTCAAAATTTCAAGATTTTTATGGACAATAACCTATGGTTTTTGTTCATTTAGTTTTTTCAATCAAATGGCAATTAAGCACGCGTATTTAAAAATTCATTATTTTGAGCTAGAACCCAATATTTTAGCTCTTTTTTGTTTATTTCAACTGAATGATAATTAGGTACATGTACTTCAATTCATAGATTCATAGGCTAACCTATGATTTGCGCCTATTTTTGTTTGTTTTGATCCAATTGAAACTAATTGTGCATACTTTAAAATTAGGAATTTTTTGAAATATATAATCCACGATTTTTTGTCTATTTTCATTCATTTCGACCAAATGACAAATAAGCATGCGAACTACAAAACTTAGTGATTTTCATGGGCTATGGCACATGATTATTATCTATTTTCATTTGTTTCGATGCAATGTCAATTAAGTATGCGAACTCCAAAATTCATGATTTTCATAGGCTCACGATTTTTATTCACTAAGCTGCAACCCATGTTTTTTGTTTATGTTCTTCATTCTAACCCAATAGCAAAATTTAAAATGCATGATTTTAATGAGCAAACCCATGATTCTTTCCATTTTTTGTTTCAGTCTAATGACAATTAATTATACAATACTTAAAAATTTAAAAATTTGCGACTTACATGAGCTAACTCACATTTTTATCCTACGTTCATTTTGACCGAATGACAATTTGATATGCATATTTCAAAATTTTCCGATTTTCATAGGATATATGACCCATTGGTTGGTGTCCATTTTCTTGACGAATGCCAATTAAGTACAGAAACTTCAAAATTAGCAATTTTTATGGGCTATAACTGTTTTTATTTATTTCGACTCAACAACAATTAAGTATGCATACTTAAAATTTACAATTTTTATGATGTTATAACCTATGATCGTCGTCCATTTTCGTTCGTTTCAACCTAATATTTAACTATATGCACTTTAAAATTCATGGTTTTTAAGGGCTACAAGCCTACAACTCATACTATTTATTTATTTTTATTCTTCTGATTTAAATGGCAAATAAGTATATATACTTTAAATTTTCACAATTTTATTTGTTTGTTCCAACCAAATGCAATTATGTATAAAATTTCAAAATTTGCAATTTCTTTGACTATATAACTCATAATTTTTTTCGTTTACGTTCTTTTCGATTCAAAATTTTGTGAATTTCACGGGCTATTAATATAACACATGATTATTTTCCATTTTTGTCTATTTCCACCCAATATCAATTAATTATGGAAACTTCAAAGTTCAAGATTTTCGTGGTATAAATTATGATTTTTGACCATTTTTGTTAGTTTCAACCCAACGCAAAGGCAATTAAGTTTCGACACAACCCAAAGGCAATTAAATATACATACTTTAAATTCACAATTTTTGTGGGTTATAACCCCACAATATTTGTTATTTTTTGTTCGTTTTGACCCAGTGACAGTTAATTACACATACTTTAAAATTCGTGATTTTAGTGGGCTATATTTTAATTTTTGTCCAATTTCCTTCAATTTGATCCAATGGTAATTAAGTATGTATATTTCAAAAATAGCTATAACTATAATCCATGACTACTGTCCTTTTTTTGTCTCAACCAATGGTAATTAAATACGTATATTTCAAAATTCACTCTTTCATAAATTACAATCCATAATTTTTGTTCATTTTTGTTCGTTTCGACCCTATGCCAATTAATTGTGTACACTTCAAAATTGTTTATTTTCATGGGTTAACTCATAATTTTTGCACTTTTTCTACATTTCTATTCAATGAAAATTAATTATACGTCTTGAAAATTAGTGACCTTCATGGGTTGTAACGCACATTTTGCCCATTTTTGCTTGTTTCGACCCAATGGCAATAAAGAATGCGTATTTCAAAACTTTCATGGGCTATAATCCATAATTTTTGTCCATTTTCGTTCGTTTTGACACAATGACAATCAAGCATGCGTACTTTAAAATTTTGTGATTTTCATAAGCTATAATCCATGAATTATCGTCCATTTTTATTTCTCTAGACCCAATACCAATTAAGTACGAGACCTTCAAAATTCATGATTTTAATGTACTGTAATCCACAATTTTTGTTTATTTTCGTTAGTTTCAACTTAAAGGCAATTAAGTATGTATACTTCAAAATTCACGAGTTTTAGATTATAACACACAAGTTTACAAGTTATAACCCACGATCTTTGTCCATTTTCTATCGTTTTGACCCAATGACAAAAATTAAATTTAAAATTCATGATTTTTATGAGCTATAACTCATATTTTCGTCCATTTTCCTCCATTCGATCCATAATTTTTAAGTAACATACCATAACTTAATTCTATCAAATTGTTTGTTGATTGCATACTACATCAGCAGATATCATTTTACTAGTCCATAAAATAATTTTACATCCAGACAGATTAAATAACGTTGTGACAAACATAGACCGTTGCACATTTACAACATAGGAAACGAAAGGGCAGTGAGTGGACCAAGGAGTTTACACCCAGGGACTCATCAAAGCAGAGCCTATGATTACCACATAGTGAAATAATAATAGCTTAGACAGGAGCAACTTCTCATGTGTTACGTGCGTGATTAAACCACCACTTGGTGACAGAAGTCACAGAATGATGCTAGGAAACTGATCAGCAATAAAGTAGAGGTAGGGAAACACATTCCATTGAGTACTTGATATAATTCGCAAACATCATTAAGTGCTTGATTTATTTTACATACTAATTTAAGTGTTTATCTTTAGTAATTTTCCCTTCTTTCTTTTTAGTTTTATGATGGCAGAGTTATGGTCTCATTGAGTCATTCTGAGCATAGTACCTCTCTCTATTGAGTCAAGATTAACATTCTTTGTTCAGGAGATGTGTAGCTATCTTGGGTTTACTCAAACAGCAGGTAAAAGATCCCGGTTCTTGTAGATTAGATAAGAAAGCACCAGTTATCAATGTTTGTTGGATCCAGAAGCCCGAGCGAAGCAGTCACATAACAAAGTAGGATTCGAGGTGTAGAGGGAAGAGCTCATTGATTGAAGTGGTGAAGAATTAGTTGCTGTTGATGTAAAACAGCAATTTAGTTGACCAATTGGGAGGAAACTGTAGCAATGTTTATACACTGAGGAAAGTAGGAGCAGCAGGTTATGGACTAATATATCACCAAGCTCATGATCATGGTCTGTGCAGGATATGTTTTGAAGGGTATGGAGAAGATGCTACATATATACTCAAGGGACATATAATCATATATGTTAAAAGAGGTCAAGTTAAGGTCACAGAAAAGCAGCAGGAGAGGTCGAAGAGTGCTCTGTAGGAGTTATGCAAGACTTCATTTCATCCACTTAAACCAGTTGATTCCTGTGGACTTCACCAGTGTAGAAACTCACTCAGACATTTCCACACCAGTAGCTCAGACTTCAACACATCATATGCAACTAAACACCATAGATTATAAAGAGAAGGTTATACAAAGATGCCAATTCAAGGTAGTACATTAAAGCTTGTCATACTTAGTGATGCTATTTACAATTAATAAGCACATAAAGTGTTTGCTGATAACTCTAATTCCACTTGGATGAATACTTTCTAGTTCTAGTTAAGTGTAGACAGACAAGAACTTTGTGCACCTCCGAACCAACCATCATCTTCTGCATAACATATCTAATTCTAGAACGAGAAAGGGAAAGCAAAATTGTCTACTCCCTTCTATCTCCTTCTAAAAACTTACTCAAAATGTCAATCAAATAAAGTTGAAATCAGCTATCACCATGTAAAGTTTTATGCAATGCATCTAAAACTAGTACCACTTTCAATACAATCGGGCCATAGTTTGAATCGGATAACTAAATCCTAATAAATTCTTTGAGTAATACCATTTACATACATTGCTGAGTATAAACATAAAGGAAAATTTTTGAGAAAATTAGGGGAAATAAACAAAAAAATAACTCACCGGCCTTGTGTCGAACCCCCCAAGCCTTGCCATGTCGCCCATCCTAATTTCGCCATCAAACAAGTCCAATCAAAATTCCTCAAAAAGAGAAACAATATCAAATCAAAGAAGATAAAAGACAAGAGTAAAACCTTATAGAGGTTGATCTTTGTTATCTCGTAGGAGACATCCCTCCAGTGACTCTTGGCCATCTGGAACCCAATCCCCCAGTTCGGCAAGAACTGCGCCACTTCGAAAAGGTTCTTCTTCTTCCTCTGCTTTGATTTCCTCGCCTCTGCCACCTCAGCAGCGGCGGAGGCGGCGACAGCTAAAGACGGAGGAGCAGAGGTGCTTAGGGTTCTGATGAGGTTGAAAGATCGCCGGAGAAAACTGACGGCGTTCTCCGTCGCTAATCTGCTTGCCAAGGCCGCCATTGATTTGGTAGGTGTAGCACCTTTTTCTGTTGTTTTGGGGAGACGAGGGTTTTTGGGCTGGGTTTTGCTATCGGAGCTCGGCTCCGCCTGCTTGATTTGATTTGCGGACAAATTTTCAAAACAATCCCTTTTGCAATTTTATTCCCAAAAAAACGATCCCTTTAATTTTTATTTGTAAAAACCGATCTTGTTTCAACTTCAGCGCTGAAATCAGGTCGGTTTTTACAAAAAAAAAGTTCCAAAACTTCACAGGAGTTGAACTCCCGTGAAGTTTAGCAGTTTTTAATTAAGCTGCTAAACTTCACGGGAGTTGAACTCCCGTGAAGTTTAGCAGCTTAATTAAAAACTGTTAAACTTCACGGGAGTTCAACTCCTGTGAAGTCTCAACTCCCGTGAAGTTTAGCAGCTTAATTAAAAACTGCTAAACTTTACGGGAGTTCAACTCATGTGAAGTTTTAGAACTTTTTTTTGTAAAAACCGACCTGGTTTCAGCGCTGAGGTTGAAACCAGATCGGTTTTTACAAATAAGAGAGAAATGAGTTATTTTTTGGAAATAAATTTGCAAAAGAGTTTGTTTTGAAAATTTGTCCTTTGATTTGCTGATAGGGCTTTGGGCCTTCACCCGCCCAACTGCGTAAAATTAACACTATTCAAAGGCCCATTTATGGTCAGTAGAAAGATGAATGACTAATGAAGCAAATGAAAACCATGAAATTAGATAATAATTACGATAAGATGTAAATCTAAATCTAATTGCCAGAGAAAAAAATACAAGATCAGTTCGTAAGCTAAGCGTGTGTTTAGCAACAAGAAAGTAAATAGACGGTGAATAAATAATTAGAAAGTGACGGCACTTTCCATTCTTTTTCTTGTTTGGCATTTTAGAAAGTGAAGGAAAGTGAAGAGGTTCTTCATCAGCTTTTAAACTATTTCAATTTCTTAAAAAAACTAGAAAGTGAATGGAAAGTGATGTGAAAGAAAAGAAAAAATAATATTGTTTATTTTATAAAAATGTTCTAATTTTAGAAAATTATGGGTTTTTTAAATCACTCGGTGCTTCTTATTCTCCTGTGCACAAGAGTCTTCTTTACAACTTTTAAGTATTTATTCCTTAATTTCATTCCTACACAATGTTACAGAAGGCGCTAGGCGGACTAGGCGTTCAAGTCGGGGCCTAGCGCCTAGGCGCCTAAGCGTTTTCCTATTTTTAAATTTATTTAATTATAATAATTCTCAAAAATATGCATTAAGTTCATTTAAAATTGCAAAAAGAAACATAAATGGCAAGCTTAGATCCATAATCAACTATGCATAAATACAGAAATAAAAGATTCAAATATATCACATAACTTGATCTATTAAGTATAACATCTATTTACTATTTAGTCATCTCTTCTATAGGAGTATATGTAAAATTGAACAAGATTTTAATCTCAATTATTAATTACATAGATTAACTAAAATTAACTAAATTGAAGTTGAACAGTGAATAAAATTGAACAAGATTAAAGTAAAATTTACTAAAATTAGAAACAATGAATAAAATTGAGCAAAATTATCTAATTAACTAAATTAAATTAATTAATCGAACTAAATTAAACAATATTAACTATCTATTAAATTGATCGGTGAAAAAAAGATGAAAATGTTACTTGCAAAAGAGAAGAGGCGGGAGAATCGGCCGGTATTGTGCGGTAGTGACGGGGAGAGGATGCGGCTGAGCGGTGGTTCCTTGCGGCGGAGATCGGGAGAGTGGGGGCCCACAAGGGGAGGAGGCTCTAGGCGAGGAACGGGGAGCTAGGGTGCGGCGCAAGGGGAGGGGAAGGCTGCTGGCGGCGTGAGAGGAAGCGGACGCGGAGCGCCAGTTGGCGGTGATGGAGGTGGATGGCAGCGGGAGTAGGAAGAGGTGGGGGAGAGTTGAGAGTTTGAATGTTTGAGAGAGGAAGCGGCACGAGTGGGAGAAAGAGACATAGAGAATAGTGTTAGGTTTGGGTAATGTATTCGAGTTTGTGTTACGGGTTTGGGTTCGGGTTTAGGCCGTGTAAGGGGTTTAAAAAGTTGTTTTTTTCTTTTGTTTTAAAAGCTAGGCGACGCCTAGGTGAAGCGGCCGCCTAGGCTGGCCGCTCTGCCCAAAATTAGGCTGCCAGGTGGCCCAAATTAGGCGGCCAAGTGGATTAGAATGCGAGTATAATCCCACATTGAATAGAATTTAAAAAGTGACAAGCTTAAATTAGGCGTTGGGATCAAAACATAGTAGTTATAACATTTGGCTTAACCTTTAGATTAGCAGAGGCATCAAGAGTCAATATCAGGTAAAAACTATTTATATAAAAATGATAATATCACATCAGCTTTTCA
Source organism: Asparagus officinalis (assembly GCF_001876935.1). Classification (NCBI taxonomy): domain Eukaryota; kingdom Viridiplantae; phylum Streptophyta; class Magnoliopsida; order Asparagales; family Asparagaceae; genus Asparagus; species Asparagus officinalis. The sequence goes on along the minus strand of NC_033803.1, from coordinate 9,024,807 downwards.
TATTTTTTGCCTTCCGATTGTTAAACAAAATTTCTAGTAGAATTTGAAAAGAAAATAAGTTATTCTAAAAGTAATTTCTATTTTCTTTACTTTCTATTTCCCATTTAATTTTCGGTCGCCAAACAAGTGCTTAAGTAAACTACAAAAAGTAGGTGTTAGATTGTGTAGCTTCAGGTGAAGAAAAGAACATGAATTTGTTTGTAACCAAGTGCTTCCTCAATCACTACTACAGAAGCTGTGAAGCTGTGGCTTATGGCCTACTTCTTTGCTAAAAAAACAAGCTCAATAAAGTGCAAACTTGCAATCTGTGTCTTGTCCTTTTGACTAGGGGTGGAAACGAATCGAATCTGAATGAACAGTGCCTTATTCGAATTTGAATTCGACTCAAATAGCACTATTCGTATTCGTGTTCGAATTCGACTCGAATAATATTCAGAATTCGAATTCGCTTCGTTTAGTTGTGTACATGTTCGGTAACTATTCGCGAACATTCGATTAACAATATTTCATGGTTTTGATATCAAGCTGTACAAAATTATCTGTAAAAGGCATAAAGAAGTAATCTTTAGCAATTAGTATAAATTAAAAATTAAGAATAATGGTAACTTTAAGCTTCAACTTACATTTTGATGACTCGAGAGGGAAGACAGTCGAGGGAGGAGTAAACGACGATCTTCGAGGGACGACGAGCTTCAAGGGATGACGAGCTTCGAGGGAGGAGTCGACGACGAGCTTCGAGGGAGGAGTCGACGACGAGCTTCAAGGGAGGAGTGAACGACAAGCTTCGGGGGAGAACAGTGAAAATCCTAGCCCTAGAATCCACTTGGAGTCGGATCTGAAGGAGGAGAGAGGAGAGAGGAGCCGATCTACTTGGAGTCAGATCTCAAGGAGGAGGCTGATAGAAGTAAAGGAGAAAAGTGAAAACCCTAGCT
>NC_033803.1:8840626-9023852 GCF_001876935.1 Asparagus officinalis | reverse complement strand
TATTTATATGGGTAGCATTTATAAATAAAAATTTAGATGAGTAATATTTGCAATAAGTTTAATTAATAGGACTAAAATGTAAAAAGTTATCGAATAGTTAATGAACTACCGAATCGAACATAACTTTGGTTAAATTCTATTCGTTTATAAGCCGAACACTGAAAATTATTTGTTTAGTACTAAATGAGCTATCGAATCGAACTTGATCAAATATCTAGACGAACAATAACCGAACTGTTTATTAATTATTCGGTTCACTTCCTCCTCTATTTTTAACTACCCGGCTCACCTATCAACCTCAAAAAAGGGCACTCCAAATGCCTCATTCTTGCATCAAGACACCACAAAATCCGGCTCAACTTGTGAAGGCCCGCTTTTGTAGTTTTAGTGGACTTAGGTATGTTTGGTTAAAAACCTCTTTATGTTCAAAAGGGGAAAAATAAAAAATAAAAAAAACTATTTTTTATATTTTCCAGCCACTTTTTTGGAATTGGTTTTCGCTTGTTTGGTTTGTGCAAAATAGCTACAGTTCATAGAAAATCATAATTTCCATTGTTTGATTGGTGAGTGTAAAAAAGGAAACTAAATTTATAGAAAATAGTTTGGATGGTTCCCAAAAAGCCAACTCATATTCTCCTAAATACCCATATTGGTATTTTAATTCAACCCCATTTGACAACAATGTATTTTAATTAGGAAATTCGGCGATAAGACATTTTAATTGAATAAAATTACCATTTATGTCTTTTTTCTCGTCGGCGGCCACTTTTCCGGCGATTACTCATCACGTGCGTTGCACGTGGGGGCTTAATCTGTGTTTAAGATGCTGATGTGGCTCTGTTTTCTGACGTGGCAGGGAGAATAACCCTCTAAAAACCAATTCCCACCCAAAATAGGACATATTCCCCCTTTCGTTTTCAGAATTTGAGCGCGAGAGAGAGGGAGAAATAGAGAGTGAGCCATCATCGTTGAGGCAGTTGAAGGCGATAGATTGCAGAGATTTCAACTGATGGTGTTCCTCGGTGCATGCATTAGGTGATTTGCGGAGGACGACGACTTGGTACGGGTTGACAGGAATGCGAAGGTTTGATTCTCATTATACGTATGAAATCTTTTGGTGGCTTTGAAGAGGATAAGTTAATCACGTATTTAGTTTGAGTTAAATGTAAGATAAACCTAAAATTTGTTGCATTTTGTTAGATTTGATAGAATTAGGGTTTTCAAAGTTGTGGTTTTTTTCCAAATAATGGGTTGAATTTGATAGAATTATTATCATTTTTCGTAAATTATGCAGATGGCTACGCAAATTATGATTAAATATAGACATGGGGGTCATTGGACTTCGGAAGTAATGTGGCATACATTGGTGGTTCAGTTGATGTTGAGTTTTGTGATGCAGAAGATATTTCATTAGAACAATTGAAGATTAGTGTTACAGAATATGGTTATAACAATGTCGGGATGTTGTATTATTCTATTCCTAGTGTAGGGCTGGCTAGTAAAGGTTTAAAGCCTCTAAATTCAGATCAGGATCTTGCAGAAATGATTGAGCATGCATTGAGGCACAGAGTGATAGAAATCTATGCAAATCACGATGTTGACATGCCATTAGAAGTGATAGAAGGTCCTACTTCAATTGCTACATCTCCTAAAAGAAATATTCCTATGGTTAGGAGAAAGAAGTTAACACCCAAGAAAAGAGTAGATGTAAAAGAGGGCCAAGTGAGTGTTTCAAACCCTACTATTGAACCACTGTCAATTCCCTCCAAATCACCACTGCCCAGTCCCTCCAATTCACCCCCTCACAAATCTGCACAAACATCTTCTAGTGATGATGATGATGACTCAGTGGAGGATGAAAATTTCAGGGTTGATCCCACAGAGCCATTGTATGATGATGATGGTGAAGATAAGGAATTATTTGATGAGTTTAGTGCAAAGAATAGATCAAGAAAGGGAAAGCAAATAATGGAAACAGATAAAAATGTAGATGAGAATGATGGTGGAGACATAGACTCAGCAGAATCTGAAGATATTGAGAGGCATAAGAGCCTAGTAGGAAGTGATGATGATGAGTTGTTTGAAAATTATTTCCCCAAGGAAATAATAGCCGGGGAGGATTGTTTCACCAAGGAAACAATCGTCCAAGTCTCGGGATCTAAGACCAAGCTTAGATCCGGAGTGTAGCAACGTAGATCTGAGATCCGGTCCTCTCGAACTCCTGCCTTATTTGGCGTTGATGATCGTCGAGCACCAGATCTGGATGTGCAAGTCCTCGAAGTCCCAAAGCTTGAATCTTGTTAAGTTCTGAGTCTCCAATCCAGCAGGGCTTCGCCTCTCCAAAATTTCCAAGCCTCAGTCAAATGAAACAACGGGGTGGCTCTATTTAATGGCTACCGCTCCACTGTGCCTTGGCACAGGGGCCGGCACAAGTGGCTCGCGGCGGCAGCCGCGAGCGCACCAATAGGGTGGCTCGGCCCGGCCACCTTGGTGCTCGGCTGCACCGAGCACACCTCTTGGTGGCTCGTGGGGCCGGGAGCCGCACCAAGGTGGCCGCCGGCCATCGCTAATCCACGCGTGGGCTCGGCCACACGAGCCCCACATGTGGTGGCTGCGTGGTGGCCGGGAGCACCGTATGGTGGCCGCCGGAACCACCACAAGGTGGCTCGGGTGCAGCCACCAAGGTGGCTCGCTATCCGAGGCCGACCTAGGTGGCGATCGGCCGGAGACCACCCACCTGTGGTGGCCTCGGGGCCAGCTGGAGCCGGGCCTTGCCTGGGTGCGTCGGTGATGCCCCGACGGCTCCAGGTGTTCTGTCATTTTGGCCTCATTAGTGCCCGAGTTGTTTCACGGCTCTGCGCGTTTGATAGGTCGGATCTCCGGGATTTGTTTGGGACCTGATTTGGCAGTAAATCCACTTCTGAGTTCGAGTCCGAAACCGATCTTGATTCGATCGTGATTCGTCCGAGTATGCCCTTGGTTGGATGACTCGTTGACTCTTCGAACACTTGGCTTGATCCCGCACGCGAATGGACGTATTCCGTTGCTTGCGTGCGATTAGTCAATCTCGTTGCCTCGTTGGTTTGTCGGTTTGTGCCGAGCTGAGCTAAGGGACCTATAAGCAATTTTATATGCCTACAGATACCCCCTCCAAAGTATTTCAGTCTCGTTCTTTTATAGAAGAGTCTGGAATACTTTGGATATGCTTGTCCCAACCTTCAGTCGGTGTAATGGGACCTTGGAATGACTTCCGTTCTTGATTCCTTCAATTCTCCAGGCTATTCGGTGCTTTGTCGAATGTCTGAAAGAGTTTCGGTGCTGCATTTATTGTCTGATCATTGTCGGAATTTTGAACTTTGAAGTCGGTTCCTGATTTTAGCTGACCATCGATTGTTGGCGTCGAGTCTTTATCTGCAACGCGTTGTCCGGCGTAGTGTTGTTGAGTTATCCTTAAGAATATTTTTAGAAAAATACTCTCCAGAAACTTCTCAACAAAAATTAGGGAACAGTTTATACTCATATACCTTATTGGAGTATTTAAGAAGCAGTTTAACTCGTATACTTTTCGGAGTAAGAAGCAGTTTATACTCGTATACTTTTCGGAGTATTAAGAAGCAGTTTATAGGTTTTGGATGTCGTACGTTGACTTTTTGATCGCAACGCGTTGACCGGCGTTGACCTAAGGTTACGCGTTGTCCGGCGTTGACCGTAGGGTTTTGAACGTCGTACGTTGAATTTTTCGCTTGCAATGCATTGACTGGCGTTGACCTAAGGTTACGCGTTGTCCGGCGTTGACCCTGGGGTTTTGACCGTCGTACGTTGACTTTTTGATCGCAACGCGTTGACTGGCATTGACCTAAGGTTACGCGTTGTCTGGCGTAGACCTTAGGGTTTAGAACGTCGTATGTTGCTCAGGTCACGAGACCAACTAAAGAAGCTGATGCGTCAGTGACTCTCGTATTTATAGGATTTTTGGCAAATCCTCAGCCATCAACGGGTTTGATGCGCCTTTACCGACTACCGTTTGAGTCAGGCTAGCATGCGGATTGTTTAAGTCCGTTCCGCATGTGACGTTACGCTAAAAGAGTTAACCCTTTTAGTGCTACGATATTGAATACGTAGACTTCGTCTTTCTCACGGGAATAGACCACCCGGCGACGCGTGTTAGGCGTTGACTTTGGGGTTTTTGGCTAACCCCCAGCCTTCAACGGATTTGACATGCTTTTACCGATTACTGTTTGAATCGGGCTTACATGCGGATTGTCTTAAGTCCGTTCCGCATGTGACGTTGTGCTAAAGGAATGAACTCCCTTAGACTTGATGCTACGACTTCGAATACGTAGACTTCGTCTTTCTCACGGGAATAGACTACCCGGCGACGCGTGTTAGGCGTTGACTTTAGGATTTTTGGCTAACCCCAAGCCTTTAACGGATTTGATTAGCCTTTACCGACTACCGTTTGAGTCGGGCTAGCATGCGGATTGACGAAATCCGTTCCGCATGTAACGTTGTGCTAAGAGAGTGAATTCTCTTAGACTTTGTGCTATGATGTTGAATACATAGGCTTCGCCATTGTTACGGGAATAGGCTACCCGGCAACGTGTATTAGACGTTGACTTATCCCTACTTAGGCTTCGGGATAAAAATACCCCAGACTGGTATTCTGGTGTCTTTTTCAATCGGTAAAAGACTAAACCGGCGACACGTGTTAGGTGTCGACATATCCTTTCTTAGGATTCAGGATGACATTCCCCATGCGTGTAAGGCATGGATTTTGGTGTTATTAATAACAACCTGCCACAATGTTGAATATGTGGACGGATGTTCTTTTCAACGGTTAAGAACTAACCGGCAGCGCGGGTTAGGCACAGACTTATCCTTGCTTAGGTTTCAGGATAGAATACCCCAGAATCGAACTCTGGTGTCTTTTTGTGCGGAAAAAGACTAAACCGGCAGCGCGTGTTAGGCGCAGACTTATCCCTGCTTAGGATTCGGGATAAACTTCCTAGGATGAATCCTGAATTCTTCGAAAAGGATTGGTATGGGGAAGGAAGAATTTTATATTCTATTCCCCGAACAAAGAAGGAAAGGAGACTCGAGGTGGGATCTCCACCCCCAGAATCCGGAAAGGTGAAACTAAGAGTGGGATCTCCACTCCGAGAATCAAAAAGATTCGGATAACCCTAACTGTCGGAAGGTTTGATTATCGAACTAAAGATGAATTTCTCGTTTATCGAGAGTGAATTGTGGTTTTGGTCCTAACTGTAGGAAGGTTTGACCAAGCAGGAGTTTGAGATGACCCTAACTGTAGGAAGGTTTGATCACTCGATTTGAAAGTGGACCTCTCGTTCATTGGAGGAATCGAGAGGGGATTTTGACTGTGGTCCTAACTGTAAGAAGGTTTGACCAAGTGGGTGTTTTGAGACAATCCTAACTGTAGGAAGGTTTGATCGCTCAATTTGTGGACCTCTCGTTCATTGGGGGAATCGAGAGGGGATTTTGACTGTGGTCCTAACTGTAAGAAGGTTTGACCAAGTGGGTGTTTTGAGACAATCCTAACTGTAGGAAGGTTTGATCGCTCAATTTGTGGACCTCTCGTTCATTGGGGGAATCGAGAGGGGATTTTGACTGTGGTCCTAACTGTAAGAAGGTTTGACCAAGTGGGTGTTTTGAGACAATCCTAACTGTAGGAAGGTTTGATCGCTCAATTTGTGGACCTCTCGTTCATTGGGGGAATCGAGAGGGGATTTTGACTGTGGTCCTAACTGTAAGAAGGTTTGACCAAGTGGGTACTTTACGTCCAGACTCTAACAGAGAGAGTGTTGAGTGCATAGACATGGTGAGAATGGGAGTTCTTATTCATTACATTGCTGTGGTTTTGGGAACTTCCCATTACATAAATCGTCCACCCCCAGTTTCCTCTGCGGAACTGGTTCGGACATTATTATCAGTTAACTAACCGGGTTATCCTTAAGAATATTAGCTTAATATTCTCCAGGAACTTCCCGTCAAAAGTGGGGAAACAGTTTAGACTCATATACCTATTGGAGTATCAGGGAGTAGTTTAACCTCTTATACCGGTCGGAGGATTGAGAAACAGTTTATACTCGTATACTCTTTGGAGTTTTGAGAAGCAGTTTATACTCTTATACTTATCGGAGTCTGCCATTCTCAATTGGCTTACCTCAGCGTTATGACGCCAGCTTCAACCAAGGTCTGAATGCTATTCTTGAGAGCAAAGCAATCCTTGGTGGGATGAACGACCCTCCTGTGGTATGCACAGTACTTTGGGTCCGTAGTGTTGTCAGCTTCCTCCTGATTTGTGATAGGTGGTAGCTTGATCTTGTTACCTTCAAGGAGGGATTCGAAGATGGCTGGAACGTCTTCGTCCTTGAAGGAATACTCTCTTTGGAGTCTCGGACCCGAAGTCTTTTGCTGCCTTCGGGATTGCTGTTGTGACGCTTGATTAGCACCACCAGTAGCTGCAGGTGTTTTGCCCTTACCACGAGAGGCGAAATTTGAGTCCAGCGGATTAACCGTCGGTTGGTTCCTCTCGGCCTTCTTCCTTCTAAGGAATCGCTCAGCCTGCTCCCCTCGGACCTTCAGATCCTTCCAAGTGTCAGACGGTGCTGTTCCCATTGCTTCCAACACGTCCAACGCAAGGTTGTTGTGGCAAGTTTGGAGGATGAATTCCTCTGTGATCGGGTCCCGGCAATTCATCGCCTTGTTCCGGAACCTTTTGACGAAGGTGTCGACTAACTCCCCGTCCTTCTGCTTCTCATCGAGCAATGATCCGATAGATATCTCGGTGTCGTCGTCGAAGAAGTTGGCCAGGAACTTGGTCTCCATGTCATCCCAGCTGTTCACGTTTCCTGGCTTGAGGCGGCGGTACCAATCGAAGGCGGCTCCGCGAAGAGTGCCAACGAATGACCGCACCATCAGAGGCTCATTGCCGGAGATAATACCCAAGTGCGATTTGAAATAAATCAAATGCTGAGTGGGGGAACCCTTCCCATCAAACGGCGTAAAGTTAATCAGACTGAACTTCGCCGGATAGGGGATTGATTCCCATTCTCGTGGGTATGAACAAGGAATGCCCGTCTTCTTCACCTCTTGAGCGGAGATCAATGTGTTGATTTTGCTCTCGAGATCTTTGATCTTCAAGTCTTCACTTGTATCTTCGTTGGCATCCTCGTTACCACCCCCTGCATTGACGGGAGGGTTATTGGCATTGTGAGCTTCATCCCTTTCTGCGTGCTCCTTTTCCTGAACAATCGGGTTACGGCGGTTCGATTCACTTTGCTGGTTCCTGAATGCCTGGATTTGCTGCTCATGCATCTCTCTCATCTGCTGCATGGCCATCTCCATCTCGAATTTGAAACTTTCTTTCTGCTTAGCCAAAGCGTCTTCAAGCATCTTGGCCATTTCTTCCGCGCTTATCATAAATGACTCGCGGGGTTGTCCTTCGCTGGACACTGTATTGTCCGATGCGACAGCAGAGCAGGAATCCGATTCTTCATCTTCCGAAGGCAATCTTGTCCGAACCCTACCATAAGTTCCTCGTGCGATGGCTCCGGACTGCAGACGGGTTACACGCCGGGACGCTTCCAGAAACGATTTGAGATCAATCTGTGTCGATGTCTCTTTGCTGGTCATGTTGGCGGTGACCCTCGGAAATTCTCCGTCTTTAACCACCGTTCTTCTTTGCCGGAAACGCCTATACCTTGGTTTTGGCGTTTCGGTGCCGAGCCTTTCGAACACTGAAATTCTCTCGGGGACTACCTTGATGCAGTTGCATTGAGACAGTACCGCCCGAATGAGCTTTGAACAAGGGCACTGAGTTTCCTGTTCTCGGGGACTCCTCTTTCTGGTTCTGTTCGTACCCCCAGCACGATAGTACAACTCGTCATTTTGACAGTCGGAGTAACCTATCGTGTGTGGGCACGACTTCTCAGGTATAACATTATCACTATCAGATGATAATGTTTCCATCTGAGGGCGAATTGCCTTCCTTGGACTTTCAAGAGTCACGCGCCTTGAGACATGCCTTTTTGGGCGTGAATTCTCAGCGGGCTCTTGGACCTCAATGCGCAAATTAGCGCGCGCAGTTGCCTTGAGCTCCTTGTCATGTTGGAGGTAGCGGTGACCCCCAGCGTGTTGATTCGTTCGGGGTTTTCTTAGTGGGCCCAAACGTTCTTGGATCGGAGCTTTGCTTCGCTCATCGGGAATTGGACCGAGGCGCTCCAAGACTGGCTTTCTTCTTCGGGAGGATTCTGCATGATCTCCCGGAGTAGCTATGGGAATTCTCGGCGACTTAGCTGGGTTCGCCGGAGGTTGAATTTTGGTTGGAGGCTGCAAAGGTTGCTCCTTAGCCTGAATTGCCGCTTCAGACTTTGGCCTCCAAACTTTGCGAGTTGGTGGCGGCTTCTTGGCCACTTCTTTCTGCAACTTTCTACGGGCTTCTTCGGCTTGAGCCCGTGCCTGCGCTGATAGTGCGCGGCGTTTGCGGATGCGTTCTTCCAGCGTCGAACGATTCCGTTTGACACGGATCCATTCCATTGTTGGCGGCTTGGAAGAGGTGCCGTTCATCTGTTGTTGAGGCTGTTTGCCTCTCTTGTTCTTCAGACCCGCGTTGTAGCGGACTCCGTCGGTGGACTCCATCGCTTTGGCGAATTGTTTGGCCAAGCGTTGGCGTTGCCTTTGGCGGGCTCTCTTTGAGAGAGTCACCGCTCCTTTGGTGACGGAGGAATTGGTTGGAACCAGCTTGATCTGGTTGGAGATTGGTGGAGCCTCATCTGACGCAACTTTGGCGTCAATCGAGATGAGGTCGTCGTTGGTAGCTTCAACTTCTTCGTACCAACGCACCTTTCTGTTGGAAGAGAACTTGGACTTCTTGGACTTGCGGGGGGAGGTTGATCTAGACGAGGATGAAAGGTATTCCTCGAACTTGGTCTGATCGAACTCGTATTCGACCTCCTCCACGACTGGGATCAAGATCCGCGGCTGCGACGCTCCGATCTCGGCAGCGAGATCGGTGGCTCCCACTGTGGTCGCCAGATTGTTCGCTGGAAAATTCGTGTCTTTCTTTGTTATTGATTCCATTGTCATCTTGAGTTACAACTTTTTGAGTTACAAAAGATCCGGTCTTTTTATAAGATCCGGTTACAACGAAAATCAAATAAAAATAAACAAAGATTACAACTTTTCTCCTTTTGTGTCGAACGAATCGCGAGCTCCTGTTTTGCGGTCGCTCGCTTTGTGGGTTCTTTGCCTGCGCCGGGGTTGTTTGCCGTGGACCACCGCGCGATCTAGATCCGGTCGGATCTACGCAGTACAACGGGTATTATTTCACCAAGGAAATAATAGCCGGGGAGGATTGTTTCACCAAGGAAACAATCGTCCAAGTCTCGGGATCTAAGACCAAGCTTAGATCCGGAGTATGCCTGCGTAGATCTGAGATCTGATCCTCTCGAACACCTGCCTTATTTGACGTTGATGATCGCCGAGCACCAGATCTGAAGGAGTGAGTCCCCGAAGTCCCAAAGTTTCAATCTTTTTTAAGTTCCGAGTCTCCAATCCAGCAGGGCTTCGCCTCTCTCCAAAATTTCCAACCTTCTCAAATGACAAGGGGGTGGCCTATTTATAGGCTCTCAGGACAGTGCCCGCAAAAAGAGAAACGTCGGCCACCGTCGGCCACTGTCGGCCACCTCGAGGTGGCCGGCACTGTGCCGAGCCACCTTGAGGTGGCTCGGCTCTTGGCCAAGCCACCCCAAGGTGGCTCGGCCACCGAGTGCCACCATGTGGTGGGCTCGGTGGTGGCCGAGCCAGCCTATAGGTGCTCGGCCACCGACCACCACCGCTGGTGCTCGGTGGTGGCCGAGCCACCTTGGTGGCCGCCGAGCCACCAAAGGTGGCTCGGTGAAGCCACCAAGGTGGCTGCGCTACCGAGGCCACCTAGGTGGCTCGGCCACTGAGCCTCCTTGGTGGCTCGGTGAGCCGACCTCCAGGTGTTTGTCGTTTTGCCTCTTTATGCCCGTTTTCCGGTTCTGCGGTTTGATAGGTTCGGATTCGATTTGTTGACCTGATTTGGCAGTAAATCCGGATCCCGATTAGGCAGTAAGTCCACTTCTGAGTTCGAGTCCGAAACCGATCTTGATTCGATCGTGATTTGTCCGAGTATGCCCTTGGTTGGATGACTCGTTGACTCTTCGAACACTTGGCTTGATCCCGCACGCGAATGGACGTATTCCGTTGCTTGCGTGCGATTCGTCGATCTCGTCGCCTCGTTGGTTTGTCGGTTTGTGCCGAGCTGTGCTAAGGGACCTATAAGCAATTTTATATGCCTACACTAGTGATGATGATGATGACTTAGTGGAGGATGAAAATTTCAGGGTTGATCCCACAGAGCCATTGTATGATGATGATGGTGAAGATAAGGAATTATTTGATGAGTTTAGTGCAAAGAATAGATCAAGAAAGGGAAAGCAAATAATGAAAACAGATAAGAATGTAGATGAGAATGATGGTGGAGATATAGACTCAGCAGAATCTGAAGATATTGAGAGTCATAAGAGCCCAGTAGGAAGTGATGATGATGAGTTGTTTGAAATAAGGCAAAAAAATAAGAAACTTTTAGAGGAGGAGAAGGGTAGAATAGCATTTAATGCTGGGGCAAGATTGGTAGATGATGTAGATGGTCCCCCTCCTACAGTTAATGAAGCACAACCTGAACCACAACCACATTCTGCTAATGAAGTCAACACCAGTTCCACCCCTATTCATGATACAGATGCTGGTAATAACCCATCACATGTTGCAGAATCGCATATGTCACATATTGTGGGATTGAATGTAGTAGGTCCAAACTCTAGAGGCACAATTCCTAAAACTCAAAACTGGCCTAGTTTTTGGACAAATTATGAAGGAGGCTATCAGAGTGATCAAAGAAGCAGTAATGATGAGGGACCATTGTTTGACAGTGATCATGAAGCACCTGAGATCAATATGAAAAAGAAAAAAAAAGAAAGAGTGAACTACAAGTATTTCAATGAGAGAGTGGATATGAAAGCTGTGCATTTTGAGCCAGGTATGCACTGCAATAATTACTTCATTGTGTTGTCTTAATTATACATCATTGTCAAAACTAATCATTTGTGTTTAATTTCTTTTTCAGGGTTAAAGTTTACTTCTAGGAGTGTGTTAAAGGAGGCTATTCTAAATTATTCTATTCAACAGCACTATGATCTAGTGTACATGAAGAATGACACTAAGAGGATTCACATGGGTTGTTCACTTTGCTTTTGGCAGATGACTGCTGGTCCAGATTGTCATGAGGCTGGTGTTTGGCAAATAAAATTTATTAATCATGATCATACTTGCTGCAGGACTTTTAAAAATAGATTAATAACTGATAACTGGATTGCACATGTTTATCTTGATAAAATTCTGAGGGATCCAAAGATGAAGCTAAGTAACATTGTATCTGACATTTATGAGAATTTACAAATTAATGTCTCATTGAAAAAATATAGGAGGGGGGAGGAGAAAGCTCTAAATGCAGTCCAAGGATTAATGCAAAGACAATATGGCTTGCTAAAACCTTACATGAAAGAACTAATGAGGTCAAATGTAGGTACTACTTGTGTTCTGAAGGTGGCTGAGGGAGAGGTAGGACAACCAAGCACATTCCTTAGATTTTATGTTTGTTTTGAGGCATTGAAGATGGGTTTCACTTTGGGGTGTAGAAGAATATTTGGTCTTCATGGTTGTTTTTTGAAACATGCTTGTGGAGGGCAATTACTTTGTGCAGTGGGGAGGGATGGTAATAACCAAATGTGGCCCAGGTTCCTAAGAATTTTGACTGTGGATCTAAACATGAATGATGGTAATGGTTGGACAGTTGTGTCAGACCAACAAAAGGTTTGTGCAATGCTATCTTTATTTCAAATTTTTCTTTCATGAACTCATTGTGATTAACTATGTATGTATTTTAGGGATTGGTTCCTGCTATACATGAAGTATGGCCAGCAGTTGAGCATAGGCAATGTGCTAGGCACATTTATTCTAATTGGAGGAAAATTCATAGTGGGAGGGTCCTGCAAAGTCAATTCTGGAAATGTGTTAAAGCCACCTCTATGCCAATTTTTCAAACTGAAGCTGCCAAGCTAAGGATAATTTCAGAGCAAGCTTATGAAGACTTCATGGCTAGAGACCCCAACACATTCTGTAAGTCTCATTTCAAATGCCACAGTAAATGTGATGTTGTAGACAACAACATGGCCGAAACATTCAACTCTTTTATATTACTTGCAAGATATAAACCTATAGTGTCCATGTTAGAGGATATTAGATTATCTATAATGGATAGAATGCAAGAGAAAAAGAAACTGGTGAGTAAATTTGTGGGGGGAGTTGCACCTAGAATTCATAAGAAGTTGAAGGAAGCATATGAGGAGCAAGTTCATTGTCATGCCAATTGGAATGGAGATGTAAATGAAACTGGTTTTGAGATAATCCATAGAGGGCAAAGTCATGCAGTAGATTTGAAAAATATGACATGTACATGTAGGAATTGGGACTTGACAGGAATACCATGCACACATGCAATCAGTGCTATTTTACTTATGAGAAGGAAACCTGAAATGTACTTATCAGAGATGTATTCTCAAGAAAACTATTTGATTGCCTATGGAGGAATGTTAAATCCAGTACAAGGGAGTAATTATTGGGATACAGAGGGAGAGGGAATGGTGTTACCCCCAAATATTGTTAGAAGGCCAAAGGGGAGACCCAAAACTGCTAGGAGGAGAGACCCATCTGAAGGTTCCAAGCATCCTTCTAGGTCATCAAGGCAGGGATTAATACAAAAGTGTAGCAATTGTCACAGAACAGGGCATAGAAGACCCAGTTGTCCTGATGCAGCAACAAATCCTCCCAGGCCAACACATCAACAGGTATTGTAATGCCAATTATTTAGATATCTTTAATAATCTCATATGCAATCGTATTATCTAATTTCTCCATTGATTTACTTCTAGGAAAATCAATCTCAAGTTCTTGATGAAGGCACAAGTGGAAGGAAGAAAAGAGGAAGACCAAAGGGGAGCAAAACCAGACCTAACATTTCCATTGAAGAGCATAGTCAAACTAACACTCTTCCACCATCTCAAGTTTTCATAAATAAAAGATCAATGGCTAGAGGTAATGGACAATACATACTCTTGTGCACCAAGTTTTCATATAGATTCCTACGCTTTTGGTTAGTATGTTGATTGCGCAATGTGATTATGAGCTTCTGTACATGAACTTAAGCTTGGAGTTACTGGTTAGTATGTTGATTGTGCAATGTGATTATGAGCTTCTGTGCATGAACTTAAGTTTGTGAGTATGCTTTGTCACAGGAAAACTATATTGTACATGTTCACTCACAAAGATAATTCATGAATACAGGGTATACCATGACAATTTTTTCTCATAAACAGTGACAGATCTTTATGTCCTGATGCTTCTTCTCATTAAATTCATAAGTTCATACAATATGCTCTTAAACATTACATATCCATGTCCATAAACCAAAAAAAATACACAATAAAAACGACTACAAACAAAAGTGATATCAAACTTCCTCTCTTCAGCAACATCATCCTCCTCTTCTCCAATTGAAGCAAACCCTCTAATCTAAAACTCTCATCTCTCAATTTTGATATTTCTTCCAAAGAGCAAGCGTTCTCGTCGTATAAAACCTGGAGCTGGTCTCTGAAATTGGCATTTTCAACATGGCAATCCTTCACTTCGGCCTCAACTCTTTGAATCTGCCTATCCCTGAGCTTCAATTCACTCCTCAAGTTAAGTATTTCATCTCGTAGAATAGGAAATAGAGTAGAAGACACATTGCAGAGAGGTCTATCGAACCATTCCCACATTCCACAGCCACCATTAGGATTCTGACATTTATAAAACCTTCTCCCAGGATTTTCATCTGTAAATGATGTATAATACCCACAATCCATTCTACACTTACAGATTTTCATGCCAACCGTCCTTGCTTCCTCGTTCCACCTTCTAATACCTGCCAAAGAATTCAAACCATGATTATTACTTACATGCGATCCCAATTTTCCACTCACCCTGCTTGCTTTAGATCGAGAGCTTGAATGAGAGCTTGAACTTGATGCCGATGACATAGCTTCTTCTCTTCCAATGGCAATGGCCCGATGTCATAAACCCTAATTCCCAATTTTCCCCAATTCGATCCCTCTTTTATTCTCCCTGCCACGTCAGAAAACAGAGCCACATCAGCATCTTAAACAAAGATTAAGCCCCCACGTGCAACGCACGTGATGAGTAATCGCCGGAAAAGTGGCCGCCGACGAGAAAAAGGACATAAATGGTAATTTTATTCAATTAAAATGTCTTATCGCCGAATTTCCTAATTAAAATACCTTGTTGTCAAATGGGGTTGAATTAAAATACCAATATGGGTATTTAGCCCTTAATATTTTATATTCCCCTTTATTTATGTTTCAGCTTATTTTTGAGTAAAAACATTGAAAATGAATTTTTCCAAAATTGTGACGCATGCTCACGTTTTAAGAAGCTACTTATAAAAAAAGCTTTAAAACAAACTTAGAAATTTGAAATAAATTTATAGGAAAAGCTAATGGAGTTGAGCTATTATTCGTTTGAGAGGATAGAAGCATTTGTCCATTTAATTTTTCAACCGCTGAATGGACTTTTTTGATCAAGATCTCATCAAAAAATGAGTTGTCATAATTAATGCAAAAAAGGGACAGTTTAGGAAAATACAATAACATAAAATAAGGAACCAAATAAATTAAATTAAACCGTGATCCTCTCATCTCTTTCTTCTCATTTAGGGGCTGTTTGGTTGGGCCAATATTATAGGAAAACCTCAGTTTTGGAACAAAAAGTAACTTTTAGGAGGTTATAGGATTCCAATAACTGTGTTTGTTTCAAAAAAATTTGAGAAAAGGTTTGCCAAAAAGAGAGCAAACACTGTTATTTTTTGGACAGCCCAGTTTGTTGTCTTTTGGAGTGGAAATGGGCTGGAAAGCTGACACCCCTTGCCACCTCAGCTTTTCCACCCTTTTCTCTTCACGTGAACTCATACCCCCCATAACCCTAACCTGTTGGATTTAATCTAATAAATCTATTTGTGGGCACATATGATTAATCAATGTGTATTGCTATCTTTCAGGATAACCCACTAAAGTGATCAATTAATTTGGGTTAATTGGGTATTTAAATAAGTCATGGGGTTATATGTGCAGATACCAGGTTGTAATTGTGATTTATTGAGGGGCTAAATTACAAAAGTACAACATCTATAAATAAGGGGTTATGGTCCCTAACCTATGGTTACATTTCTCTAATTCTCTTCACCCCCATCTAGAAAGAGAAATTCGGATTTAGAGGAACCCTAAGGTTAGAAGATCATCATTGAAACCCAAATCAAGATTTCTTCTATGGATTCAGGTATAAGCTTCCGCTCATTTATGATTCTTGTTAATCTCCTTGAATTAATCATGGCTATATGGTTTTAGATCTCAAGTTTGGTTTAGATCTAACAAGTGGTATCAGAGCCACCTTGATTAATTCTTAGGGATTTAAGTTTTATTGGGTTTTTTGATCTTAAATCTCTGGTTAAAGATTCAGTTTTGTTCTCGGATGAACAGTAATGTTCGGTGAACAGTAGCGATTTTTTTTTCGGGTGAACAGTAAAGTTTTTTCGGATGAACAGTAACTGAAAAAATCGCCGGTGAACAATAACTTTTTGGAATTTTTCGGATTTTTCTTTGATTTTTTCTTCAATTTTTTCCAATTCTGGATCTGTTTTGAAAATAAAAAAATCAAAGGTTTTTTGGGTTTGTCGGCGGCGGTTTCAATTTGAAACCCTAAGGGTTCGTGCGTGCGTGAAACGTGGCGAACATTAAGGAGGTGGTTACCTCAAATTTTGGCGAAGCTGAAAGCTTCAAACGAACCTCGCGTTCGTTCAATTTTAACCGAACTTCGCGTTCAAACATCGCGTTCGTTATCAAGTGAGCCTCGCGCTCAACGAACCTCGCGTTCGTTCTAAGGTGAACCTCGCGTTCAACTCAGGTGAGCGTCAAGCTCAATTTTTAACGAACCTTGCGTTCGTTCTCAAGTCGAACCTCGCGTTCGTGCTTCAGACGAACCTCGCGTTCGTGCTTCAGACGAACCTCGCGTTCGTGCTTCAGACGAACCTCGCGTTCGTGCTTCAGTCGAACCTCGCGTTCGTTCACGAACCTCGCGTTCATCTTTTTTAACGGACCTCGCGTTCGTTCTCAAACGAACCAGTCGAACCTCGTGTTCATCCTTTTTTAACGAACCTCGCGTTCATTCACGAACCTCGCGTTCATCTTTTTTAACGGACCTCGCGTTCGTTCTCAAACGAACCTCGCGTTCGTGCTTAAGTGAGTCTCGTACTCAATACAGTCGAACCTCGCGTTCGAAGTTAAGGGAACTTCGTGTTCATTATGGTTAAGCCTCGGCTTTTCATGGGTCCACTTTGGTATACTTAATTTATTCAATTAAGTTATGGGCCCTAATTAAGCTGTGAGACCCCAATTAAATTTTTGGAAATTCAGTTGATTTAAATTTTTTAATTTAAATCTAATTCGGTTTTTAATCAATTATTTAATTCAAATATTATGACACTAAGGTATTAAGGTTGTCTCTCACTCCAATTGATTAATTGAAACAAGAAGTTGCCAAAGTAACCTCTCTTGTGTAGATTGTTCATGAGGAATGTGAGATGTTTGTGTGTATGCTTTCGTGTAAATATTTAATCGGCCCAAAGGAAGGTTAATATTTATTTAGACTGTATACACATCTGCGATGATAAGCGTGTGACAATTATAAGGTTTACATGTGAATAATGAATCGATCCAAAGATAGTTTCATTATTTGACATGAGTTATTGTCAATGTTTGATCATTGCAACAAGGTATCACTTACAAGTTAATATTACTGTCCAAAGACTTGATATTAATGTTGTGCCGGTATCTTGGATGGGGATTGTCATTATTTGAATTTTATTGATTATGGTTATTGATGTGAGCATTCTTTTGTTTTATTTCAGCTAATGCATCTGCTGCAACAATTTCTGCTAACATCAACTCAATTCCCATGCTAAATGGGACAAACTTCAAGGTTTGGAAAGAGAACATATTAATTGTTCTTGGCTGCATGGATCTTGACTATGCATTAAGAACTGAACAACCCCAACCTCTCAATGCGGATAGCACTCCTGATGCAAAGAAGGAGCATGAGAAGTGGGAGCGTTCAAATCGCATGAGTCTTATGATCATTAAGCGCGGCGTTCCGGAAGCCTTCAGGGGCATAGAATCCGAAGGGATTACTAAGGCTAAAGATTTCCTTGCCGAAATTGAGAAGCGTTTTGCGAAAAACGATAAGGTAGAAACAAGCACGCTTTTAGCTCGCTTGATTTCAATGAAGTATAAGGGCAAAGGAAATATCAGGGAGTACATTATGGAAATGTCTCATATTGCTTCAAAGCTTAAGGCACTTAAACTCGATCTTTGTGACGAGTTATTAGTGCATCTGGTTTTGTTGTCTCTTCCTGCACAGTTTAACCAATTTAAGGTCAGTTATAACTGTCAAAAGGAGAAATGGACTCTAAATGAGCTCATTTCATACTGTGTGCAAGAAGAAGACAGGTTGAAGCAAGATAAGACAGAAAGTGCTCATTTGGCCTATGCCTCTAAGGATAAGGGCAAGAAAAGGAAGAATGATAAGGAAGCTGCTAAGGGTCCAGTTGAGAAGAAACAACATAAGGATAATCAGGGTTGTTTCTTCTGTAAGAAGCCTGGACATGTAAAGAAGGACTGTACAAAATATCACGCCTGGCGTGATAATAAGGGTACGTTCCTTGCTTTGGTCTGTTCTGAGGTTAATTTAGCTTCAGTACCTAGAAACACTTGGTGGTTAGACTCTGGTGCTACTACTCACATAAGTGTTTCTATGCAGGGTTGCCTGAGCTACCGAAAGCCAAGTGATGTTGAAAGACACATCTTTGTGGGCGACGGACAATCGGTAGATGTGGAAGCAATTGGGCACTTTAGGTTGTTGTTAGGAACTGGTTATTATTTGGATTTAAAAGATACTTTTGTAGTACCGTCTTTTAGACGGAATTTGGTTTCTGTTTCTGTATTGGACAAATCAGGTTATTCTTGTTCATTTGGAAACAGTCAATTCAGTTTATCTTTTAATTCAAATGTTGTGGGAACCGGTTACTTGAGTATTTATGACAACCTATATTTGCTTGATACAATTGCTTCTTACAATGAATCCTTGCATGTGGAATCACGTGGTACTAAGCGTAAATTAAATAAGGAAAATTCGGCGACATTATGGCATAAGCGCTTAGGTCATATCTCAAAAGGTAGAATTGAGCGTCTTGTGTCTGATGGCATTTTGGATTCCCTTGATTTTTCGGACTTCGACGTATGTGTTGAATGTATCAAGGGAAAACAGACCAAAGTGAAAAGATTAGGTGCCAACAGATCTTCGGATGTCTTAGAATTGATACATACGGATATTTGTGGGCCATTCCCTACGGAATCCTGGAATGGTCAACAATATTTTATATCATTCATAGACGATTACTCACGTTATGGGCACCTATATCTTATTCATGAAAAATCTGAGTCTCTGGACATGTTCAAAGCCTATAAAGCTGAAGTTGAGAATCAACTCAACAGAAGAATTAAAACCGTCAGATCTGATCGTGGTGGTGAGTACTACGGTAGATATGATGGTTCAGGTGAACAACGTCCAGGACCATTTGCTAGATACCTAGAGGAATACGGTATCGTCCCACAGTACACCATGCCGGGTTCACCTAGCATGAATGGTGTAGCTGAAAGACGAAACAGGACTCTTAAGGATATGGTAAGAAGTATGATTGCTCATTCTTCTTTACCAGAGTCACTCTGGGGAGAAGCACTTAAGACAGCAGCTTACATTCTGAATAGAGTACCAAGTAAAGCAGTTGCTAAAACACCTTATGAGCTTTGGACTGGTCGAAAGCCCAGTTTAAAGCATTTACATATTTGGGGATGTCCAGCTGAGGCAAGGCCTTATAGGCCAAATGAAAAGAAATTGGACTCCAAAACAGTTAGCAGCTACTTTATTGGATACTCTGAACGCTCTAGGGGCTTTAAGTTTTATGATCCCACTATAAGGAACATTTTTGAGACGGGAACAGCAACATTCTTTGAGGATGTTGAGTTTGGGGGGAGAAATAAGGTTAGAGACATTAGTTTTGAGGAGGAATTGGCTTCAGATCCAATCCATACAGTTACTTTTGACAATATTCAGGTTCCTATACCTGTTGTTGCTCAAGAAGTAAATCCGGAACCTCAAGATGATAATGTTGAACAACTCCCTGTTCCAGAAGAACAAACTCAACAACCTCAAGAACCAGTGCCATTAAGGAGATCCACGAGAGAAAGGAGAAATGCTATTCCGGATGATTATATTGTATTTCTCCAAGAACATGAGGAAAGTAGTGGAATGTTAGAAGATGATCCAATCAACTTCTCTCAGGCCATGAAAAGTTCTAACTCTCAACAGTGGATTGATGCCATGAATGAAGAGTACAAGTCTATGCAAGACAATAAGGTTTGGGAACTTGTCCCATTACCAGAAGGTGCAAAACCAATTGGTTGTAAATGGATTTTTAAAACCAAGCGGGATGCAAACGGTAATGTGGAGAGGTATAAGGCACGTCTTGTGGCTAAAGGCTATACTCAAAAGGAAGGCATTGATTATACAGAGACTTTCTCTCCGGTTTCATCGAAAGACTCTTTCAGAATAATCATGGCACTTGTTGCTCATTATGATCTTGAGTTACATCAGATGGATGTTAAGACTGCATTTCTCAATGGAGACATTGATGAGATGATCTATATGGTGCAACCAGAAAACTTTGTGTCGGGAGACCCAAAGAATATGGTCTGCAAATTAAGGAAATCCATCTATGGACTCAAGCAAGCTCCTCGTCAATGGTATCATAAGTTTCAACAAATAGTTATCTCGTTCGGTTTTGAGATGAACATTGTTGATGACTGTGTATATCACAAGTTCAGTGGGAGTAAGTATATTTTTCTGGTTCTGTATGTGGATGACATCTTGCTTGCCACTAATGATATAGGCATGTTGCACGAAACCAAGAGATTTCTATCAAAGAATTTTGAGATGAAAGATCTTGGGGACGCCTCTTTTATATTAGGGATCCAGATACATCGAGATCGCTCTCGGGGTATTCTTGGATTATCACAAAAGAGCTATATCGATAAGGTACTTAAAAGGTTTGGCATGCAAGATTGCAGACCAGGTGACACCCCTGTTGCTAAAGGAGACAAGTTTAGTCTCAATCAGTGCCCTAAAGGTAACCTTGAAATTCAGGAAATGCAGAAGATTCCTTATGCTTCGGCTGTAGGAAGTCTAATGTATGCTCAGGTATGTACGCGTCCGGATATTGCGTACATTGTTGGGATGTTAGGCAGATACTTAAGCAACCCTGGTATGGATCATTGGATAGCAGTCAAAAGGGTTATGAGGTATCTTCAGAAAACAAAAGATTACATGCTCACATACAGAAAATCAGAGAAATTAGAGGTCATTGGGTATTCGGACTCTGATTTTGCTGGATGCCAAGATAGCAGGAAGTCTACATCAGGCTACATTTATATGTTAGCAGGAGGAGCTATATCATGGAAAAGTGTCAAACAAACACTAGTAGCTTCCTCCACTATGGCAGCAGAATTTGTAGCTTGCTATGAGGCATCCAATCAGGGAATATGGCTGCGAAATTTTGTCACGGGACTGCGCATTTTGGAAAATGTTGAAAGACCACTAAGGCTATATTGTGACAATAAATCTGCAGTAATGTATTCCAATAACAACAGGAGCTCAACTAAGTCAAAACATATTGACATTAAGTTCCTGGTTGTGAAAGAAAGGGTACAGAGTGGACAGATATCCATAGAGCACATTGGGACAAACTCCATGATAGCTGATCCTCTTACTAAGGGATTGCCACCTAAGGTCTTTCATGAGCATACTGCTCATATGGGTGTGGTATTATTTGAGGATATTATGTTTTAGTGGGAGTTTGTATTTGTGGTGCTTTATGTTTGGTTGTATTGTCTGATCAGAATAAAGTATTCAGTTAAGACACTCTGTTACATTATGTTTGGTTTTGACCTCACTAAGGAGGACCAGTTGAAAATAGACATGTACTGATCACATTGCATGTAATTTTCATGCTGCACATCCATGATTGATCTATGTCGTTTGATTGTATTGGTATATGTGACCATTGATGGGTCGAGTCACGATAAATGTGACGAAGGCCGCTTTGATCCTATATTGATATAGTCAATGGACGAGATTGTTCGGAAATACCATTTCAGTGATAGCAATTTTTGAGCTCATAAGGTTATACACAGTTTAAGGAATCATATGGTGCCCAAGTGGGAGATTGTTGGATTTAATCTAATAAATCTATTTGTGGGCACATATGATTAATCAATGTGTATTGCTATCTTTCAGGATAACCCACTAAAGTGATCAATTAAGTTGGGTTAATGGGTATTTAAATATAATCATGGGGTTATATGTGCAGATACCAGGTTGTAATTGTGATTTATTGAGGGGCTAAATTACAAAAGTACAACATCTATAAATAAGGGGTTATGGTCCCTAACCTAGGGTTACATTCTCTAATTCTCTACACCCCCATCTAGCTAGAGAAATTCGGATTTAGAGAAACCCTAAGGTTAGAAGATCATCAAAAACCCAAATCAAGATTTCATCCATGGATTCAGGTATAAGCTTCCGCTCTTTTGATTATTGTTAATCTCTTTGAATTAATCATGGCTATATGGTTTTAGATCTCAAGTTTTGATTTAGATCTAACACGATCCACACAGACGAACTCATTGTAAGTTACCCCATATTTAACCTAAATGCTGCTCCATATACACATTCTCATATCTTCGACGCTCACTCTGATTTAGCAGAAAAGAACAACAAGAAACTTAGAATTTAAACATGCATATCATGTTAGGATGTAAGTGGCAAGGTTTTAAAAACATGGTTAATCAGATTATGCGACAACTGATCGGATTACGCGAAATTGCACATGTGTGAATTTTTAATATATTATTCAGTTAAGACATTCTGTTACATTATGTTTGGTTTTGACCTCACTAAGGAGGACCAGTTGAAAATAGACATGTACTGATCACATTGCATATAATTTTCATGCTGCACATCCATGATTGATCTATGTCATTTGATTGTATTGGTATATGTGACCATTGATGGGTCGAGTCACGATAAATGTGACGAAGAACCGCTTTGATCCTATATTGATATAGTCAATGGACGAGATTGTTCGGAAATACCTTTTCAGTGATAGCAATTTTGAGCTCATAAGGTTATACACAATTTAAGGAATCATATGGTGCCCAAGTGGGAGATTGTTGGATTTAATCTAATAAATCTATTTGTGGGCACATATGATTAATCAATGTGTATTGCTATCTTTCAGGATAACCCACTAAAGTGATCAATTAATTTGGGTTAATTGGGTATTTAAATAAGTCATGGGGTTATATGTGCAGATACCAGGTTGTAATTGTGATTTATTGAGGGGCTAAATTACAAAAGTACAACATCTATAAATAAGGGGTTATGGTCCCTAACCTATGGTTACATTTCTCTAATTCTCTTCACCCCCATCTAGAAAGAGAAATTCGGATTTAGAGGAACCCTAAGGTTAGAAGATCATCATTGAAACCCAAATCAAGATTTCTTCTATGGATTCAGGTATAAGCTTCCGCTCATTTATGATTCTTGTTAATCTCCTTGAATTAATCATGGCTATATGGTTTTAGATCTCAAGTTTGGTTTAGATCTAACATAACCGCCTCATCTTCACGTTCCATCTTCTTCTACCTTTTCCTCCTCCGTTTCGTGCCACTTTCACTGATTTTTTATCGATGCAGAGGAGGAAGGCGATGACTAGGTCGCAGGTGGCGAAATCGGCACAGGCGCTGGCTACACACGGTTTCCTCTTTTGCTCCACCTTATTCCTCGCTCTCAAGGTTGACGGTCGTAGTACTTATTCTTGGTGGTAATTTTTCAATTTAGCCCTCTATTTTGTTTTTTAATGCAAATTTTGAGTGTTTTTGTTGATTCTGGGAGTTTCCAGTTGCAGCCTGACACAGATTCTTTCTTTGTTTGTAATATTGATAAAGATCCGTTTGGACGTTTGATGGAAGTTCTCTTATGAGTAAATCCGTTTCTGTAGCTTCGTCCTTCGGTTAGTGACAAATTCGTAGAACCTAGCAAGTTTGTTGAAATTTGATCACTTAGACTTCAAATAGAAGATATAGAAATCGCGAATTTCCCCTATTACATTGCAAATAGTAAGATTTGTTGATGATTCCCCCCCTTTTCCAGTACATGAAAGAAGTAATAAAGAAGGGAAATTTAGCCTTTGCATTTCGTAAATAATTCAATTCAAATTTATCCACAATGAAACTGTGTAGGTTCTATTGTTTCACTAATAATGTTCCAAGGATTTCACATGTCTGCAATTTTATTAGAAGGAATTAAAATGTTTGTTTCAGTCTAAATGTTCCCGGTAGCATTTCTATGATGGTGATTTTCTTATTTTTAAAAATGAAACAAACATGAGTTTTGGATATGTTTTCCTATTCTTTACTTTATCATTTCATATCAAACACAAGTTTTGGATTCCTTAGAAATCCTAAAAAAAATTTGAATTTGGTTTCTTGTCAGGGAATATATTTCCATAATTTTATGGAAATGAACCAAACAGCCCCTTAACTCCACACGGCATCGCCTCTCCTCACGCGGGCCCGCGCCACCTGCTTCCTCGCCCAACAGAATTTTTAAATAAGGGGGTGTTTGGTTACATTTCTATAAATTATAGGAAATGTTTTCCATCCCAAATTTGATTTCCTTGTATTTCTTAAAAAAGTTATAGGAAAAGTTTTGAGATGTTAAAAAGTACAAATTTTCTTATTTTTTGTATTGTGCTTGTTTGGTTCAAAACAAGAAAATGAGAAATAACTTTTGGGAAAATAGCAACATTTCCTATAATTTATAGAAATGTAACCAAACACCACCAACTTTATAGAAAAGTGAGAACTTTGTAGAAAAGAGTTAATGAGTTTTATTATTTAAATAATGAATGCGTCAGATTTCCAAGAGATTTCCTCCCATTTTAGAAGGAAATCAATTTCCATAAAATTTGGTACTTTTCTGTACTTTAGAGAAAACATTTCTGTAAAATTTTTTGGAGCCAAACACAGTTTATAGAAATGTATAGAAAACTCTTAATTACATAAATGTCATGTGTCAGTACTTTTGAGAAAACATTTCTCAAAAACAATGCAACCAAACACCCCCTAAAACAATACTAACAAAAGTATTCTGTTAATTTAAGCAGGTAAAGAATTTTCCCAGTTTACAAATTTTGATTCATTTCAGGATCAAAATTCGGACGCATTCCCAGGATCAGTTGTCGTTATTCAATTTTGAAATTTGGTTGGTATAGGTTTGTTCCATTTATATAAGAAGTACAGCATCCATAATTTTTGTATCCTCCATGTTCAATGTAATTTCCCTTCGCTATTCCTATCATTTGTCTCCTATCATGATTCTGGAAGTAAGTTGCTATCGTGAGAAAAAAGATCCACCTGCTGTTTAAAATGGAAGAAGAAGCTCAAATATATTATGGATGCCGTGTTTTCTTCTGAGACTCTCATCGGAGCAGTTTCCTCTTAATCCTAAGCCTTAACTTGTTCAGATTCCTAAGCCATTCCGATCAGGATCTAACATCCCTAAAAGATTGCTGAAATCTTAAAATTTGATGGTTCGTCATTTGACACCCAACGACTCCTAACCAAACAAGTAAACTGCAGCTCCACCGTTGCAAGCAAGGGAGAGGGAGTGGAGATGGCCATGAGTGGGGTAGAAAGTAATGCGGCGCCCGAAGGGATGCAGTTCCTCCAACACCGAACACTGTGCTGCTTGCACCAGCATTAGTAGCAGCAAATTTCGCGGCTAGAAATCTTGGGTTAACCTCGGCTTGGGAAATATTACTCGGAACCAGCAAATACTATAATTTTTGCAGGTCCAACTCTTTTGAGGGAAGAAAAGTTGAGGGGCAGTTGTTTTCAATTTGAATGATTTAAGGAGTAGCCTTGCAAATACTATAATTTGGGTGTAGTTTTGCAAATATTGATGATTTCAATGGTTAAATATAAATAACCCTTCTTTTTAAGCAGTGGTATAATATCCTACAAGAACACAGCTAGCCAACAAAAAGAAAAAACAGCCATAAAATTCTATGAGAATTTACTAGAATAATTAACCTGCTTTTAATTCTTTACCCTCTTCACAATTTCAGAATAGAAGCAAAAGCAACTTCTTTTTCATCAAACAACTTATGTCCCAATGAAGTCAGTGCGCTGTGTCAATTCTAAGCAGGCATGGGAGAACAAATTGACCTGTTTACATCATCAAAATCCCAATACCATCAGCATGCATGAAAAAATTGTGAGAAAACAAGCGAGAAGCAAGCCAAAATCATATACATGCAAATGAAGACCAGAACAAGAACTAGACAAACAGTAGCAATGACAATCACAGCACATAATGAAACATTCTGTTATCGATCAAATTAAAACTTTGGGAACATGTAATAACTCAGCCGAAATTTCATCAAAATGCTAACAGAGAAACGTCTTCATGGGGCATATAACAACTAGCAAGATCCCGGAATCTACACAAAAATGTCAAGCAGAAAAACTTAGGTCATCCTTTGAGCAGCTTCCTTCGCAAGAAGCCTCTCCCTGGCCTTAGTTTTGGCCTGAGATTTGGAACCCATAATTCCTCCACCCCATTTCTTGCGAATCTCGTCAAATTTGTCATTGAAGTTCGCCTACAGACAAGCAATAATTAGATCGCACAATAACGTAATTTCCACATATTATAAGACAAGTTTTAGCATGCTAACCTTGATGGCTTCCAAGATTTTGCTGAATTCCAGTTTGTCCTCATTCTTAACAGTTGTTAAGCACAACACTGATGCAGTTTTCTTGTGTACAATCTATAACATGTGAGCGAAAAACATATCAGCATTTAAGTTCGTATCTAAGGTTAATTGCACACAGACCCCCGAAGTCTTGTTGTATTGAACTTACTACCTGCGTAGTTTCATTGCTGCAGAAAGACTGATTTTTTTCTCTTTTATCCTTGGTGAAATTTTTGGCAGCTATTTTACCTTTGGCTGAAATTGGTGAGTGTACGTGGGTAAAAGAGTAAAAAAAATTTAAGCCATGGGTCTTTCTGCAACAACGAAACCACCAGGGTAGCAAGTTGAAAACAGTGATACTACAGGGAATCTATATGCAATTAACCCAAATAGATAGCAGAAGAAACATACTGATCCCAGACGTGCTTTTCCTTTGACAATGCAGTAAGGGATTTCCATCTTTCTGCATAAAGCAGGAAGCCAAACAACTAGTTCAATTGGATCAACATCATGAGCAATAACCACTAGCTGAGCCTTGTTCTGCCAAAACAAAAAGAGAAAGGAAAAAAGATAAGTGAACAAACCAGCTTATGGCGTTGATGATTGTTTAAAGGAAAAACTTAAATCAAACCCAGACTGTCACATATTGAAGTCAGCTACTAATAAAGCAATTTTCCTTATATGGTTCCATGCAGCACAAAACCAAACCTAAAAAATCTTGGTTTAACCATCCCACCCCCCATCCCAAAAAAAATAGCTCATGGACACTTTATCCATCCTATTAAACAAGGAGATAAAATAAAAATACGAAGATAGCTAAAACCAATTAACAGATTGTTCTTTAGTAAACAGTGTTGCCCAGTAAAAAAATAACTATTACCCTCTACTGTTAGTTATGCTGTAGTTTGACGATTTATTCCAAATGAAGGCATTTACATCTACTTAGTAATAACAAATAAATCATAAAACATAATCAATATTGTGCACATATCTAATTATTCAGAACTCATAAACAAGTCCATATGATCCACAGATCTGATGTACTTGTATCATTTTTTACTAGTTCAGGACTCAGAACCTAACACATTTAATTTTGACCGACCAGGTCCAGTTATCAAAATTATCAGACACGATCTAGTTACATAGAAGATTGAGGAATGAGATTAAAAAGAGACAAAGAGATCAAAACCTGTTCAATTAGGTAAGTAACATGATTAAGCCCATACTTAACAACTATGGGCTTCTTAGCCTCAACAGTTTTGCCTTCAGCCTCAGCCTGCGCCCTCTTCAAAAGCCGCTCTTTCTTTGCTGCTTTGTCCTCGGGCCTGTATTTTAGAAGCATCTTGAACAGACTTGTGGCTGCAAAAAAGATGAAAAAGCATATATTGATTTAACTTAACTCAAAAACCTTTTAACAAATAATAAAATGAGCATGACCAATAATATATACCCATAATATATACAAACATGACAAACAAACAGGCAGAAAAGCAAACAAGTTAAAGACAGAGAGCAAATTAGATCAGCTTTAATTGGAAAGTGACGAACTGTAGATGCAAAGTATTTTTTAAGAAAAAGGAGAATAATGAATACCACTTGTTTTTGGAAAAAAAAATAATTTTAGATTAACATCCGATAAGGCTAAATCCTACACCCAACAAGAGCAACAAATTTCTCAAACAAGAATCTATCTATATATACTATATAATAAAAAATAATGCTAGAGACACACCATGAACCACACTTTCAACCACACCCCTACACTCTCTATAGTGTTAGTGAACCATGCATGATATTTTTAAAAAAATATCATGCATGACCCACTAGCACTATAGAGTGTAGGGGTGTGGTTGAGAGTGTGGTTCATGGTGTGCCTCTAGTGGGACTCTATAATAAAACAATTAACCTTGGTAGCAACTTTTTGCCCATGGGCAAATTCTTAAGAGTTTCAAATTTCCATCTATACTAATGCGAACACCGCGCAAAGCACGGCATATTTTTTCCCCGCTACAGTAATACCCGTTTTGACTGCTATAATAGTTTTCAATTTTTGGATTGCTACAGTATCTCGCCTCTGTTACAATATCCCGTGTGCTACAGTACTATTTTTTTCAAAAACCCAATGCCCGGTTTCATGTTGCTACAGTAATAATACTGCAGAGTAGATATACTATCCACCGGTAGCCACATCCTCCCTATCATTAATTAGGACCCTCTCGTCTTCCCTTCTCCATTTTGTTCTAAACCCTCCATCTAGTTTACACTAAAACAAAAATTTATACTATATACTATACCTCAAAACAATAACTTATATTTTAACACTAAAACTATCTATTCATCTATACAAATGGGAGAACCCATGATTTACTATTCATACTACAGTAAATGATACATTAGCATTAACTGTAGCAAACATGACATTGGATTTTTAAAATACTGTAGCACACTGGAATACTGGAATACTGTAGCAAAAACGAGATATGGTAGCAATTCAAAAAATTCAAAGACCCTGTAGCAGTTAACTGGGATTACTGTAGCAGAAAAAGTATGACGTGCTTTGCACGGTGTTCACACTAGTAACCTTGATTGCAAATCTTACACTTGAAAAGCTATTAAAGTTTTTCAACATCTATACAATTAATAGGCAAGATTTAACATTTCAAAGCTCTGCCTATTAAGCTTCCATGTAATTAACGTCCACTTGTTCTAAGCTGCTTAGGAATCCTTTCTAATTCCACAGGCACCACCTATCCTCTCTATCATTAGTTTCTATTAATTGAACTTATTTTTTCATCCCGTCCCCATTTCGTTCAATTATATTAAAGTTTAACAGGCTAAGAATAAGTTGATGCTTTGCAAAGTTGATGTTAAAAAAAATTAAACTCTAAGAATTTGTCAAAGTGGCAAAAACATGAAACCAAGACTATTGTTATAGTATATAAGAAGAATAGATCTCCATTTGTTTCTATACCCTTTCGTATCCTCTCCTATTCCAACAGCACCTCCCATCCTCTGTCACTAATTACGATCCTTTCTATAACTCCCTCCATTTTGTTTAAACCCTCCAGAAACAACCCTCTTAAACAAAAATCTATACTATACTATATACTAAAACAATAATCTTGGTTGCAAATTTTTATCACTTAGACAAATTTTTTAGAGTTTCTCAACTTCTACACACTTGAGCAAGCTTTAACCTTTTACAGCTCTGCCTATTAAACTTCCATATAATTAACCCTCCATCTATTCTAAGCCCTTAAGAATACCTCTGTATCACTCATTTTCATTAACTAGTATAATGCACGTGTTTTGCACGAGAACGTACATGTTTTAAATTTTAAATTTTTTTATTGAATAATTTAAATTGTTATTATTGTGTAGTTATTGTAATTGATTTTTTCTTATAATGATTCGCTCAGTGCTAACCTTTTTTTATTGTCCCCCAAATCTAATATTATTCTTATATAATACCAATTTTATAAGTTCTCTTAAATACGCCCCTCCAACTTAAATTTTGTTAACTTAATTCTGAATTAACTATGTTGCATTAATCTTACTAGCTTTTTTCCTGATGTTTCCTATATATTACACAATACCTTCAACATATTGCAGTACTTCTCATTAAAATTATTTAGCAGTATAAATTATACTAAGCCCTTACAAACTTTTAGCCCCTATGAACCTTCACAATCACACTAAACCAATAATAACTTCCGTTTCAAAGAAAACCCACAATAACTTTCTAAAATTTGTAAATAAAACCAATAATAACTTTCTAAAATTTGTAAATAAACCCTTTGAATTAGAACAAAAAATGGCATAAAAAGACAATTTGAAAGTTGTTGAAGGTTTGGTGTAATTTCTCTAAAAGATATTAGGAGCTTTTTACAAAAGCTATTAGGGGTTTAGTGTGATTTTGAAAGTTCATAGGGTCTATTTACTACAAAATGCTGAAAGTTCATGGGGTTTACTATAATTTACCTAATTTAATATTATAATTCTTATTTCAAGTAATATTAGTAAAATAAGTATACTATTTTTATACTATAAAATATTTATCTAATTTAATTTTCTTAATTATGCACTTAAATCATTTAGTATTACAAATATTTTTATAAATTTTTATTATACTATCACTAATAATTAATAGTACTATTATTAATATTAAATAATTTTTTGAAAGGTTAGTTTTCAATCATTACTAAATATAGATTGTTCAATATCATGTAATTATCTTTGAGAAAAATGCTTGAAAAATAATATTAAATTATTTATTCAATTTATGTAATAATTTAATACTAAATTAGTAGTGTAATTCATAATTTCTATGATATGCTAAAATAATTACACTATTTATGCGATTAAATATTTATTCTATTTATTTTATTAATCATTGAATTATAGTATAACTCTTTATAGTATTTAGTAATATATTATTCTATTTATACTATTATGTTAATTATTTAATTGTAATTCATAAATGATTATTATAATAATTTAATTGGTTACTACTAATAATTGTGTATACTTATTTAATATTATTTTATTATATTAGTTTTCAACAATTAATAGTTATAATGTTATTGATAATTATAATTATTCAGAAAGTTGAGGAGGTTCATAATTAATAAGAGGTTATATTTATTTAATGATAGATTAATTAGAGAGAATTGCATAGTTAGAATTTATCAAAACTAGAGAGGGTGAAAAAGGAAATTAAAAGTTTTAGCACCCCAATCCTCTTTTTATAGTAGTATAGATATAGATATAAATTAAGATTCTCTTTAACATCCCTCTTTCCATTTTCTTCTATTCCATGAAAGTTTATTAGGCAAGCAAGTTTAACTTTTTTACAGCTCTGCCTATTAAACTTCTATATAATTAACACTTCATCTATTCAAAGCCCTTAAGAATACCTCTCTATCACTAATTTTCATTAAGTAAGATTCTCTCTAGCATCCCCCCTTTCCATTTTGTTCTATTATATGAAAGTTTATTAGGCAAAGGTCCAATGTTTATCAATTTGCATAGAAGTAAAAAAACTGAAGCTCTAAGAATTTTCCAAGAGACAATACCTTACAACTAATAACATTGTTTTAGTATATAATTTTCTAAGTTACTCTTCCAAAACTACTTCCACACTACAAGAGAGAAAAGTGTGGGGCAATTCCCTTGAGCTTTCTTCAAAATCGATGACTCACCAAAGGAGCCACATTTTTCTTTCTTGTAGTGTGAAAGTAGTTCAGCAAAGAATAGTGTAGTTAGCATTATTCTATTTTTAAACCCCTTTCAAATCCTCTCCAATTCCACTAGGACCTCCCACTTCTCATCGTCTATTATTAAGGATCATCTCTATCATCCTCCCACTCTTGGTCTAAATCCTCCATAAACTATATAATATAAATCATGGAATAATTTTCTTGAACAAGAACCTTTCTATACTATATACTAAAACAATCAAATGAATGCAAGTTTTAGGAGCCTGGAAAAGTTCTTAAGAGTTTCAAAATTTCCAACTTCTATCCAGCTAGTAAGTACATTTCGGCTTTCGAGGCTTACATATTAATTACATAAAAGTTACTAAGAATTTATCAAGTGGCAAAATCTAGCAATCAAAGTTTATTATTTTAGTATAAAGCAAATATAGATTTGCATCTATTTCTAAACCCCTTTTGGATTCTCTCTGATTACCAATGTTCAAAAACGCGATTTTATTACCCGTGCGGTTCAAGAGCGAGTCACGATTAATCAGATTATGCACCGATTAATCGGATTACACAGAATTATGCATTTTTTAATTTTTAAAATATAGTTATTCACAAAAATGAATGTCAAAAACTGGTATCATAATTTATAGAGCTCCGAGTCTAATTATTCACACTTAGTATAACAAAAATGGATCAAGAGACAACATGATATGCTCCCCCTTTTAACTTTCATCAAGCATAAGGTAGCTAGGTGAATGGGGAACACATTGATTCTAGGAGTGGATGAGCATTGAGTCCTTGCATCGACAAATAAAAAGTTAAAGCTGATGATGGTGTTGATTTAAAATAAGTAAATTCGGGACTGAATTAGCTCAATTGGGTTGAAATGATGTATCTAATAATAGTTTAATGCAAATAGCAGCCTCCTTGATGAAACTGGTATTTTTAAAGTATAAGCATATAGTCTACAAGCTTTACCATAAGTTCAAAGATTCATGAATGCAAATGGATGATTGTTTAAGCTTTCTATATGAGACGCCGAACAAAAATGAAATAACTTTCTTAATGTTTCTTCCCTCCACCTCCATTTGAACCTTTTATAATGACCAAAAGCATCAACTTTGAATTTCTAACCTTCAAAGGAGAAGTCCACAGAATATGGTGAATACTACAAGGAAAATGCAGTGAAAAGGTGATCCGGAAGAAGATGGAGATGATTGGAAGATGAGATCTTGTCGGCGGTGGAAGAGGGAATCCGGCAGTGAAGAAGAGATCCGCGGAGATCCGGTGTGAAGAGGATAATCGACAGTGAAGATGGAGAGGCATTTAGGGTTTCTTTTCTTTTTCAGAGACAGTGATGCTAGGCTGTAGAAGGAATCGGGACTTAGGGATAAGCATTCAGGTCATTTTTTGGGTTTAAAACATTTGCGGGTTCATTTTTTGGACCTGAAACCCGTTAATACCCATCTTAAAAAACGCCCACATATTCTTTTTATGCGAGCATGCGGTTTTCGCTCAATTATGCGGCTGTCCACATAATTGACCGAATCAGCCCATTTCCAAGCGGAAATGAGTCGATTCCGCATACTCGCCTGCATAAAAAGAAGAAGAATTAATCTAAACTACAACATAGGGATCTGAAGTACAAATTACTTTTTTCTAGCTTATCAGCAATAGGCTAAAAGAAATCAAATACCCTGAGTAGCGGATAGAAGCCCAAAATAATAAGTTAAGGATCTAAAGTGAGCTCAAATGAAGATACAGAGCGCAATAACAATTTGCAGTAGAGGGTGTAAATGCTGCCAATGTGCCAATATTAAGCTTATATACATAATTTTCTACTAACATACAGATACATGAGACATGGGTTAAAACCCAATTAGCATGATACTAATCAATGAACAGAAGCACATCAAATTAAATTAGCAGATAAATCAATTACCAAGATTCTTCTCAAGGGTCTTGGTGAACTGATTCAAAGCAGGAGGAACCTTCAACCTCTGCTTAAGTATCCTCCTCTGCCTCTGAATCCTGACCACCTTCGGCCATTTCACAAACCGATGAAGATCCCTTTTTGGCGGCAAAGCTCCCCCGATCCCAAATTGCTTCGGCCTCTTCTCAAATAAAGGGTTCACAACCTTCTCCTAAACATCAAATTACAGTATTTGATCAAACTCCTTTCCAAAAACCCTACAAAATTAGACAAAAACCTTTGAGCAGAATGACCTCTTACCGGTTTCTTCTTCGATTGGGCGCCTGGCTTCACGATTTTTTTGGGAGCCTGTAGAGATTAGAGAAAAGAACACAGAGTTAAACCATAGATCCCAACAAAATAAATAAAATGAGGACAAAAAAAAAGTGTAAGGAGTACCATTTGCAGCGCCTAGAGCTCGAGAAAGGCTTGATTAGGGTTTTGGAGAAGAAGGCCACGGGGCGATTATATATGGAGACAGTGGGAGTGAGATTACCATATTGGCCTTTTTGTTTTGAGAAAAGTGAGGTTTTGGGCTTTTTATCGTTCTTCTATGGGCCCGTAATTAAGCTAGGTTTTTACGACGGCCAGGGAAATATTAAACTGGTACGAGAGAACAAATTATATCTAAATATTAAATTGTTCATTTTTTCCCCAAATGTACAGATTTCAGATTTATTCATAAATATATTATATTTAAATATATGCACATATAAAACCAAATTTTGATGGCATAGCCAACGTGATCTCTTTTTGGTAAATAAATATAATTATGGTTTGCTTTTTTTGGCGTTGCAAGTGCTTGGTGGTTAGCCGAGTTAGGAATCCTGGAAGTATAAACTTCATTAAAAATTGGTTTATTTTCTTCAAAATAAAATATGAAATTATTTTGAATGAAACTGCAACTACAAGTATCTTATTAGAGTTGAATAATATCCATTAAAAAATAAAGTTGCAAGTAGGAAGTAAATAACCTTATCTATTAATTGAGGATATTATTAATAAACAAAAGCATTAATTTTTAAAGGACAATTTAAAATAATTCAAATTTTCAAAAAATTGATTATGGAAAAATAATCATATTCACGTTTATTTACACAAAAGGAAAAAGGAAAAAAGCCAATATTTTCTCCTTGGTCACGTGGCCCCTAGTTTATGACATGACAGAACCT
The DNA here is from genome assembly GCF_001876935.1 of Asparagus officinalis. NCBI lineage: Eukaryota > Viridiplantae > Streptophyta > Magnoliopsida > Asparagales > Asparagaceae > Asparagus > Asparagus officinalis. Next base: position 8,989,358 of record NC_033803.1, on the reverse strand, counting down.
GATTTATCTTTGTAAATAACCGTGAGCATACTTATTCTTATTAGATTAGATGCACGTGCATTGCACGTGGTTAAATATCATTATCTATTTTTCTATTTTGTTATTTAACTTGGTTGTGAATATTTCTTTTAATTTCACATGAAAAAATAAAATAATTTATTCTCTATATACTATATAGTTAATCAATAGTATTAAAATTACCATAACCAAAGTCAAAATTACACAATCAATTCACATTAAGTACGGTTTATAATAAACAGTACATGAAGGTCAAAATCCTTTTATTAAAAAATAACTTTTATGCAAACAATTTCATCCTCATCGCAATTCTATGTTTTCATCTTATAATTTGCATGAATTCACAATATTTTACACCCTTTACAATTTTCATAATTAATTTTCACTTTAATATTATATCTTATGAGACTAATAGGCTCCTAAGAAAAGATCATATACCTATAACCATGGATATTAACTATGAGAATTTTTACAATGTAATATTATTATATTCTATATGTTTATGTTGTGGACTGTCAAAGCAAGCTATGAAATAACTAATTAACATATTTTATGCTAGTATGTATGTATTTATTGGTAGAGTAACTTGTTATTTTTTGAGACATAAAATTGCTTTTTAACTAACTTTGACTATTTCCAGTAATTGGAGATTTGCTCATGTCTTTAAATTATGTTAATTTTTTAATTAGCATGAGATTCCTATTTATTTGAAGATCCTTCACCATTTCATTCAGTTACCCTTGCAATTCATAACTTTTTTAGCTTAACTGTCTCAGTTACACCTTCTATCAGAACTCATCTCTACCTCTTAGTACCTAATGACTAGTGTTACTCTGATGAGATGTAGTTATCCTAATTCAAGTCTGTCAAATTAATTGCAAGTGGTGAAGACCATAAATCTTTTGAAATGATACATATTGAATATCTCATAATAAAGTATAAAAAAACCTTAACAACACATATTTTAGTATGTTTACTCACATAACTATTTTTAATTAACATATTTATTGAACATCTCAAAGGTTCGCAATTGGTGATGATCCTAAAAATTTTAAAATGATATATATTGAACATCTTATGATCAAAACATCAACTTAAATGTGGCTAAAACTAATTTACATCACTTTTCGCACGTGTCTATAAAGAATAATATTAGAAATATATAATATTTAAAATGAAATGTATTAAATTACAATTTAGTTTTAAATTAAGAGCCCTTATTTGAATAATTTTAGATACTTAATTCCTTTTACTAAACATATATATTGAACATTTTAAAAGCCTAAAAATCCAAGTTTTCACTTTTTCAAACTACCTTTTTCACTCATAAAAAAAATTTTAAAAAAACGTTTCCATTGAATTGGTTGCTTATAGTAAAATATTATTGTACTTTTCCTAATTGATATAGTAAATTACTAAGCAAACGATATATCTCATGTTTAGTACAAATAACTATACGAATAAAATAAGATATTTTTAACGCTAAATATCAATAAAAAAACCCCGTTTACTTTGGATGACAATCAAATAATCCCACATAATTTTAAAAATATAAAAAAATTACAAACTTTTTGGGGTTATCAGAAAACCCCTTTAATTTTGAGATTTTTATGAGGAAAGCACTCCAAAAGGGATAATTTTAGGAGAATTTTCTAATAAAATCTCAAAGCTGAGTTTTTTTTATAAGATATAGAAGTTAAATGGGGTTTCTTATGATAACTACTTAATGGGATTTTATAATATTATATCTAAAAAATAATGGATTAATTTTATAAAAAAAACCTCAACTATTTTAATACCGCTTGGACTTTCCTCACTTAACTCCCCTCAGATATAAAGATTCTCTATGAAACCCCCTTCAACTATTTTACTTTGAGAACCCCCCTCAAATTTGAACTTAATACAGATATTTCCCCTCATGTTTGAAAATTTATGAAATCACCATGAACTCTTCTCATTCTACGCCATGAAAGCTAACATGTTACCCTATTAACCCTATAATTTTATATTTTCTCACTTAACCTAAAATAGTTTTTGGCAAAAAAAACCCAAACATTGGATGTTTACAAATTTAAGATTTTTTCAGAGGTTTTTCATAATTATTGTAATTTTCAAGATGTTAATTATAATTTTTAGACATTTAGGAGATTTGCTTCTAATTATAGATTTTTAGGGTTATTTTTACTTTTTATATTTTTAGTTTTTTAGTAATTTTCTTGATGGTTCTTTGTAATTCTCTAATTTAAATTTTTTCTTGATGTTAATTATACTTTTTATAATTCTTTAGGTTTTTATAATCCGTTTTGGGGTCTTTGTAGTTTTTTAACTTAAAATATCAATTTATTATTTTCAGGATGTTTATGGGGGATGTTTGTAATTTAAATTTTTTTGGATTTTAAAAGTTTTTTTTTCAACATTAAGAATTTAAGGGATTTTAAAATTTTAGGGGCCTATACGTTTTTTTGAAGCTTTCAAATTTTTTGAGTATTATTTGTAATTTTAGAATTTTAGTAGCTATTTGTAATTTTTTCTTTTTTTGGCCGCTTATCAATTTATGTGTTAACTGGCAAATAAGATTGATTCGAGGGGTGTATACTATCCTTAAGGATCAGTTTTAGCCAATGTGAAATTTTAGGGTAACACCTTTTTTGAACTTAAGTACGAAAATTCAAAATATTTTGGTTGCTTTTTAAAATTATCTAACTTACGAAGGATTTGATAAGAATTGCAGAATTTTTAGAAGTTGTGCTTAATTTAAAGTTCTAAAAGGTTCATTGAAATTTACTTTTTAAAACAATTAAGGGGCAATGAAAATTTCTTATATTTTTCTAGTTATGGATAGTTAGAACTTGTTTAGAATTAACAAAAAATTGATTATCAGAATTTTCTACTTTTTTATGAGTAAGAATTTCTAGTGATAAATATTAATAGTTTTAATTTAATGAGAATTATTAGAAAGATAAAATTAGATGGATACATATGATCTTTTAATAGGATAGAAAATTAATTTGACTATTTGATGTCTTTTAATATCAAAATTTGGTTGAAGATTTTACCTTTAAATTATTTAAATATATTAGGATAAAATTAGAATGTAATATCTAAAATGATTAAGGATAAAATTGAACATAGAAAAACACTCTTTTATGAGGAGTATGATATGATATGATATGATGTGATGATTATTAAATTAGGATTTTTAAGAGAGCGAAGAAGCCCAATTAAATTCAAAGATTCCTTCATACAAAGGTCCCTGCTGAAATCACATTTTAGTGGACAAAGAAAATTAATTCAACATGAGTTAAACTAGGAAAGTATTAATAGCATCCACCATCATTTACTAGGGTATACACTAAAGCAAAAACCAAAATGTTTAAAAACTCACCAGAAGATGACACATCATCTTCATCATACTCTAACTTTTTCGACACATGTCATATCATCTAATCCATCCATTTAAATTACTATTATATCCCAACCATTTATTCAAATAAATATATTTATATATAGAAAAAATCAATCACTTATCAAATTAAAAATCATTGACAATATCTTTAATAACTAATTCAACTCACTAATCAAATCAAATCCCCCCATTTAGGCATTTCTTTTCAATATAGGGGAAAAATATATACTTTTTAGTTTCCTTAAAAAAACCAAACAATCTATTAATCATGAAATTCCATTTTATTTTTCCAGTCACTTTTCCCGTCTTAAATTTTTTTACATTTTGGTTTTCTCATTTCAAGTTTTTTCAAGAACTCGGAATTATTATTCCGATGTCTGATACATACATCAAGTAATTAATATAGCACCATCCAATATTTATGTTATTTTAATTTATCTTTTATTATTTTAATTATTTTCAAATTTTTTAGTTTTTAGACTATCGCTTTTTAATTCCTACTCCAAATTATTACTTAGATCTCCAAAAGATATATCAAGTAATTAATCTAACACCATCCAATATATATGTTATTTTAATTTATGTTTTATTCTTAAGATTTTAATTATTTTTGAATTTTAATTTTTTACATTGTCAATTTTTAATTCCTATGTAATTTTATCTTCAAACGATGGTTCCTTAATTGCTTTGATGAAAATAATTCAGGTATTTCATCTACCACCACCCAATATAATTTCTATTCATTTTTGTATAGTATTTTTAGTTATAATTGTTATCAAATAATATTAATATTCAGGTACTTATTCTATAATGCTTGAATAAGTATTTTTAATATTTTAAGATTACTGAAGGAAAATAAATCGATGATTTTTAATCTTCAACCCATGACGATTTTGTTGCTTGGAGAACATAATTAGAGTATTTAATAATTTTAGATATTAAAATTAGGTATAATTTTTTTACATATTTTAAAAAAAATGTATCTTATATTAATTTGTGTATTATTTTAACCCCCTTTAATAGCTTTCATTTTTTTCAGATTGTTGGTTTTTTTTGTCGATGTAATTTTATCTTCAATGAATGGCTCTTTAATTGCTCAAAGCCAAATAATTCAAGCATTTTACCTACCCTCGTCCGATATATTTTTTATTTTAATTTGTGTAGTTTTATTAATTTTAATTGTTATTAAAAATATTAATTTTTTAGAACTTGAATTTTAATTCCAATCTAAGTATTATAAATTGAATTTTTTTCATTTTATATAAATGGAAATTTTTATTATGCTAACTTTTATATTTTATTCTGGTTTTATTACGTTTTTAGATAATTGTGAAAATATTTTTTTGAGTATTTATAATATTTTGTATTTAAATAATTTTAAAATTTTCATATTAAATATATATTAAAATTTTTAATATTATAGTAATTAAGAAATATTCAAAAAATATCTTTTCATATTTTTAAATTATTACAATGATTAAAAATCATAAAAAATATTTATGATATTTAAATATACTATAGCAATTAAAATAAACTTTTAAAAATATATTTAGGCATTCTTAATTCTTAGAATATATTTGGCAGTTTTTTAAGTAACTAATTAAAATTAGATATCCTAATATAGAAAAATATAATTTATAACTAAATATTTAAACATAAAAAATTAAATTATAATTAATTTTATTATTTTTAGCAAGATCTTTAGTAACTAATTAAATTCACAAATAAAATAAAATCCCCCTAATTTAAATATTTCCTTCCAAACCAGATATTCAAAATATAGAAAAAATTTAATTTATAATCAAATATCCAGATATAAAAATTTTAATTTATAATCAATTAGAATATCTTTGGCAATATCGTAAGTAACTAATTTAAATCACAAATAAAATCAAATCCCCTAATTTAGGTTTCTTTTCAAAGTATATATTCAAATATAATCAATTTATAATTAATTAGTATATCTTTGAAGATAGATCCAAATCATATTAAAAATATTAAGCGATTAAATTTTTTTTTGATGTTTAATATATTACAAAAACTATAATAAAATTATAAAATATATTTTTAAATTGCTTTAAATTGTATGAAATTTAGATTTTTAAATTATAATACTTAAAAATATATTTTCAAGTTTTTAAATTATTAAAAAGATTAAAACTTATAAATAAAAATTTATTTTCGATTTTCTAAAATATTACAGCAATGGCTATAAACTATTGAAAATATATTTAGGAATTTTTTAGTTTTTAATTTTTTTGGCAATTCTTTAGCAACTAATGGAAATTAGATATGGAGATATAGAAAAAATTAAATTATAATTAAATATTAAAATATAGTAAAATTTTAATTAATAATTAATTAGAATATATATGGCAATATCTTTAGTAACTAATTCAAATCATAAATAAAATCAAATCTCCTTATTTTAGCATTTTTATTCAAATCGGATATTCAAATATAATCAATTTATAGTCAATTAGAAACGTCCTTGGTGTTAGATTCAAATGAGATATGAAAATATTACTACGATTAAAAATTTTATTTTCTAAAAATATTACAGCAATTATAATAGAACTTAATTTTTTTATTTTTTAAATCTTTAAAATTTTATGAAATTAAAAAATTTGAATTATAATATTTTAAAATATATTTTCTAATTTTTAAATTATTACAATGTTCAAAAATTAAAAACAAAAAATTATTTTCAATTTTTAAAAATACTACAGTAACTATTATAAATTTTTAGAAATATATTTATGTATTTTTTAAATTTTAAAATATATTTGGCAATATATTTAGTATCTAATTCAAAAGAGATATTTAGATATAGAAAAAAATTAATTTATAATCATATATTCAAATCACAAGCGAAATCAAACCCCCTCATTTAGATATAATAAATTTATAATCAATTAGAAAATCTTTGCTGCTGGACCCAAATTAAATTTAAAAAATGTGATTGTAATTAAAAAATATTTTAAAAAATATTTTCGATTTTTAAAAATATTATAGAAATTAAAACTTTGTTAAAATGTATTTTATTTTTTAAACATTTTCTAAATGTTTACAAAATTAAAAAAATTAGTTATAATATTTTAAAAACTAATATTTTGTCAACGGATTCTAAATTCATGATTTTGGTTAGTGATTTTGTGTCAACAACTTTTGAATTAGCAAACACCAAAAATTTAATAAAATAATTATAATTTTTATGCAATAAATATATATTTTGATTTTTAAAGTATTACAGTGATTAAAATATATTTTTAGTTTTTTAAATTATTATAACTATTAAAAAATGTTATATTTGAAATTTTAAAACTATTAAAGTAATTATAATAAATCTATGAAAATATATTTTTTATTTTTTAATATTAAAGTATTCTAATTTTTTCAAGATATGTTTTCAAATTTAATGGTAAAATTTTATTAAATTCCTAGTTACCAAATTGATCTCACTAAATATAAATTACCATGCGTCACTTTTATTTTATGACCTAATTTAGATCATGGTCATAATTTTAAATAATATTTTAAATTGTTTTAGCTTCAAAATATTTATTTATAAAACAATCTAAAAATTTTATTAAACTTTAAGTTGCCAAATGGATCTTATTAAATACAAATTATCAATTTACACTATAAAATCATACTATAATTTAACTACCTAAATTAGATAGTGCTCACAAATTTTCAAATTAAGTGAAATTATTATAATTAAAATACATCTGAAATAATACCAAAATTTATTTAAATTTTAAATTATCAATATCGTCAAATTTTAATTCAGTGGTTGTCAAATAATTTCATACCCAAATAAAGTTTTACCCAATCTACAAATTACAATCTAAATTTTATTCATTTCTATATAATTGAAAATTTTTATCTGACTAATTTCCAAAATTAATTTGGATTTTAAGACATATTTAGATAGTTGTCAAAATATATTTTTATTATTTACAATATTTTTGTAATTAAAATAATCTTTGAATTTTCACAATAAGTTTTCGGTTTATTAAAATACTACAACAATTTAAATATATTTTTTAAATTATATTTTTGATATTTAATTTTTTACATCGATTCTATTGTAATTTGTATATGCGGTATACAATTTATTTGGATAAAAATTATAATTTAAAAATTCTTGTACAACCATTGAATTAAATTTTCACAATTTTGGTAATTTAAAATTTACATAAATTTTGGTATTATTCCATATATATTTTGAATTATAATAAGTTCACGTAATTTGAAATATTATGAGCACTATCTAATTAAGGTAGCTAAATTAAAGTAAGGTTTGATAGTTTAAATTGGTAATTTATGCTTAGTAAAATAAATTTCGTAATTTGAAAATATGATAAAATTTTGGTATTATTTCATAAATATTTTGCCATTAAAATACAATAAATATTAAATTTTTTATCACAAACTAAACTAGGTATTTAAATTAAAGTAAGATTTGGTAATTAAAAATTTACTACAATTTTGGTATTATTTATAATCCCAAAAAACTATATTTCGAAATTTTAAATTGCTATAATATTTTGAAATATAAAAATTCATAAATATATTATAATTTCTGTACAATATTTTTAGTTTTTAAAATTTTTAGTTTAATAATACATTTTTACCCAAATAATTTTGTTATTGAATTTATGTCAATAAATTTTGATTTCCTAATTAACTTAGGTCTATGATGGAATATGGAAGGTATAAAAGGTAATATGCATTTTATCCCAGTGTCAACATATGCGACGTCTTGAAATAATATGATCAAGACAAGGAAGTAACATAAATGCTTTAGATAATCAAAAAATAGAGTTGATATAAAGAGCAAAGAAGCTATAAAAACGTCGTAAAGATAATATAAATGCAAAGAGAAACAAATAAATAAAAAATCTAGATCAATCTACCTTTGTGAGACATCCTCTTTGAAATATAACTAATCAAGTGATGCATGTTAGATCGTCTAATACGCATAGGACCATGTAAAAGTTGATATTTATGGCGTCAAAAACTAACATCATGGAGAAAATATATATTATACACAAATACTTTGTACATTACCTTATATAATTGTTATCATTTTTTAAATTTTTTGAATTTTAATATAAAATTTGATAGTTTTATTAATTATTATATTGGTTATTTTATTGATTTTTACCAACATTGCTGTTATGATGTTTCTGCTGTTAGAGAGCGTGAATTGCTGATAAGATTCATAAGATCCAACGGATCTTTTGAGGGGCCATGCCCATTGAGCTGGACAAAGCAAAAGCACGTGAAAAGATATGATAGTGGGGGCTGTGAACGAAGTGGGAACACGAGCCCAACTTCTGTTCTTTTGTTCACTGGACGCAACGAAGTTGTTCGTTGGACGCAACGAAGTGTGAACGGATGAGAAGCCGACTTTTTTTTCGTTTCCTGGATGGCCCACAAACCGCGTAAAGAGATGAAGATCCAGCGGACAAAAGAATGCCCACCCGAAGACCCGACAGAAGCTTATAAATACACATTGGTTTCTAGGGTTTTTTGGTTTTGTGCAAGTGTAAGGTGGATTTTTCGGCTGGGGTTAGTGCAAGCGACCAGAGGGCAAAGAAGCAGTGACGTACAGAGGTTCTTTTGGCTTGGGCAGCGTGTAGGCAGCGCAAATCAAAAGAAAAAGGTGCAGTGGCTGTGCAAGGCAGAGGCGTGCAATTTGTTCCCTAGGGTTTGTGCTGTTTTGAGAGAGATATTTGTGTGAGGGGTCTGAGAATTTGTGTGAGGGTTTAGATTGAGTGATTGTAAACCCTAGTTGTATTCTCTCCCTCTAATAGTAGACCTCCCCCTCCTTGCCCCGTGGACGTAGGCAGTTTGCCGAACCACGTAAAATTGGTTTGTTTGTGTTTGTGGTCATTGTAATAGTTTTTTAGGATCCCTCGACAAGTCAGTCCTAGAACTGATGAGAGGAAGAGCCGATATCTTACTTTGTTGAGATATCCGCTTTAGATTCTTGTTTCCTTGGTGAGGCGGGAATTCTTATTGATCTTTCTCTCTTATTGTGCACCAGAAACTCTGCCGAAATTTCCGCTGCGCACAACAAGTAGTATTAGAGCTCGGGCTACGCTTGGGCTATTTGAAGGAGTAGATCGCTTTGGAAGCTCGTCTAGGGCTTTATTTGGTGATAAAGGTGGGATCTTTTGGTAAAAGATTCTATCTTTTTAGTTTTGGATCTATTCTTTGTTCGTTGGTGCGTTGAGAAAGATGTCGGGGAAAGAAGGTGTTTCGGATGTCGAGGGTGGTGCTTCTGGCGCGAACACCATTCAGAGTTTGAATATGCACTCTATGAAGATAGATATGGAGAAGTTTAATGGCACAAATAACTTTGGATTATGGAGATGCGAGGTTTTGGATGCGTTGAACGCGTAGAATTTGGAGGATACCTTGGAGTTAGATGGCAAGCCAGATGAGATTGAATAGAAGGTTTGGAAGAAGATGAATCGAACGGCATGTGGTATGATTAGGTCTTGTTTGACTCAAGATCTAAAATATGATGTGATGAATAAGACTTCTGCAAAGAAGATTTGGGAGATGCTCGAAAGCAAGTATCTGACAAAGAGTGTTGAGAACCGCTTGCATTTAAAGAGGAGACTTTATCGTTTCCAGTTGAAGAAGGGAACCTCAATTAGAGATCACATGAACACCTACACAAAACTTCTTGCGGATTTGGCGAATGTGGATGTCATGATTGAAGATAAGGACAAGGCGTTGCTATTGTTGAGTTCCTTGCCCGACGAGAAATATGAGACCTTCGTTCTTACTCTGATTAATAAAAAGGCATCTCTTTCGTATAGTGAGGTCACTGCTGCACTGGTGAATTATCAGCTTCGGAAGAAAGATAAGGAAACTTCGACTGAGTCGGTAGCAGAGGCGTTGGTCACAAGAGGGAAGGGTCCAAACCGAAAGTATTGGAAGTCACAGTCTAGAGTAGGAAAAGATCAGTGTGCTTGGTGCAAGGAGATTGGTCATTGGAAGAAAGACTGTCCAAAGCTCGACGAATGGATGAAGAATAAGCAGAAGGGAAAAGGAAAGCAACCATCATCAGAAGCAAACATCGTATCGGATGGTAATATTTCTGACTCCTCTATTTATTCGCTTTCTATCAGTCCTACGTGTAACTATTCGGAGGAATCCGAGTGGATGTTGGATAGTGGTGCGACCTATCATGTGTGCCCTAGAAGGGAATGGTTCTCCAGTTTTGAGAAGCTGGATAGTGGTGTGGTGTACATGGCTGATAACCATGTATGCCAGATCATTAGGATAGGAAGAATTCACATAAAAATATTTGACGGGACTGTTAGGGAGTTAATGATGTGAGATATGTTCCTTCTTTGAGGAAGAACTTGATCTCGATTGGAGCTTTGGTTGGAGATGGTCTGAATGTTCGAATTAAGGACATGGTTCTCAAGATTGTGGAAGACTCTCAGATTGTGATGAAGGGCGTCATGATGAATAACATGTATTACTTGACTGGAGGTATAGTGACAGGTGGAGAGGTGGAGACTTCTATTGATTCGACTAGACTACGGCATTTGGAGCTTGACCATTCTAGTATTGATTCCTCGCATAGATTGAAAGAGGGTACGAAGACCTGCGGTTTGAAATCCAGTGAACAAGTTGATGTGAGCAAGAAGACCAATGTGAAATTTGGCACCTCTATTCACCATGCTAAGGGTCATTCTGGAGGAGTTCACGTGGATGTTTGGGAACCTTCCAAGGGGGCATCATTGGGAGGTAATAGAAGTTTGGTTTCCTTTGTTGGTGGCTGTTCTAGGCGTGCTTCCAAGGGGGCATCATTGGGAGGTAATAGAAGTTTGGTTTCCTTTGTTGGTGGCTGTTCTAGGCGTGCTTGGGTTACAACCAAATCCCCTATGGATAAAGTCCTAGTAGTCTCTAACAGTTTGAAGAAGTGTAAGATGGACAGAAAGATAAAGGTACTTCATTCTAATTTTGATAGGAGGTACAAGATAGACCTGTTTCTGTATTGGAGCCGAGCTCACGGCATTGCAAGATACTTCGTTAGAAAGGAAATCTTAGGGCAGCTAGATAGGGTGACAAATTTGGAGAATCGTGCCTTACCGGAGGAGGATCGATATTTATTATCAAGCAATGGTTTGCAGAAGAGTTTCTGGACTGAGGCTTCGATATATTTGAGTCATCCTATTAAAGAGTTGTCAACTGTTGTGATTGGAGGTAAAACTCCATTAGAAGATAGGGCTGGTAGTGTCACTTCGGTTAAGGCTTCGATGAGGGAGCTAATTGACTCTCAACAGGTGGAGAGTTTTGGACAGACCTTAGATGTATCGCAGTGGGTGGAGTGTGATGCTACTCTACGTTGGGTGAAGAATACTCCAGATTATACTGCATCATTTGGGATTCCAGCTGAGGTGACACAGTTAAGGGATCAATTTGTTTTGGATGCAGATGATGAGTTGGGTTTTGATTCAAGTGCACCTGATAGATGTAGTTTGAATATGACCATTGGTTCACCTCAGGTGGAGGTGTTTGAAACCATTGGAGGTGCTATCAGCCGCAGAGTTGATGATATTAAAGAAGGGTTATGAATTCTTCTAGTGTATTGAGGCATTTGGAGGCCATTTGGGTGAACTACATTCGGCTTGATTCCTTGGGCAAGAGGATATGTAGGCAGTCTTTATGATGCAACCGGTTTGGATTTTGATGGGGGTGAGATCGATTTTGTGAGTAGATACTGACGTTTGGGAGAGTGTTCGCACTCCCATTTGGGTTTCGAGTTGTTGTGGATTGAGTCTATTATCGTGAATCGTTTCACTTCGTACTGGACGCAACAAGTGAGACATTTGTTTTTGGTTGGTGTCAGATCGGTTTAATAAAAATTTCACCGAGGTGGAGAATTGTTGGAGAGCGTGAATGGCTGATAGGATTCATAAGATCCAACGAATCTTTTGAGGGGCCATGCCATTGAGCTCTACAAAGCAAAAGCACGTGAAAAGATATGATAGTGGGGGCTGTGAACGAAGTGGGAACACGAGCCCAACTTACAAAGCAAAAGCACGTGAAAAGATATGATAGTGGGGGCTGTGAACGAAGTGGGAACACGAGCCCAACTTCTGTTCTTTTGTTCACTGGACGCAATTGATAGTGGGGGCTGTGAACGAAGTGGGAACACGAGCCCAACTTCTGTTCTTTTGTTCACTGGACGCAATGAAGTTGCTCGTTGGACGCAACGAAGTGTGAACGGATGAGAAGCAGACTTTTTTTTCATTTCCTAGATGGCCCACAAACCGCGTAAAAAGATGAAGATCCAGCGGACAAAAGAATGCCCACCCGAAGACCCGACAGAAGCTTATAAATACACATTGGTTTCTAGGGTTTTTTGGTTTTGTGCAAGTGTAAGGTGGATTTTTCGTCTGGGGTTAGTGCAAGCGACCAGAGGGCAAAGAAGCAGCGACGTACAGAGGTTCTTTTGGCTTGGGCAGCGTGTAGGCAGCGCAAATCAAAAGAAAAAGGTGCAGTGGCTGTGCAAGGCAGAGGCGTGCAATTTGTTCCCTAGGGTTTGTGCTGTTTTGAGAGAGATATTTGTGTGAGGGGTCTGAGAATTTGTGTGAGGGTTTAGATTGAGTGATTGTAAACCCTAGTTGTATTCTCTCCCTCTAATAGTAGACCTCCCCCTCATTGCCCCGTGGACGTAGGCAGTTTGCCGAACCACGTAAAATTGGTTTGTTTGTGTTTGTGGTCATTGTAATAGTTTTTTAGGATCCCTCGACAAGTCAGTCCTAGAACTGATGAGAGGAAGAGCCGATATCTTACTTTGTTGAGATATCCGCTTTAGATTCTTGTTTCCTTGGTGAGGCGGGAATTCTTATTGATCTTTCTCTCTTATTGTGCACCAGAAACTCTGCCGAAATTTCTGCTGCGCACAACATCTGCTAGATAAAACTTTTTCACAAGAGGAATGTGATTTGCACCGATCTATTCTCAATCATTGTGATGTCAAAGGCGAGTGTACATTTTTATATGAACATTAAAATTTTACATAGATTATTATCCATGGATGTGGTAAATAATTACTTTACATAGATTATTATCCATGGATGTGGTACATTTTCTATGTGAACATTAAAATTTTACATAGATTTATCCATGGATGTCAAAGGCGAGTGTACATTTTTATATGAACATTAAAATCATATGCTTGACTCAATGTGTGTTTTGGATTGTTTAAATCTATGAATTTCATTTTGTCTTTTGCATTTTCTTATTTGTGTTTTGAGACCCTTGTAACACATTTTTCTTAATGATATATTCTCTTGGTCTCTTTGAATGTGAGTTGTCATGATATTTTTTTATATATCACATATTGTTGCCTTTTAATTTTCTTTATATATATGATTTAAGATATTTTGATGGGGGAGCTTTTCCCTATCTGTTTTATACTCTCTGTGCTTATATGCAGGGAGAGTAGTGAGAGCTTTAGCTCTCTATTCTTATTGTTTTCCCCATTTTGATGTTAACAAAGGGGGAGAAACAAGTATATTGTGAGTATCTCATTTTATTTGCATACTATTGGTATCATGCATGAGGATTATAAATTATATATTCATTTGGTATCATGCATGTTTTATATACTTTTTCTGTAAATTGTTTGTCATCATAAAAAAAGGGGAGATTGTTAGGTCTCATGTTATGAGCCTATTGTCTAATCTGGTTTTGATGATTAACAAACAATTCCTAACATCGTTTGTCGAGTATTTTGTATTTGGTTGTTACGTATTCTACACAAGCATCCTCCGAGTCGGAGGTTGGAAGGATTTGCACCATAACGACGATATCTTAGAGGTCGGAGGAAATTGGAATGAAGCCATGCAATTCAAGTCAAAATACAAACTCGTGCTTCATCCCTATTACCAAGAGGAGGATCGCCCAAGATCAAGCGTCATTTGCCTTGGGTATAGTAGTTTAGGTGTTTATACTTTATGTATTATGCAAGGATAATTTATTATTAGTTTTCATTTGGCATCAATATCGGATTAGATTAGCAATTACCCTATTCACCCCCTCTAGGGCAGTTTCAATTACATCATTTCGATTGTGTATTTTTTTTGTTAATTTCATGTTTATATCATGTATCATATATTGTAAAAAACTATACATGTCATTGCTATTAATGTTTATATTATACATATTTTTTTAATTTTTGGTGTTTAGCCCGCAGATGTGTGGATTCTATGTTGGACCATATTTTTAACAGTCATTCATCGATGCAAACAAAAGGATCAAATTTAGAAAATCACATGAATGTTTTACCTAATTAATGAACTAGTCATCACTCTCCATGCAAATCAAGGTAATATGTTTTTTGCTTAAGAATCTTTTATGCATCTTAAATTTATTATTTATTATTAATTTTTTACCATGATGATATAATTTTCCCCCTCAGTTGCATATATTGTCGGAGATGATGAGACCAGAAATTACCACTTTTTTTTTTAGCCTGAAAAACAGGGTATAAGCCCTGTTCATTTTATATATTGCTAAGGTATCTACACTGAGGAATACAACTTCTCTAGGAGTAAGGGAGCACTGAAGGAGAAGTGGGTAGGGAGCGGACCAATGTCGTCACCTACCACACTTAACTGTAGTTCCCTACATCTAGATAGATACAGAACACACTTAACAACTTGATATTAACAGCCACACAAAGCTTATAGTGACTATACAAAGCTTGGTCCTTCTATTAGTTTACCAAAATAAAGGGAGACTTCTCCATTGAGCAAAAGATTCAACTTCATACTGGAAAATGGGACGGCTAGTTTCTGACACTGTTGCCCCCCTCCTCCGATGGGATATTCTTTTTAGCTAGCTCCTGCAGTCCGAGGTTTAAAGCTGCCCTTCGAAGCCTCCTCACTGTCCTATCATCTCCTGAACCTGTCCAAAACATAGAAAACCTCGCTATATCAGAGGCTGTATGCATCGGGTTGGGCTTAATATCCTTGAAAACAAGAGAGTTTCTACAAAACCAAATCCTCCAACAAAAACAAGGCAAAAGAATCTTCCATATAGCTTTAATATCTGGGCTAATGTTTGGGACTATATGTAGCAGAAGCAGGTCTTCCGTAGATAAAGGCCAGCTGTTAGCTGGAAAGGAGGGGAGAAGGAACTTCCAAACTTCTCGAGCAAAGGGGCAGTGGATGAAGATATGATCGTGTGTTTCATTTTCCCCAAGACAAAGAGGGCATAAAGGATCACCAGACCAACCTTTTTTGATTAGAATGTCTTTAGTGTTGAGCTTCCTTTTTGAGATTATCCAAAGATGAACTTTTACCTTTAAGGGAATGCTGGATTTCCAAATCATGTTGAAGAACTTTGATTTTTGGCCCCCTGAAGAAACAAAGGAGTAAAAAGATTTCACAGAAAAAATACCCGTAGAGAGGAGAGGCCAATGTAAGACATCATGCTCCTGTGAACCACCTAAAGAAATGTTCTCTAGATGAGAGTGAAGACCTTTCTTGTTTAGCTTAGAGAATGGTTGGCACTTCCCAGAAAGGTTTGAGATGAACTGCCGGATGTAAGCTAACCGCCCTTGTAATCCTCTGAGCTCTCTTAGATTTCTAGGGGGTTGCAGTTCGTGTATCGCTTTCACCTTATCGGGATCGATATGTATACCTTTAGTGGTGACGACGAATCCAAGGAATTTTCCGCTGGACATTCCAAGGAATGATTTAGTGGGGTTCATCTTCAATTGATGACTCCTCATGAGATCGAACATCGTCTTCAAATCCTTGATGTGATCTTCTTTGTTACGGCTTTTTACAACCAAATCATCAACGTAGCATTCGACTGTCTTCCTGAGATGTTCTTGGAAAATCTTAGTCATTACTCGCTGGTATGTGGCGCCTGCATTCTTCAGACCGAATGGCTTCACCGTGTAGCAAAAGACACCGAGAGGCGTTCTGAACGCTGTATGCTTCTCATCATCTGGGTGCATCTTGATTTGGTTATACCCTGAGAAACCATTCATAAAAGACATTCTCTCAAATCCGCATGTATTGTCGATAATGACATCTGTGATTGGGAGAGGAAAGTCGTCTTTTGGGCATGCCGTATTCAGGTCCCTGAAGTCGATGCAAATCCTGATTTTACCGTGGCTAACCAATCTGGATGTTGTTCCTCTCGGATAAATCCTGATTCGATCAGTTTCTTAACCTCTGCCTCAATAGCTTCCATGATCTGCGGACGAAACCGTCTTTGCTGTTGCTTGACAGGTTTGGCATCCGGCTTGATATCAAGGTGATGTATTGCTACATTGGGGTCTAGGCCTGGCATGTCTTCATAGTTCCACGTGAAGACGTCGATATATTCCCTGATGAGAGCAATCAATTCTTCCTTCTCATCTGGGGGAAGACTGTCACTGACGAATATGGGCTTTGGGTTGGCCTCATCACCCATGTTGACTTGGACTATTTTATCTTCAGTGGGGGGTTCTTTCTGCTCGAACCTATCACCATACTGCATGTTCAGATGATGAACCCACGGGTCTTCCCATGTTGGCATCTGATCGTCGTCTTCCATTGTGGATGGATCAGCTATAGCCATGTTTGCCATAAGCTCAGCCGAAGAATCAGAAGATTATCCTCTCTTAGTTCTGTTAGCAATTTGATCGATAATTTGCCAACCACATTCATCCTCAGACGAGGAAACATAACCTAAGCCTCTCCCGTATTTATAATAATCGTCGGGTCTTCCTTTTGGCACATATACCGCCTTGGCTGGAGTACGAGGACCTCGACCAAAGTATAACCCTTCTCCGAGTGTGAAATCGTATCCTTGTTTTTCCATGAGCTTGCGTGCTTCTGGACTATACTTGGATAGATGTCGACCAGGTTTGTCATCATCTTCATCTTCGCTTAAGAAATGGTGTGGTAATGGGGAGCTTTTTCCTTTATCGTAAATCACTTCTTTAGCGCCTCTTATTTTGTTCGGGATGACCATGGTTGTTCCGAAAGAATGCTGGAGGCGTTCCTTTGTTACATAGGACGATCGGATCGGCATATACAACTCAGGATTATCATACAGCTCTTTTATCACATCATCAAGAGACAAGGAGTACTCTAAATCATCTTTTATTGCAATATCGGCAAGTTGCCAGTTACAACCTCCATCTGACGATTGTTCATCGTCAAGATTGATTACAAAGGGTACAATGTCATTTAAAACAAAACCACCATCGTAATCGAATCCGGCTTCAGAATCAGCTTCTTCTCCGCTGTCTGTGCCCTGGGCCGATGGTTCAGTATCGGATTCGTTACCATAAAGGAGAGAATCGGTGAAATAATTCTCATACCCCTTGAATGGTTGCTTATCCGCGACCACCGTCCTAACCTCATTGTCAGTGTCGACATACTTCAAACACTGATGGAGAGTAGAGGGAATTATCACATTACTATGGATCCAAGGCCGACCCAATAGTAAGTTGTACGAAGTCTCCGCATCGATCACATAACACGTGACTTCTGTCTTCAGATCTCCCATCTGGCACTTCACCCGGATCTTACCCAAGGGTCTTGACCCACTAGTGTTGAATCCATAAATAACAGTGCCTGTGGACGCCAACTTGCTTACTGGGATGCCGAGGAAATGCATCAATCGAAGCGGCATAATACTCACAGCAGAACCCGGATCCACTTGGATTCGGTTGACTTGGCTGGAGCCAATGTATCCGACGAAATATAACGGCCGATCGTGGTTCGAATTCTTCGTCTGCATATCTTCTTTGGTGAAAGTAATGCAGGGAAGGTTCTTAGTCGCTATGTTGCACTGTTGACTCAGCGGTTCTGGCTGTTCAGGCACCGGCTTGACTTGAGTCAGAAATACCTCTGCATTGGCCAAAGCTTCTTGTAGGGCCTCCCTGGTTTCTTTGGATAATCGCAGCAACTCATACAGCGTTATCCGTGCAGGAATGTTGGCTAATTGCGCCATAATGTCGAAGCTATGCGGAGTCTTCGAGCTTTCCGGTTTGTCTCTTCCAATTGGACGACTGAAACGAGACTGCTTCGGATTCTGTACCTCTTGGGGATTCTTCTCTTTTGGTTTATTCACCGGTTGTCGTAGAGCTTCTTTACCCGGTGTGGGACTTGCAATCACTCCCATCTCCGTGAGAGTTTTGGCTGGTCCCCGCTTGTTCACCCCCTGCTCACTAGGTGGCGGATAATTGTAGTGGTATTCATTTCCGCTCCGTGTCGCAAAAGCTTCTTGTTCTTCTTCAGAGAGCAGGAAAGTGGAGATTCTTTCGTCATCTTCCCCTGGGATAGCAGAGACTCCATAACAAGACTTCCCTTTTCCTTTAGACTTCCTCCCGGATGACGAACCGGCCCATTGTTCATCTCCAATCAGATCTGGATGAACCCAAAGGATTTCGCCATTTGGGGTTGTGTGCGGCACAAGTCCCTTTTGGCGCTGTCCGTGCGGATCGTCATTCACCGTCTTCATCCCGACTTTGGTGACGCGTTTTGGCTCGAACCAAGTTGTAGGCACCGACCCAAAACTGATTGACACTGCGTTGGCCCCCACATTCTTGGCTGGTTTCGGGGTTATGACTCCTACGTCGATTAACGCCTGGATCTTGTCCTTGAGGTGGTAGCATGATCTCGTAGGGTGGTGGACCGCTCTGTGGTACGCGCAGTACTTTGGATCCGTCACTTTGCTGGCCCCTTCTTGATCCACGATCGCCGGCAACTGGATCTTGTTGTTCTCCAACAGGTATTTGAAGATGCCGGGAACTTCATCATCCTTGAAGGAGTACACTTTAGGAAACCTCGGCTCCGCAGATTTCTGCTTCTGAGGCCGTTGTTGCCATTGTCCTCGAGATTGTTGGGGTGCTTGTTGCTGTGGCTGCTGTTGCTGTGGTTGCAATTGAAAGGTTTGATTAGCATCAACTGCATTAGCTTGTGCCTTACCTTTCCCCCGTGGGACGAAGTTTTGCTTTGGAACACTCGTCGCCGGTTGGCCTCTTTCCGCCTTCTTCCTCTTGAGGAATCGCTCAGCTTGCTCTCCCCGGACTTTCAAGTCCTTCCATGTATTGGATGGTGCTGTCCCCATTGCTTCTAGCACGTCCAACGCGAGGTTGTTGTGGCAGGTCTGGAGGATGAATTCCTCGGTGATCGGGTCCCGGCAATTCATCGCCTTGTTCCGGAATCTTTTGACGAAGGTATCGACTAACTCTCCGTCCTTCTGCTTCTCATCGAGCAACGATCCGATAGATATCTCGGTGTCGTCGTCGAAGAAGTTGGCCAGGAACTTGGTCTCCATGTCATCCCAGCTGTTTACGCTGCCTGGCTTGAGGCGGCGATACCAATCGAAGGCGGCTCCGCGAAGAGTGCCGACGAATGACCGCACCATCAGAGGCTCATTACCAGAGATCACCCCCAAATGCGATTTGAAGTAAATCAAATGCTGGGTAGGTGAACCCATCCCATTAAACGGCGTGAAGTTTCTTCGTTGAAAACGCCTAGGCCTGGGTTTTGGCGTCTCCGCACTGAGTCTTTCAAAAACTGAAACTCTTTCGGGGACCGCCTTGATGCAGTTGCATTCAGACAATACCGCCCGAATGAGTTTGGAACCGGGGCATTGAATTTCCTGTTCTCGGGGACTCCTCTTCCTGGTTCTATTCGTACCCCCAGCACGATAGTACAACTCGTCATTTTGACAGTCGGAGTAACCTATCGTGTGCGGGCACGACTTCTCAGGTATAACACTATCACTATCAGATGATAATGTTTCCATCTGAGGTTGGATCGCCTTCTTTGGGCTTTCAAAAGTTACACGCCTCGAAACGTGCCTTTGTGGGCGTGAGTCTTCAGTGTGCTCTTGGACTTCGATGCGCAAATTGGTGCGCGCAGTTGCCTTGAGCGATGCGCAAAGTTGTGCGCTTGGGTGCCACGATTTTCTCCAAATGTTGAGGGTTGCGGCGACCCCTAGCATGTTGAATTGTTTGGGACTTCTTCATTGGCCCCAACCGTTCTTGAACTGGAATTTTGCCTCTCTCGTCGGGAACTGGACCGAGGCGCTCCAAAACTGGCTTCCTCCTTCGGGATGATTCTGCATGATCTCCCGGAGTAGCCATAGGAATTAACGGCAACTTTGGTTGATTCGCCGGAGTTTGACCTTGCTTAGAAGGCTGCGATGGTTGCTTTTTGGCCTGAGTCGCCACTTCAGACTTCGGCTTCCAGACTTGGCGGGTTGGTGGTAGCTTCTTCGTCACCTCCTTTTGCAGTCTTCTACGGGCTTCCTGGACTTTAGCCTGTGTCTGTGCTGATATCGCGCGGCGCTTGCGGATACGCTCCTCAAGCGTCGAACGGTTCCGTTTGACGCGGACCCATTCGTTCTTTGGCAGCTTGGAGGAGTCGCCGTTCATTGGTGGTTGAGGCTGTTTGCCTCTTCTGTTCTTCAGATTCGCGTTGTAGCGGAATCCATCTGTAGACTCCATCGCCTTGGCGAGTTGCTGCGCAAGGCGTTGATGACGCCTCTGGCGGGCTCTCTTTGAGAGAGTCACAACGCCTTCAATAGTGGAGGCGTTGGCGGGAGTTGGTTGACCTGGTTGGAGGTCGGCAGAACTTCACCCGACGCGACTTTGGCGTCAGCTGGGGTGAGAGCTTCGTTGGCTTTCCGAGCTTCTTCGAACCAACGAACTTTTCTCCTGGAGGAGAACTTCTTGGACTTGCGGGGGGAGGTAGATCCGGACGAGGACACGTACTCCTCGAACTTGGCTTGGTCGAACTCATACTCGACCTCCTCCACGACCGAGATTGAGATCCGCGGCTGCGACGTGACGATCTCGGCAGCGAGATCGGCGGCTCCCACTGTGGTCGCCAGATTGTTCGCGGGGAAAATCGTTTTCTTCATTGATGTCATTGTGATCTCAAAATAACAACTTTTTGTGGTTATAAAAGATCCGGTCTTTTTTAGATCCGGTTACAACGAAATCAAAAAAAAAAAAGAAAATAAAGAAAAATTACAACTTTCTCCTTGTGAACAAATCGCGAGCTCCTGTTTTGCGGTCACTCGCTTTTGTGGGTTCTTTGCCAACGCCGGGGTTAATCCGTGGACCACCGCACGATCTAGATCCGGTCGGATCTACACGATTTGACGGGTATTATTCCACGAAGGGAATAATAGCCGGGAGGGATTAGTTCACTAAGGAAATAATCGCTCGGATCTCGGGATCTAAGACCAAGCTTAGATCCGGAGTGTGATCTCGTGTAGATCTCAGATCTGTTCTTCCCCTCTCTCGAACTCCTGCCTTTTGTGACGTACAAGCCCTCTATTTATAGGCTCTCAGATCTGTGCCTTGGCACAGATCTGGGCCAGCCACCTAGAGGTGGCTCGGCCACCTAGCCACCTATAGGTGGCTCGGCCACCGAGCCACCTAGAGGTGGCTCAGTTTTGGCCGAGTCCCCTAGGTGTTGGGTTTTCTGTCTTTTCCTATTTTTGGTTCCGCCATGATTCAGTTGTGTGGTTGATTTATCCGGACTTAACTCGTTGACCCGATTTGGCAGTAAATCCGGATCTTGAATAGGCAGTAAATCCGATTCTGAGTTCGAGTCTGAAACTGATCTTGATTCGATCGTGATTCGTCCGAGCCTGCCCTTGGTTGGATGACTCGTTGACTCTTCGAACTCTTGGCTTGATTCCGCATGCGAGTGGATTTATTCCGTTGTTTGCGTGCGGTTCATTAGCTTCGTAGCCTCGTTAATCCGCTTCGTCGCGTATCGCTTGGCTTCGGCGTTGTGGACTAACAACTGCGTCTGCATACGTCGCCTGATGGTCGGTTCGTCGAAACGGCGTTGTCGAGCTGTGTTAAGGGACCTATAGGTAGTTTTATACGCCTACAGACCCGAACCACGAAACCTAGTCTGACTAGGAAAACAACCTGTGGTATTTTTAGCTGTAACTTTCTTATCCGACCTCGGAATAAGGTGATCTAAGATTTATTAGAATGATGTTGAAGAGACCTATAACTTAGATATTTTATACTTTTCTAGATTCTAATTACATCAGTGTGTAAAACATAGAAATTCATAACTGGCCATTATTTTCAGATTTTTACTCTTTTGGCCTTTGTACATGTTTTGTGCATTTGCACTCATATTTTTAGAATTACATATTGAATTGATTTCAAATCTTATCATACTCAAATATCAAGATATGTTATTTTTCACTATATAACATAGTTATCATTATTTATAACATAGTTATCATTATTTATAACATAGTTATCATTATTTATAATAAAATATTCAAATTTACGGGGTTTTACATTCTTCCCCCCTTAAAAGAATTTCGTCCCCAAAATTCTGTAATAATATCTTAGGAATTAATAATATGAGAAAATACTAAGAGGGGATAATCTAGACAAGGAAACCCTTCCGTACATATCTCGTACCATTAACCCCTAGATATGAATCACTAGCAATATTTTTACTTAACAATCTAAAATGTGAATACTCCCACTTAACCCCTAAGTAACGGAACTAGTACGTCGGATGAAAAATCCAAACAAGGAGCCCCCCATATATATACCATGTATTCTGAATGATTAGGAGCTAAGTGTTAATACCCTCATTCTAGCATTAAATACAAATATTACCATATAGAACAATCAAAAATCATAAACATCAATAAGCTATAACCAAATCATTTTACGCACTCGAATAGGTGCGGGTAGTCACGACTTATATCCTCTTCACGCTCCCAAGAAGCCTCCTTAGCTCTTTTCTATCTCAATTGATTTTTAACTTAAGGTATTACTTCCTTTCTAAGCCTCTCGTCCTCTCTAGTAAGAATACAACCCGTGATCTCCATAGTAGTTAAACCTATCTGAAACTCAAGTTTTGGTGCATCAATCACCCTCTACTGCTCCTCGTCACGCAATTTCTTCTAAATTATCAAAACATGGAAAACATCATGTATACTCGACATTGATGCTAGAAGATCTGGCCCATACAAAACGGCTCCAACAGTGTTCAACTCTCATGAACTGACTAATATATCTCGGGGTAAACCTTTCCCGTCTACCGAGTCGCTGAGCTCATCATCGATATTTTCAATAAGACATAGTCCCCAATCTAGAACTCTAACGGTCATCGTCTCTGGTCTGCGTAGCTCTTCTGACGACTATGCACTACAAGAATGTGTTCCCGAATCTCTGTTACCTTTTCTACAGTTTGCCTCACAAGCTCCTGTCTAAGCAATAAATTTTCTTGTAATTCTGCCCAATGAATAAACAATCTATAATACCTCCTGTATCATGCCTCATACGGTGTCATGCCAATAGCCTATGATAAATGATATTATAATCATACTCAATCAATAGGATATGATCCTCCCAGCTATCTTGCAAGTCTATAATACATGTTTGCTACTTGTTTTCCGACACTTGGTTTACTCTCTCCGTTTTTCCATCCATCTGCCGGTAGAAAACACAAGAATATCACACTGGCTATCTAACAAATTCTGGAAACTCCTCCAGAAGTGCCTCTTCACATCTTTGTACATTTTCATTGTACCTGCTATCTAACAAATTCTGGAAACTCCTCCAGAAGTGCCTCTTCACATCTTTGTACATTTTCATTGTACCTGGATATACTGTAT
This sequence comes from Asparagus officinalis, assembly GCF_001876935.1. NCBI lineage: Eukaryota > Viridiplantae > Streptophyta > Magnoliopsida > Asparagales > Asparagaceae > Asparagus > Asparagus officinalis. Next base: position 8,965,258 of record NC_033803.1, on the reverse strand, counting down.
ATCTGGTATGATCTCCAGAAGTGCCTCTTCACATCTTTGTACATTTTCATTGTACCTGGATATACTGTATATCTGGTATGATACGCCTCAACTGTCGTGAAACATAAGCTATACCTTCCGGATCTGCATCAAAACACCTCCTAATCCTGCTATTGACGTGTCCATGAAAACGACAAATGTTGTATCACTGCTCAAAAAAGTCAAAATTGTTACTGTAGTCTATCTAGCCTTAATAGTCTCAAAGGCTTCCTGGCACCTCGTGCCTAAAGCAAACTATACACCATTCTTCGTAAGGTGTGTAAGTTGTATCAAAATCTTTGAAAATTCCCGAATAAACTTTCTCTCATACTCTACCAAAGCTACAAATCTCTTTAATGGTTCTTAGCAGCTCCTAATCAAGTACAGCCTCAACAATGGCTAGATCCATTGTTATACCCTCCTGGTGATGACGTGGCCTAAAAATCTGACCTCTAATAGCCAAAACTCGTATTTGCTGAACTCAACACATCACTGATGCCTCCAATCTCGACTGTCCGCAATGCCCGTAATACCAATAGCAGATGCTGCTCGTGTTCTACCTCCACTCTAAAAAAGATAAGGATGTTGTCGATAAAATGACTACGAACTGGTCCTAACATGGACGGAAAACCCGGTTCATCAAATCCATGAATACCACGGGTGCATTGAGCCCAAATGGCATGATAAGAACTCAAAAGACCTATATCAAGTCAGAAAATATGGTTTTCGGAAATATCCATTTACCACACTCGCAACTAGAAATAACTAGAATGAAGATCAATCTTTGAGAAATGTTGTGTTTCCCGCAATTGGTCAAACAAGTCATAAATCCTCGATAGTAGATCTGTGATCTGAGAAGTGGCCTTGTTCAACTCACGATAATCTATACATAATTACATGCTACTGTCCTTATTCTCCACGAAGAGGACCAGTGCTCCTATGAAAAAATGACTCCAGATAATGAAACTCTGATATAACAACTCATCTAACTGAGTCTGTAGCTCCCTCATCTCAAGGGGTGCCATATGATATGATAGGGTGCTCGGAATATCGGTATGGTGCCTGCTGTAACTCGATGTAGAACAACCTCTCTCACTTGAGAAAACATAGGTATGTCCTGAACGACATCCTAATACTCTGAGACGACTCTGGTCTCGCTCTAAACTACACCCCGATCCCGTATCATCACCTCCTCGACGTATGCCAAAAATGACTGTGCATTCTAGTTACCCTATGAGGTTGCTACTATCTATACAATCCCAACGAATGCTCACAAGCGTACTATTTTAGCAAAACAGTCGATACTGATATTATAGGATGATAACCATTTCATACCAAGAATGATGTTGAAATTCGACATCCACAAAAACGACCAGGTCAAAGATGAACTCAAACTCATCTATACTGATGACACATCTCCTACATATACTCTCTAATAGGGACACCTCCCCTAAAGGAGTAAAAACTAATAACAGAACATCTAAGGGATGTGTAACTAAATGAAGCCTACATATGAAGGCATGAAATACGAAAGAATGCGAAGTTCTTGAATCAAACAAAATTCGAGCTAGATAAGAATTTATTACGAAAACTCTGCTCGCACTATGCTCACGCGGTATGACTACATAAACTCTGCTGGTGGCCAGCGCCTGCTGCGCTGCTAGTGGTGAAACATATGGGTCTATCTAATATTGATAAATACTCTGAATAGCACAATTCTGGCCTATAGGCCCCTAAATTCTCGGAATAACCGGTAGTACATCTATCCTCTGATGCTGATCGTAACCGCGGCCCTAAGACTATTAACCCTGACCTCTGTCATGTTGGTCTCTTGCTGGTGTACTACGACAATCCTTCGGTCTATGTTTGATCTTGTTACAATTGTATCATGTATCCTGAATTCTGTGCTGCTGCCTCGCTATCGAATCATGTTGTGCTCTCTTCTTATAATGTCTTTGTTGCTGATGTTAAAAATACTTACCCCATTGCTTTGTCCTCTAGATCCCACAATAGATCTCTTACCCTTGTCATTTCCATCATGCCGGTCTTGATTTTATAATTAAGTGTAGGCATATCTCACTACTTTAATCGAACTTGCTCTAACTGCTTGTCGAAGAAGTAAACAAAATTTTTCCAAATAAGTGATATTCATTGTCCCGACAAAAATATGAAATCGTAGCTATCCTTTGCTGCTATTCTACGGTGATGTCCTCCATGATGAATATTTTTAACCTCTGGTTTGGTACTAAGTCTACGTTAAGAAATTTTAACATATTCCTTTTTATTTATAAGCTGTACATGAATCCAGTGTGCCCTGCACTATAGCGTTCTCAATGTATGATATCTTTACTATTCTTATAGAGCCAAGCCTCCTGCTCTGCGGCTCTATCAACAGCTGGTTGTGGTGATAATGAAATCATAGGTATTGCCTCTTTAATAGGCATGACTAGTACAATTAGTGGTGCAACTCTAGACAATGATACTACTGATGAAAACGGATGCGCCTCTCGCTACTCGAGTGTTACAAAATCTTACCGCAAACGGTGCCATAAAGTCGATCAAATACTATAGAGCCTGCTGCGGTTTGGGCTTTGCTTGCCCAGCTCTCCAGGTACGAGTTTTATCTCGACCGCATCCCCATCCCAACATTTATAATATCAAGAGGAGAGCTTAATAAACATAGTAAATGAGGTTACAATATATATATACATAACGTATCACAATACATATTCATAACATATAGTATTCGCGCAAATACTTTAAATCAACATAAAATAATTATCATAAACAAAAATTTCATAAATTTTGAGATATACGGACATGTCATCCTCACTCATTCTAGGAAATTCTTAGCGGACTCTATACATGAATCCTAGGAAACTCTATCCTAGCTTCACAATTTGATACATGAATGATCCTAAGGATATTAGAACTAGAGCTCTGATACTAACTGTGACGCCCCAGGATTCACACAACGCTGTAGTCTAAGGTGAAAACCGGATTGTCAAACCTGCCAAGCACCAAATACTATGCTATGACATGTTTCACCATCACAGTCACTATCTCTCTAGTAGAAACAACAAATAGGTGAAGGTACAAAACAGGCAAATAATAGAAGTAGTACAAAATCAGATATGCACAAAAGAAGTATATCAACAAATGAGCCCAACTGAAATAGAATAAAAATGTCTATGAGTCTGAAATACATCTCAATACAATGAGTCAAATAAAATCTCATTAAGGCACTCAGCCTCTACAAAATGAATACAACTCTAAAGTCAAAACAATGAACATAATTATAAAGTGGAACTTCAACTACTAAAATTGTGTGACGACGATTATGCTAGAACTCCATCATCCTGCGGCTCTCTGAAACTCTAATCTGTAGCAAGATCACCTACATCTGCCCTCAGGGGAAAGGTTGCTAGATAGAGTGGAGGCTCTATCTATTAATCATAATCTACCTATATTATTTTCCCCGTATCTAATGGAGTTAATATTTAGACACCTGCAAGACGAGACGTAGTACGTCAAATAAAATAATCCAAAAAAGGAAACCCTCATATATGTACCTTATGTCTCAAATTGTAGATCTCTAAATACCAATTCCAACTCTATGAATAAAAACAACACTCAAAAGAAATACTCCAAGCCCCAACTATATAGAACCAATGTCAAAATCTCGAACTACTTCTCAAGTAGTTGGCGCAATAATAAAAAAATATCATCCAACTCAAAAATCACCATGTAGGGATATAAAACTGCCTATAGGTCCCTAAACACAGCTCGGTATGGTGATTCGACAAACCAACGAACCATCGGGTGATGTATCTAAACATGAACGTTAGTCCACAACACCGAAGCCAAGTGACACGCAACGAAGCGGATTAACGAAGCGACGAGGTTAACGAATCGCACGCAAGCAACGGAATGCATCCATTCGCGTGCGGAATCAAGCCAACGGTTCGGGGAGTCAATGAGTCATCCAATCATAGAACAGATTCAAACACCAAGGCGGATTTACTGCCAAATCAGGATCTAGACTCCCAAATCAAAGTTCAGATCAACAACGAAGCGCGGAACCGGACAACGGACACAACGGCGCCACACCCGGGCGACTCGGCCAAAGTCGAACCACCCAGGTGGCTCGGCCAAAGCCGAGCCACCCCATGGTGGCTCGGTGGCCGAGCCCGAGCCACCCATAGGTGGCCGGCTACCTGTGGCCGACCCAGATCTATGCCAAGGCACAGATCTGAGTGCCTATAAATAGGAGAGGTTGGTTCATTTGTCAAGGGTTGGAATTTTTGATGGTGAAGCTCTGCTGAATTGAGATCTAAACCTTCGAGATTTGAAGCTTTGAAGACTTGCTCTTTCAGATCCGGTGCTCGGCGATCATCCACGTCAAAAGAGCCAGGAGTTCGAGAGGGATCGGATCTGAGATCTACACGACTATACTTCGGATCAAAGCTTGGCCTTTGATCCCGAGAAGGCTACTATTTCCTTGGTGAAGTAGTACCCCCCGACTGTTATTTCCTTCGTGAGATAACACTCGTTATATCGTGTAAGATCCGACCGGATCTAGATCACGCGGTGGTCCACGGATTAACTCCGGCGTAGGCGAAGAACCCACAAAAGCGAGTGACCGCAAAACAGGAGCTCGTGATTTGTTCGAAAGGAAAGTTATAATTTTTATTTCTTTTTTGATCTTGTTGTAACCGGATCTTATAAAAAGACCGGATCTTTTGTAACCGAAAAACAATTACTTGAGAAAATAATGAATTCAATGAAGGCAACTTTCACCGCGAACAATCTGGCGACCACAGTGGGAGCCACCGATCTCGCTGCTGAGATCGTTGCGTCGTAGCCGCGGATCTCAATCCCGGTCGAGAAGGAGGTCGTGTATGAATTCGACCAGCAAAAGTTCGAGGAGTACCTTTCATCCTCGTCCGGATCCACCTCCCCCCGCAAGTCCAAGAAGTTCTCCTCTAGGAGAAAAGTTCGTTGGTATGAAGAAGTACAGAACGCCAACGAAGCTCTCACCCCAGCTGATGCCAAAGTTGCGTCGGGTGAAGTTTCGCCGACCTCCAACCAGGTCAACCCTGTTCTCGCCGACGCCTCCACCGTTGAGGGCGTTGTGACTCTCTCGAAGAGATCCCTCCAAAGGCGACGTCAACGCTTGGCGCGGCAACTCGCAAAGGCGATGGAGTCCACTGACGGAGTCCGCTATCACGCGGATCTGAAGAACAGGAGAGGCAAACAGCCTCAACGTCCGATGAATGGCGACTCCTCCAAGCCGCCAACGAACGAATGGGTCTGTGTCAAACGGAACCGTTCAACACTTGAGGAGCGCATTTGCAAGCGCCGCGTACTATCAGCGCAAGCACGGGCTCAAATCCAGGAAGCTCGTAGAAGGCTACAGAAGGAAGTGGCCAAGAAAGCGCAAGCACGGGCTCAAATCCAGGAAGCTCGTAGAAGGCTACAGAAGGAAGTGGCCAAGAAGCCACCACCAACCCACCAAGTCTGGAGGCCGAAGTCTGAAGCGGCGATTCAGACTAAGGCAGCCTTCGAAACAGGTTCAACATCCGACGAGCCGACCAAAGTCGCCGGTAATTCCAATAGCTTCTCCGGGAGATCATGTAGAATCATCCCGAAGGAAGAAATCAGTTTTGGAGCACCTCGGTCCAATTCCCGACGAGAGAGGCAAAGCTCCAGTCCAAGAACGTTTGGGCCCGATGAAGAAGCCCCGAACGACTCAACATGCTGGGGGTCGCCGCCGCCTTCAACATGACAAGGAGTTCACGGTAGCTGCGCGTGCTAATTTACGCATCGAAGTCCAGGAGCCCGCCGACAATTCACGCCCAAAAAGGCATGTTTCGAGGCGTGTGACTCTTGAAGGCCCAAAGAAGGCAGTTCACCCTCAGAAGGAAACATTATCATCTGATGACGATAATGTTATACCTGAGAAGTCGTGCCAAACCAGGAAGAGGAGTCCCCGAGGACTGGAAACTCAATGCCCCTGTTCCAAACTTATTCGGGCAGTATTGTCTGAGTGCAACTGCATCAAGGCGGTCCCTGAAAGAGTTTCGGTTTTCGAAAGGCTCAGTGCCGAAACGCCAGAACCAAGACCTAGGTGTTTCCGACGAAGAAGAAGAGTAGTCGAAGATGGAGAATTTTTGAGGGTCACCACCAATATGACCAGCAAGGGGACATCGACACGAGATAATCTCGAGTCGATTCTGAAAGCATCCCGGCCTATAACCCGTCTGCAGTCCGGAACCATCAAGCGAACAACCTATGGTAGGGTTCGGACAAGACTACCTTCAGAAGATGAAGAATCTGATGCCGGCTCCGCGGTTACATCAGATAATACGGTATCCAGCGAGGGACAACCCCGCGAGGCACTCATGATAAGTGCAGAACAAGTGGCCAAGATGCTTGAAGAGGCCATGGCTAAACAACAGGAGGAGCAAAATCAATACATTGATTTCTGCTCAAGAGATGAAGAAAACAGGCATTCCTTGTCCATACCCAAGAGAATGGGAATCGATCCCATATCCGGCGAAGTTCAATCTGATTAACTTCACGCCGTTTAATGGGATGGGTTCACCTACTCAGCATTTGATTTACTTCAAATCGCACCTGGGGGTTATCTCTGGTAATGAGCCTCTGATGGTACGGTCCTTCGTTGGCACTCTTCGTGGAGCCGCCTTCGATTGGTATCGCCGCCTCAAGCCAGGAAGCGTGAATAGCTGGGACGACATGGAAACTAAGTTCCTCGCTAATTTCTTTGACGACGACACCGAGATATCCATCGGAACGTTGCTCGACGAGAAACAAAAGGACGGGGAATTGGTGGACACCTTCGTCAAAAGGTTCCGGAACAAAGCGTTGAACTGCCGGGACCTGATCACTGAGGAGTTTATTCTCCAGACTTGCCACAATAACCTTGTACTGGATGTGTTGGAAGCAATGGGGACAGCACCATCCAAAACCTGGAAAGATTTGAAGGTCCGAGGAGAGCAAGCCGAGCGGTTCCTCAGAAGGAAGAAGGTGGAAAGAGGCCAACAAGCGACGAATGCTCCACAGCAGAATTTCTTCCCACGAGGGAAAGGTAAGGCACATGCCAATGCAGTTGATGCTAATCAAAATTTCCAATTGCAACCTCAGCAACAGCCATAGCAACAAGCACCACAACAATCTCGGGGACAATGGCAACAACGGCCTCAGAAGCAGAAATCTTCGGAGCCGAGGTTTCCTAAGGTGTATTCCTTCAAAGATGACGAAGTTCCCGGCATCTTTAAGTACCTATTGGAGAATAACAAAATCCAGCTGCCAGCGATCGTGGATCAAGAAGGGGCTAGCAAAGTGACGGATCCGAAGTATTGCGCATATCATAGAGCGGTCCATCACCCTACCAAGTCGTGCTACCACCTCAAGGACAAGATCCGGATGCTAATTGATGTAGGCGTCATAACCCCGAAGCCGTCCAAAAATGTTGGAGCAAATGCAGTGTCAATCAGCTTTGGATCGGTGCCCACAACATGATTCAAACTAGAGCGCATCACCAAAGTAGGAATGAAGACAGCGAACGATGACCCACATGGAGAGCGCCAAAAAGGACTTGTGCCACACACAGCCCCAAACGGCGAAATCCTCTGGGTTCATCCCGATCTAATTGAAGACGAACAGTGGGCGACTTCCTCGAGAAAAAAGGGCAAAGGCAAGTCCTGCAATGCTACATCCTCAATCTTCGAGGAGGATGGCGATGAAGCTCCTACTTTCCCGCTCTCCGAAGAAGAACAGGAAGTCTTCGCCACTAGAAGCGGAAATGAGTATCACTATAATTATCCGCCACCTAGTGAGCAGGGGGTGACTAAACGGGGACCAGCCAAAACTCTCACGGAGATGGGGGTGATTACGAGTCCTACACCGGGCGAAGAGGCTCAACGACATCCGGTGAATAAACCGAAAGAGAAGAATCCCCAGGAGGTTCAGAATCCGAAGCAGTCTCGTTTCAGTCGCCCGATTGGAAGAGACAAACCGGAAAGCTCAAAAATTCCGCAAATCTTCGATATAATGGCTCAACTAGCCAACATTCCAACATGGATAACGCTGTATGAGTTACTGCGGTTGTCCAAGGAAACCAGGGAGGCCTTGCAAGAAGCTTTGGCCAATTCAGAGGTGTTTTTGACTCAAATCAAGCCGGTGTCTGAAGAGCCAGAACCGCTGAGTCAACATTGCAACATAGCGACTAAGAACCTTCCCTGCATTACTTTCACCAAAGAGGATATGCAGACGAAGAATTCGAACCACGATCGACCGCTATATTTCATCGGGTACATTGGCTCCAGCAAAGTCAACCGAATCCAAGTGGATCCGGGTTCTGCTGTGAGTATTATGCTGCTTCGCTTGATGCATTTCCTCGACATTCCAGTTAGTAAGTTGGCGTCCACAGGCACTGTTATCTATGGATTCAACACTAGTGGGTCAAGACCCTTAGGTAAGATCCGGGTAAAGTGTCAAATGGGAGATTTGAGGACAGAAGTCACATGTTATGTGATCGATGCCGAAACTTCATATAACTTACTATTGGGTCGGCCTTGGATCCATAGTAACGTTATAATCCCTTCCACACTCCATCAATGTTTAAAGTATGTCGACGTTGATAATAAGGTTAGGACGGTGGTCGCGGATAAGCAACCATTCAAAGGGTATGAGAATTATTTCACTGATTCTCTCCTTTATGGTAACGAATCCGATACTGAATCATCGGCCCATGGCACGGACAGCGGAGAAGAAGCTGATACCGAAGCCGGATTTGATTACAATGGAGGTTATGTTCTAAATGACATTGTACCCTTTGTAATCAACCTTGACGATGAACAATCGTCAGAGGGTAGTTGTAACTGGCAACTTGCCAATAATGAAATAAACAACAATTTAGAGTACTCCCTGTCTCTTGATGATGTGATAAAAGAATTGTATGATAATCCTTATTTGTATATGCCGCTTCGATCGTCCTATGTAACGAAGGAACGACTCCAGCATTCTTTCGGAACAACCCTGGTCATCCCGACCAAAATAGGAGGCGCAAAAGAAGTGATTTACGGTAAAGGGAAAAGCTCTCCATTACCGGATCATTTCATAAAGGAAAATGAGGATGATGACAAACCTGGTCGGCATTTATCTAAGTATAGTCCGGAAGCGCACAAGCTCATGGAAAAGCAGGGGTATGATTTCACACTCGGAGAAGGTCTATACTTCGGTCGAGGTCCTCGTACTCCAGCCAAAGCGGTATATGTACCAAAAGGGAAACCTGATGATTATTATAAATACGGACGAGGGTTAGGGTATGAATCTTCTTCAGAAGACGAATGCTGCTGGTTAATCAATAACCAATCATCTGAGCAATATAAAGATGGAAATTCGTCAGATGCCTCAGAATGGGATTCCGATACAAGTCTGGGGGAAGCATTCAAAGACCTAATGGCAAACATGGCTACAGCTGATCCGTCCACAATGGAAGACGACGATCAAATGCCAACATGGGAAGACCCGTGGGTTCATCACCTAAACATGCAGTATGGTGATAGGTTCGAACAGAGGGAACCCCCCACTGAAGATAAAATAGTCCAAGTTAACATGGGTGATGAGGCCAACCCAAAGCCTATATTCATCAGCGATGGTCTTCCCCCAAATGAGAAGGAAGAATTAATTGCTCTCATCGGGGAATATATTGGCGTCTTCACGTGGAACTATGAAGATATGCCCGGGCTCGATCCCAATGTGGCAATGCATCGCCGTGATATCAAGCCGGATGCCAAACCTGTCAAACAACAGCAAAGACAGTTTCGTCCGTAGATTATGGAAGCCATTGAGGCAGAGGTTAAAAAGTTGATCGAATCAAGATTTATCCGAGAAGCGTAACATCCAGACTGGCTAAACCATAAAGAACAGTAAAATCAGGATCTGTATCGACTTCAGGGACCTGAACACGGTATGTCCAAAAGACGACTTTCCTCTCCCGATCACAGATGTCATTATCGACAATACATGCGGGTTTGAGAGAATGTCTTTTATGGATGTTTTTTCAGGATATAACCAAATTAAGATGCACCTAGATGACGAGAAGCATACAGTGTTCAGAACACCCCTCGGTGTCTTTTGCTACACCGTGATGCCTTTCGGTCTAAATAATGCAGGTGCCACGTACCAGCGAGCGATGACTAAGATTTTCTAAGAACATCTCAGAAAGACAGTCGAATGCTACGTTGATGATTTGGTTGTAAAAAGCCACAACAAAGAAGATCATATCAAGGACTTAAAGACGATGTTCGATCTCATGCGGAGTCATCAATTGAAGATGAACCCCACTAAATCCTTCCTTGGGATGTCCAGCGGAAAATTCCTTGGGTTCGTCGTCACCACTAAATTAGGTATACATATCGATCCCGATAAGGTGAAGGCGATACATGAACTGCAACCCCTAGAAATCTAAGAGAACTCAGAGGATTGCAAGGGCGTTTAGCTTACATCCGGCGGTTCATCTCGAATCTCTCTGAGAAATGCCAACCATTCTCTAAGCTAAACAAGAAAGGTGTGTCATTTATTTGGGACGACGCCTGCCAAAAACCATTCGAAGATATCAAAACATATCTGACGAATCCTCCTGTTCTCGTTGCACCAAAATCAGGTAGACCGTTCTTGATTTATCTTAAGGCGATGAACCACTCGATAAGTGCTTTACTGGCACAAGACGATGATAGTGGTCATGAATAGGCAGTTTATTACCTAAGTCGGACCTTGATAGGCGCCGAGTCTCGATATCCGATAATTGAGAAAGAATGCCTTGCATTGGTATTTGCAATGCAAAAGATGCGGCATTACTTGGTTGGACAGATGATTTACGTCATTTCTAACGTTAATCCAGTACGGGTATTTATGACGCAACCGGCCTCTATGAATTGGCGGTTAGCGAATGGGCTCTTCTCTTGTCCTAATATAATTTGCACTTCAAACAACAGAAGTCGATCAAAGGACAAGCGATTTGTGATCTTTTGGCGGCAAACCCGACCACAGATACGGCAGAAGTATATGATGACTTGCCGGATGAAACCCACGAGGTTAACACTACGTCGCACCAACAAGTATGGCAATTATATTTCGATGGTGCTTCAAGGGCAATTAATAAGGTAATAACCCCGGGAGGTTCTACAGTTTCCTCCGGAGTTAGAGTTGTCTTAATTTCCCCGGGGAAGCATGTGATGCCTCGGGCTTATTCACTAACTAGTCCGTGTTCCAATAACGTAGCTGAATACAACGCGCTTCTCATTGGACTCAGTTTCGCCAAGGATCTTGGGGTCGAATATCTTGAAGCTTTTGGGGATTCTCAATTGATAGTCAACCAAGTCCGTGGAGAGTATGAAGTCAGGAACCAAGACCTGATCCCGTACCACCAGGAGGCCATCAAAATGGCAGATTCTTTTGAAGAATTCTATATTGAAAACATCCCCCGTCTCCAGAACGCTTATGCGGATGCACTGGCAGCACTAGCGGTATCACTTGCGCAGCCTCCCGAAACTGAACTACTAGTCACAGTAAGGACGCATCAGCTCTGCATACCCATATACGGTATGGATATTGAAGAAGAAGATGACGGAAACCTAAATGCCAAGGAGGTGAATTCAACCCAAATTAGGTCTGAGTCCCGAGATTGGCGTTTTCCTATCATTGACTACGTCCAATATGGTATTTTGCCAGAGGATGTAAAAGAAAGAGAATCAATCCGCCGAAGAGCGCCAAGATTCTTCTATAATACCGAGACCCATACGTTATACCGTAGAGGGTACGATGGTTTGTTACTCCAGCGCCTTTCGAACAAAGAAGCAGAAGAAGTTCTTAAGGAAGCACACGAAAGAGAATGTGGTACGCATCAGCCCGGTCCCAAACTGTATGATCGCATCAGGAGAATGGGATATTTTTGGCCGATAATGGTTCGTGATGCAATTGAATACGCCCGAGAGTGTCATGCTTGTCAAATACATGCAAATTATATGCATCAACCACCAGAGCAGTTGCACACATCAACCACGTCTTGGCCGTTCGAGACATGGGGTATGGACATTGTCGGTCCTATTTTTCCCCCTTCAGTCAAAGGTGATCGATTCATTCTCGCAATCACGAATTACTTTTCAAAGTGGGCTGAAGCAATTCCACTTAGAGAAGTGAAGACGAACAACGTCATCAATTTCATCAAGCATCATGTCATATACCGACACGGCGTGCCAAGACGGATCATTCATGACAACGGTCCACAGTTCATAAGCAACGCCTTCATCAGGTTTTGTGAAAAATTCAAGATTGAAGATGTCTCGTCGACAGCTTATTATCCCGCCGCAAACGGACTAGCTGAGGCTTTCAACAAGACGATCATTAAGATTCTGTCAAAGCTCGTGAAGACCAATAAACGAGACTGGGACGATAAACTCGGTGAAGCACTCTGGGCTTATCGCACCACCATACGCACGCCCACAGGTGCCACCCCGTATTCGCTGGTGTACGGATGTGAAGCTGTGCTACCGCTGGAAATTCAGATTCCATCCCTTCGGATCGCCCTCGCAACAGAGATGACGACAGAAGAACAACATCAGAAGCGTCTCGAAGAGCTCGAGAGGCTGGATGAAAAGCGTTTGGAGGCTCAACAACACATCGAGTTTTACCAAGCCAGGATGTCAAGGGCTTTTAACAAAAGAGTCCGACAGAGAAGCTTCAAGGAAGGAGATCTGGTCCTCGCTGCTCGCCGACCGATAATCCTCAACTCCAAGAAGAAAGATAAATTTGAACCCAAATGGGAAGGACCGTTTGTGATAGACACAGTCTACTCAAACGGTGCATATCGCCTGATTACTCAAGAAGGCACCAGGCAATTAATGCCAATAAATGGGAAGTTCCTGAAAAAGTACTATCCCTAGTACATTCAGGATAACCCATTTACCGGGAAGTTCCTTGAAGAATATTACACTTAATATTCTAGAGGATAACCCAAAATCATTGTCACCACCAAAATCCCTCACTGATCAATTTCAATTGACAGTGAGTCCACCAAAAATGTTTTTCCGGCCTTCTTGATCCTCTCCATGAACAAGAGGTCCACTTTCAGTTCGGAGTCCCTTTTCGATAAACGAAAGAACTCCTTCCCTTTTTCTCTTTGGTTAAACCTTGTTCATGGTTATAACCGGAGTTGAAAATACCACTTCGATAAACGAAGGACCCATTTTCAGTTTAGATAACTCATCCTATAAAAGGCAAGTTTATCTAAATTTTCCAGATTCTCGGAGTGGACACCCCACTTCTAGTTTCTTCTTCGCTGGAAATAGAATATAAAATTCTTCCTTTCCAGAATCAGGGAATAGAATATAAAATTCTTCCTTCCTTGTCTGTTGGGTTCGCCTTCACCCTAAAAGAAGACCGGGAAATAGAATATAAAATTCTTCCTTTCCCGCACTCGGTCATATTTTTCCCCCTTCAGTCAAAGGTGATCGATTCATTCTCGCAATCACGGACTACTTTTCAAAGTGGGCTGAAGCGATCCCGCTTAAGGAAGTGAAGACGAACAACGTAATCAATTTCATCAAACATCATGTCATATACCGACACGGCGTGTCAAGACGGATCATTCATGACAACAGTCCACAATTCATAAGCAACACCTTCATCAGGTTTTGTGACAAGTTCAAAATTGAAGATGTTTCGTCAACAGCTTATTATCCCGCTGCGAATGGATTAGCTGAGGTGTTCAACAAGATGATCATTAAGATTTTGTCAAAGCTCGTGAAGACCAATAAACAAGACTGGGACGATAAACTCGGTGAAGCACTCTGGGCTTATCGCACCACCATACGCACACCTACAGGAGCTACCCCATATTCGTTGGTATACGGATGTAAAGCTGTGCTACCATTGGAGATCCAAATCCCATCCCTTCGGATCACTCTCGCAACTAAGATGACGACAGAAGAACAACATCAGAAACGTCTTGAAGAACTCGAAAGGTTGGATGAAAAGCGCTTGGAAGCTCAACAACAAATTGAGTTTTATCAAGCCAGAATATCAAGGGCTTTTAACAAAAGAGTCCGACAAAGAAGCTTCAAGGAAGGAGATCTGGTCCTCGCTGCTCGCCGACCGATAATTCTCAACTCCAAGAAGAAATGTAAATTTGAACCCAAATAGGAAGGACCGTTTGTGATAGACACAGTCTACTCAAACGGCGCGTATCGCCTGATCACTCAAGAGGGCGACAGGCAATTAATGCCAATAAATGGGAAGTTCCTGAAAAAGTACTATCCCTAGTACATTCAGGATAACTCATTTACCGGGAAGTTCCTTGAAGGATATTACACTCAATATTCTAGAGGATAACCCAAAATCATTTTTACCACCAAAATCCCTCACTGATCAAGTCCAACTGGCGGTGAATCCACAAAAATGTTTATCCGGCCCTCTTGATTCCGTCCATGAACAAGAAGTCCATTCTTCCTTTCTCGCACCGATCTTTCCCAAAATTTATCAATCTAGGATTCATCCTAGGAAGTTTATCCCGAATCCTAAGCAGGGATAAGTCTGCGCCTAACACGCGCTGCCGGTTTAGTCTTTTTCCATAGAAAGTGACACCAGAGTTCGATTCTGAGGTATTCTATCCTGAAACCTAAGCAAGGATAAGTCTGCGCTTAACCCGCGCTGCCGGTTAGTTCTTAACCGTTAAAAAGAACACCCGTTCACATATTCGACATTATGGCAGGTTATTATTAATAACACCAGAATCCATGCCTTACACGCATGGGGAATTTCATCCTGAATCCTAAGAAAGGATATGCCGACGCCTAACACGCGTCGCCGGTTTAGTCTTTCCCCGTAGAAAAAGACACCAGAGTTCGATTCTGGGGTATTCTATCCCGAAACCTAAGCAAGGATAAGTCTGCGCTTAACCCGCGCTGCCGGTTAGTTCTTAACCGTTAAAAAGAATACCCGTCCGCATATTCAACATTGTGGTAGGTTGTTATTAATAACACCAAAATCCATGCCTTACACGCATGGGGAATTTCATCCTGAATCCTAAGAAAGGATATGCCGACGCCTAACACGCGTCGCCGGTTTAGTCTTTCTCCATAGAAAAAGACATCAGAGTTCGATTCTGGGGTATTTTATCCCGAAACCTAAGTAGGGATGAGTCAGCGTCTAATACACGTTGTCGAGTAGCCTATGCCCGTAACAATGGCGAAGTCTACGTATTCGAAGTCGTAGCAGCGAGTCTAAGGGAGTTCATTCCGTTAGCACAAGGTCACATGCGGAACGGATTTAGACAATCCGCATGCTAGCCCGACTCAAACGGTAGTCGGTAAAGGCTAATCAAATCCGTTGAAGGCTGGGGGTTAGCCAAGAATCCTAAAGTCAGCGCCTAACACGCGTCGCCGGGTAATCTATTCCCATGAGAAAGACGAAGTCTACGTATTCAGTATCGTAGCACTAAGAGCGTTATCTCTCTTAGCACAATGTCACATGCGGAACAGATTTAATAATCCGCATGCTAGCCCGACTCAAACGGTAGTCGGTAAAGGCTCATCAAACCCGTTGATGGCTGGGGGTTTGCCAAAAATCCTATAAATGCTAGAGTCACTGACGCATCAGTTTCATTAGTTGGTCTCGTAACTTGAGCATCCTACGACGTTCGAAACCCTAGGGTTAACGCCGGACAACGCGTACCCCTAGTCCAACGCCAGTCAACGCGTTGCGATCAAAAAATCAACGTACGACGTTCGAAACCCTAGGGTCAATGCTGATCGACGCGTAACCTTAGGTCAATGCCGATCAACGTGTTGCGATCAAAAAGTCAACGTACAACGTTCGAAACCCTAGGGTCAACGCCAGTCAACGCGTAACCCTAGGTCAACGCCGATCAATGCGTTTCAACGAAAGAATCAATACTCCAATAAGGATAACTCAACAACATTACGCCGGACAACGCGTCACAAATAAAGACTCAATGCCAACAATCAGTTCTATGTTGAACCAACAAACACGAGCTAAAGATTAGAAAATCAGGAATCGACTTCAAGTTTAAAATTCCGACAACGGTCAGACAATAAATGCAGCACCGGAGCCCTTACAGACATTCGACAAAGCACCGAATAGCCTGAAGGATTGAAGGAATCAAGAACAGAAGCCATTCCAAGGTCCCGTTACACCGACTGAAGGTTGGGACAATCATATCCAAAGTATTCCAGACTCTTCTATAAAAGAACGAGGCTGAAATACTTTGGAGGAGGTATCTGTAGGCGTATAAAACTACCTATAGGTCCCTAAACACAGCTCGGTACGGTGATTCGACAAACCAACGAACCATCGGGTGACGTATCTAAACACGAACGTCAGTCCACAACACCGAAGCCAAGTGACACGCAACGAAGCGGATAAACAAAGCGACGAGGTTAACGAATCGCACGCAAACAACGGAATGCATCCATTCGCGTGCGGAATCAAGCCAACGGTTCGGGGAGTCAACGAGTCATCCAACCATAGAACGGATTCAAACACCAAGGCAGATTTACTGCCAAATCAGGATCCAGACTCCCAAATCAAAGTCCAGATCAACAACGAAGCGCGGAACCGGACAACGGACACAACGGCACCACACCCGGGCGACTCGGCTGAGCCACCCATAGGTGGCCGGCTACCTGTGGCCGACCCAGATCTGTGCCAAGGCACAGATCTGAGTGCCTATAAATAGGAGAGGTTGGTTCATTTGTCAAGGGTTGGAATTTTTGATGGCGAAGCTCTGCTGAATTAAGATCTAAACCTTGGAGTTTTGAAGCTTTGAAGACTTTCTCTTTCAGATCCGGTGCTCGGCGATCATCCACGTCAAAAGAGGCAGAAGTTCGAGAGGGATCGGATCTGAGATCTACACGACTATACTCCGGATCAAAGCTTGGCCTTTGATCCCGAGAAGGCTACTATTTCCTTGGTGAAGTAGTACCCCCAGGCTGTTATTTCCTTCATGAGATAACACCCGTTATATCGTGTAAGATCCGACCGGATCTAGATCGCGCGGTGGTCCACGGATTAACCCCGGCGCAGGCGAAGAACCCACAAAAGTGAGTGACCGCAAAACAGGAGCTCGTGATTCGTTCGAAAGGAAAGTTGTAATTTTTATTTCTTTTTTGATCTCATTGTAACCGGATCTTATAAAAAGACCGGATCTTTTGTAACCGAAAAACAATTACTTGAGAAAACAATGAATTCAATGAAGGCAACTTTCACCGTGAACACACCATAGGCCATATCCTGTATGTCACAAATCAAAGAATGTACCCTACTCATGGGTTATCTAACATGAGAGTAACTATAACTGATAACACATATATGTGTACATCTCTTTGTGCAATAGCGATACTCTTATAAAATTCTTACTCAATCGCTCTGCGGCAATAGGTTTTGTCTCCCTATTCCAGATACATGAAATGACGATACTTTTGTAATACTCTTACTCAATCGTCCTGTGAAAATAGGTTTTTATCTCCCTATTCAGGATACATGAAATGATGATACTTTTGTAATACTCTTACTCAATCGTCCTGCGACAAATAGGTTTTATCTCCCTATTTCCGGAGGATGCATCTAGATGATCGTATAGTAAAGTATAGACATATCAGCCAAATCCAAAAAAACCCCGATCATCTTTGAGTATTGGTACAACCGTGGTCTCATTGCGGGAAACATTCAATACTCCTAGGGTGGTACAACTGCGGTCTCATCACGGGAAAACATCCACACCAAGCATCCATAACTAATGAACACTACTTTATTATATGTTATTACACTTTCATCAACTCAACGTGTATCAGAAATCTCAACAGTACGTGTTAACGCAACATAAACTAAGTGTATGTGCACATATCTCTGTGTGCGTGTCTATAACTGGTGTTCACCATGATCTCAGGTATTAAACAACTCTTAATCATTGTAATATAACAGTACAAGATCGAGAAACTCTCTCAACAATAACAAACAAGAGTGAAACTCAAGAATCTTTCACGTTATGTTTCAATTATTTTAAATCAGCATATTTGCAGTTTTCTACAGAATATATCATTAGTCAATTAAGCATATCTTTCTCTAAAAACTCTTTTTAAAAATAGTTTTTTGTTTTGGAAAATAGATTTATATAGCTATCATTTAGCACTAGTTTGGTTCGGTTTGGAGTTCATATGATATCTCTAATTTCTAGTTAAATGTTATATATATGCAACAGTTTTTCTGCAGAATGTATCATCAGTAAATTGAGTATATCTTACTCTAGGAAAATTATCTTTAGGAAAGGTTTTCTGTTTTGAAATCTAGATACACATATATTTCAATTGGCATTAGTTTGGTTTAATTTGGATTTCATTTATTATTTTAAATTTCTAGTTAAACAGTATATATGTGCAGTAGTTTTTCTGCAGAACATAACAAGCATGATTATTTATACTAGAAATCATATTTAAACCTTCAATCATGTTTAAAACATACTGAAACATATATAAAACATATAACGACACTTAAACTTTGATAATCACTTACTAAAATTATCTCGAATATAAATCAAACTCTTGTGTTAATCTAATTAGGTTTTTCAACCTAATTAACCAAATTTTACAATCTAAAGCATAAACTTTTAACATATTAAACATAAGCATGATTGCCAAACAACTTAGAAAAGATATACATTCATTAAATCATATTTTTAACACTTAGGTATCACAAACCTAGGGTTTTCACATCTTTAATCCACATGTAAACTCAATTAAATGTCAAATTAGGGTTTAAACATGATTAGAACATGATTAACAAGTTAAAAAAATGAAATTTTGAAAAACCCTAATGATCGTGATCATGTTTCTATTATAAACAGTAAAAAAAATGTGTATATCTAACATTTGTTTAAGATCTAACAATAAAAATCCATTCTTTTTTTACATTAGATTAAGATCTAATCATGTAAACACAATTTAAACTTCTAAACTAGTTATCTTGTCTTAATATCATGTGCAAGCCTCTGAAACAACCAGCATGCTATCCTCGAGCATAAATAACCTGTTCTCTCTCACCACATGTCGATGATCTCGCCCTCATATCGGTGTTTTGCTTCACAAAGCTCTCCAAACTCATAAGAAAATGGTCTAGGGTTTTTTAAGCGGAGAGGGTGGCTGCTAGGTTTCAAAGATATGATAAAAAAAGGAATTTTCATTAAAAACATAGGTATTTATAGAGGCAAACCCGAAACAAACCTGTTTGACCCGAACCTGGAAACCTAGTCTGACTAAGAAAACAATCTTCGGTATTTTGGCTATAACTTTCTCATCTGACCTCGTAATAAGGTGATATAAGATTTGTTAGAAGATGTTGAAGAGACCTATAACATTGATATTTTATACTTTTCTGACTACATCGGTGTGTAAAACTTAGAAATTCATAACTGGTCATTATTCCCAGATTTTTATTCTTTTGGCCTTTGTGCATGTTTTGTGCATTTACACTCATATTTTCACAAATATATATTGAATTGATCTTAAATCAATTCTTATCATACTCAAACATCAATATATGTTATTTTTCACTATATAACATATTTATCAGTATTTACCATAAAATATTCAAATTTACGCGATTTTACATTCTTCCCCCCTTAAAAGAATTTCGTCACCGAAATTCCGCAATCGTATCTTAGGAATTAATAATATGGGAAAAACACTAAGAGGGGATAATCCAGATAAGGAAACCATCCCACACACATCTCATACCATTAATCCCTAGATATGAATCACTAGCAATATTTATGCTTAACAATCTAAAATGCGAATACTCTCACTTAACCCCTAAATCACTAGCAATATTTATGCTTAACAATCTAAAATGCGAATACTCTCACTTAACCCCTAACTAAACGGAACTAGTACGTCGGGCGAACAATCTAAAATGCGAATACTCTCACTTAACCCCTAACTAAACGGAACTAGTACGTCGGGCGAAAAATACAAATAAGGAATCCCCCATATATATACCATATATTCTGAATGATTAGGAGCTAAGTGTTAATACCCCCATTCTAGCATTAAATATAAATATGACCATATAGAACAATCAAAAATCATAAACATCAATAAGCTATAACCAAATCATTTTATGCACTCGAATAGGTGCGGGTAGTCACGACGTATATCCTCTTCGTGCTCCCAAGAAGCCTCCTCAGCTCTTTTCTATCTGTATTGAACTTTAACTTAATGTATTACTTCCTTTCTAAGCCTCTCATCCTCTCTAGTAAGAATACAACCCGTGATCTCCATAGTAGTTAAACCTATCTGAAACTCAAATTTTGGTGCATTAATCACCCTCTACTGCTCCTTGTCGCGTAATTACTTCTAAATTATCAAAACATGGAAAACATCATGTATACTCAACATTGATGCTAGAAGAACTAGCCCATACAAAACGGTTCCAACAATGTTCAACTCTCATGAACGGACCAATATATCTCGGGGTAAACTTTTCCCATCTACCGAGTCGCTGAACTCATCAGCGATACTTTTAATAAGACATAATCCCCAATCTAGAACTCTAACGGTCGTCGTCTCTGGTCTGCGTAACTCTTCCGACGACTATGCGCTATAAGAATGTGTTCCCGAGTCTCTGTTACCGTTTCTACAGTCTGACTCACAAGCTCCTGTTCGCGGGAAAAATTATTTTCTTCATTGATGATTCCATTGATTACTTTGTTAACAGTTTATCGGTTACAAAGATCCGGTCTTTTTATAAGATCCGGTTACAACGAGATCAAAGAAAAAGAAAGAGTTACAACTTTCCTTATTTGTCGAACGAATCACGAGATCCTGTTTTGCGGTCTCTCGCTTTTGTGGGTTCTTCGCCTACGTCGGGGTTAATCCGTGGACCACCGCGTGATCTAGATCCGGTCGGATATACACAGTATAGCGGGTGTTATCTCACGAAGGAAATAACAGCCGAGGGTACTATTTCACCAAGGAAATAATAGCCTTCTCGGGATCAAAAACCAAGTATTGATCCGGAGGGTGACCGTGTGGATCTCAGATCTGATTTTCCTCTCTCGAACTCCTGCCTTTTCTGACGTGGATGCTCGCCAAGAACCAGATCTGAAAATGTCCAAGTCTTCAAAGCTTCAAAACTCTAAGATTCAGTTCTCAATCCGGCAGAGTTTCGGCCGCCGAGCCACCTCAAGGTGGCTCGGTGAGCCACCTGGGTGGTTCGGCTTTGGCCGAGTCGCTCGGGTGTTCGCCGTGTCGTCCGTTGTTTGGTTTCGTGGTTTATCCAAGCTTCGTTGTTGATCTGAACTCTGATTTGGTAGTCCGTATCCTGATTTGGTAATAAATCCGCTTCGGTGTTCGAGTTCGAATCCGTTCTATGGTTGGATGACTCGTTGGCTCACCGAACTGTTAGCTTGATTCCGCACGCGAGTGGATGTATTCTGTTGTTCTCGTGCGGTTCGTTAACCTCGTCGCCTCGTTAATCCGTTTCATCGCGTGTCACTTGGCTTTAGTGTTGTGGTCCAACGATCGTGTTTGGATATGTCGCCCGATGGTTCGTTGGTTGACCTATAAGCAATTTTATATGCCTACAGATACCCCCTCCAAAGTATTTCAGTCTCGTTCTTTTATAGAAGAGTCTGGAATACTTTGGATATGATTATCCCAACCTTCAGTCGGTGTAACGGGACCTTGGAATGGCTTCTGTTCTTGATTCCTTCAATCCTTCAGGCTATTTGGTGCTTTGTCGAATGTCTGTAAGGGTTCCGGCACTGCATTTATTGTCTGACCGTTGTCGGAATTTTAAACTTGAAGTCGATTCTCGATTTTCTGATCTTTAGCTCGTGTTTGTTGGTTCAACATAGAAATGACCATCGATTGTCGGCGTTGAGTGCTTATTTGCGACGCGTTGTCCGGCGTAGTGTTGTTGAGTTATCCTTAAGAATATTTTTAGAAAAATATTCTCCAGAAACTTCTCAACCAAAAATAGGGAATAGTTTATACTCGTATACCTTATTAGAGTACTTTTCATGTCCGAATGAGCCGAACCGGCCTAATAATGAGCTGAACCGGCCTGATTATGACCTTCGGTTGATTTGAAGTTGTTTCGATGGTCGGTTCAGCTTCAATTTTAATTCTGGTTCAAATTTGATTCAAACTGGTTCAACCTGGTTCAAGATTGGTTCAACCTGGTTCAAAGCTGGTGCGGGACTGGTTTAAGACTGGTTCAGCCTGGTTCAAGGCTGATTTATCCTGGTCTGGTCTGGTTCAGCCTGGTTTGGCCTGGTTGGTTTGGCCTCGTTCAGCTTCCTTTGAACTGATTTAGACTGGTCTGGTTCAACCTGGTTTGGCCTGGACAGTGTAAAGGACCTGCAATTAGCTTCAATTCCTGACTCCTTCGATTTTCAGTCTATTCGATGCTTTGATGAATAGATGAAATCCTTCCACCACCGCGTTTATCGTCTGGCCGTCGTCGAAGTCTCAAATCTAAAACTGATGAGTTGAGTTTGGCTCGTGTCATCGAATTGACTATCTCCGTCATGATATATTGATTCGTGTTGACTTTTTGATCGTAACGCGTTGACTGGAGTTAACCTAGGGTTACGCGTTGATAGGCATTGACCTTAGGGTTTTGAACGTCGTACGTTGACTTTTTGATCGCAACGCGTTAACTGGCATTGACCTAGGGTTACGCGTTAACCGGCGTTGACCCTAGGGTTTCGAACGTCGTACGTTGACTTTTTGATCACAACGCGTTGATTTGCGTTGACCTAGGGTTACGTGTTGACCAACGTTGACCTAGGGTTTCGGATCGCTTGACATTTGTTGGAGTATACACAGTTTAAGCTCTTGAGGTATTTGAGCATGGCGGTCCTAAATATGGATTTGCAGGACCAACTATTAAAGCTGATTCATCTGCACGTGTGGATCTTATCCTGAATTTGTTGGATGTCTAAGTCACGAAACCAACTAATGGGGCTGGTGCGTCAGTGACTTTCGCATATATAAGATTTTTGGCACATGCGGATTGTCTAAGTCCGTTCCACATGTGACGTTATGCTAAAAGAGTTAACCCTTTTAGTGCTACGATATTGAATACGTAGACTTCGTCTTTCTCTTGTGAAAAGACTAAACAGCAACGTGTATCAGACGTTGACTTAGGATTTTTGGCAAATCCTCAGCCCTCATCGGATTTGACATGCTTTTACCGATTACCGTTTGAATCAAGCTTACATGCAGATTGTTTTAAGTCCGTTCCGCATGTGACGTGGTGCTAAAGGAATGAGCTCCATTAGACTTGATGCTACGACTTCGAATACGTAGACTTCGCCATTGTTACGGAAACAGGCTACCCGGCAACGCGTATTAGGCGTTGACTTTAAGATTTTTGGCTAACCCGCAGCCTTCAACGGATTTGATTAGCCTTTACCGACTACCGTTTGAGTCGGGCTAGCATGCGGATTGTTTTAAGTCCGTTCCGCATGTGACGTTATGCTAAAAGATTTAACCCTTTTAGTGTTACGATATTGAATACGTATACTTTGTCTTTCTCCTGTGAAAAGACTAAACAACAATGTGTATCAGACGTTGACTTAGGATTTTTGGCAAATCCTCAGCCCTCAACGGATTTGACATGCTTTTACCGATTACCGTTTGAATCGGGCTTACATGCGGATTGTTTTAAGTCTGTTCCGCATGTGACGTTGTGCTAAAGGAATGAACTCCCTTAGACTTGATGCTACGACTTCGAATACGTAGACTTCGTCTTTCTCACGGGAATAGACGCGTGTTAGGCGTTAACTTTAGGATTTTTGGCTAACCCCCAGCCTTCAACGGATTTGATTAGCCTTTTACCAACTACCTGTTCGTAGGAAAAATTGTTTTCTTCATTGATGATTCCATTGATTCCTTTGTTAACAGTTTATCGGTTACAAAGATCCGGTCTTTTTATAAGATTCGGTTACAACGAGATCAAAGAAAAAGAAAAAGTTACAACTTTCCTTATTTGTCAAACGAATCACGAGATCCTATTTTGCGGTCTCTCGCTTTTGTGGGTTCTTCGCCTACGACGGGGTTAATCCGTGGACCACCCCGTGATCTAGATCCGGTCGTATCTACACGGTATAGCGGGTGTTATCTCACGAAGGAAATAACAGCCGAGGGTACTATTTCACCAAGGAAATAATAGCCTTCTCGGCATCAAAAACCAAGTTTTGATCCGGAGGGTGACCGTGTGGATCTCAAATCTGATTTTCCTCTCTTATACTCCTGTATTTTCTGACGTGGATGTTCGCCAAGAACCAGATCTGAAAAT
The DNA here is from genome assembly GCF_001876935.1 of Asparagus officinalis. Classification (NCBI taxonomy): domain Eukaryota; kingdom Viridiplantae; phylum Streptophyta; class Magnoliopsida; order Asparagales; family Asparagaceae; genus Asparagus; species Asparagus officinalis. Next base: position 8,940,835 of record NC_033803.1, on the reverse strand, counting down.
GTCCAAGTCTTCAAAGCTTCAAAACTCTAAGATTCAGTTCTTAATCCGGCAGAGTTTCGGCTCTAAAAGTTCAAACCCCTTGAAAATGAGCTCTTACTCCTCTATTTATAGCCTCTGAAAGAGGATCTGGGCCCAGATCTGGGCCCAGATCTGAGTGTGGCTCGGCCACCGAGCCACCCACCTTGGGGTGGCTCGGCCACCGAGCCACCCTTGGGTGGCTTAGTTTTGGTCGGGTGTTTGCCGTTGTGTCCGTTGTCCGGTTTCGCGGTTTATCCGAGTTTTATTGTTGATCTGAACTCTGATTTGGCAGTCCGGATCCCGATATGGCAGTAAATCCGCTTCGTCGTTGATCTGAACTCTAATTTGGCAGTCCGAATCCTGATTTGGCAGTAAATCCGCCTTGGAGTTCGAGTTCGAATCCGTTATACAGTTGGATGACTCGTTGACTCACCGAACCATTAGCTTAATTCCGCACGCGAGTGGATGTATTCCGTTGTTTGCGTGCGGTTCGTTAGCCTCGTCGCCTCGTTAATCCGCTTCGTTGCGTGTCACTTGGCTTCGGTGTTGCGGATTAACGTTCGTGTTTAGATACGTCACCTGATGGTTCGTTGGTTTGTTGAATCGTCGTGTCGAGCTGTGTTAAGGGACCTATAAGCTGTTTTATACGCCTACAGATACCCCCTCCAAAGTATTACATCCTCGTTCTTTTATAGAAGAGTCTGGAATACTTTGGATATGATTGTCCCAACCTTCAGTTAGTGTAACGGGACCTTGGAATGGCTTCTGTTCTTGATTCCTTCAATCTTTCAGGCTATTTGGTGCTTTGTCGAATGTCTGTAAGGGTTCCGGCGCTACATTTATTGTCTGACCGTTGTCGGAATTTTGAACTTGAAGTTGATTCCTGATTTTCTGATCTTTAGCTCGTGTTTGTTGGTTCAACATAGAACTGACCATCGATTGTCGGCGTTGAGTGCTTATTTGCGACGCGTTGTCCGGCGTAGTGTTGTTGAGTTATCCTTAAGAATATTTTTAGAAAAATATTCTCTAGAAACTTCTCAACCAAAAATAGGGAATAGTTTATACTCGTATACCTTATTGGAGTACTTTTCATGTCCGAATGAGCCGAACCGGCCTAATAATGAGCTGAACCGGCCTGATTATGACCTTCGGTTGATTTGAAGTCGTTTCGATGGTTAGTTCAGCTTCAATTTGAATTCTGGTTCAAATATGATTCAAACTGGTTCAACCTGGTTCAACCTGGTTCAACCTGGTTCAAAGCTAGTGCGGGACTGGTTCAAGACTGGTTTAGCCTGGTTCAAGGCTGATTTATCCTGGTCTGGTCTGGTTCAGCCTGGTTTGGCTTGGTTGGTTTGGCCTCGTTCAGCTTCCTTTGAACTGATTTAGACTGGTCTGGTCTGGTTCAACCTGGTTTGGCCTGGTCAGTGTAAAGGACCTGCAATTAGCTTCAATTCCTGACTCCTTTGATTTTCAGTCTATTCGATGCTTTGACGAATAGATGAAATCCTTCCGCCACCGCGTTTATCGTCTGGCCGTCGTCAAAGTCTCAAATCTAAGACTGATGAGTTGAGTTTGGCTCGTGTCATCGAATTGACTATCTCCATCATGATATATTGATTCGTGTTAACTTTTTTATCGCAACAAGTTGACTGGCGTTAACCTAGGGTTACGCGTTGATAGGCGTTGACCTTAGGGTTTTGAACGTCGTACGTTGACTTTTTGATCGCAACGCGTTGACTGGTGTTGACCTAGGGTTACGTGTTGACCGGCGTTGACCCTTGGGTTTCGAACATTGTACGTTGACTTTTTGATCGCAACGCGTTGACTGGCGTTGACCTAGGGTTACGTGTTGACCAACGTTGACCTAGGGTTTCGGATCGCTTGACATTTGTTAGAGTATACACAGTTTAAGCTCTTGAGGTATTTGAGCATGGCGGTCCTAAATATGGAACTGCAGGACCAACTATTAAAGCTGATTCATCTGCACGTGTGGATCTTATCCTGAATTTGTTGGATGTCTAAGTCACGAAACCAACTAATGGGGCTGGTGCGTCAGTGACTTTCGTATATATAGGATTTTTGGCAAACCCTCAGCCATCAACGGGTTTGATGCGCCTTTACCGACTACCGTTTGAGTCGTGCTAGCATGCAGATTGTTTAAGTCCGTTCCACATGTGACGTTATGCTAAAAGAGTTAACCCTTTTAGTGCTACGATATTGAATACGTAGACTTCGTCTTTCTCTTGTGAAAAGACTAAACAACAACGTGTATCAGACGTTGACTTAGGATTTTTGGCAATCCTCAGCCCTCAACGGATTTGACATGCTTTTACCGATTACCGTTTGAATCAGGCTTACATGCGGATTGTTTTAAGTCCGTTCCGCATGTGACGTTGTGCTAAAGGAATGAACTCCCTTAGACTTGATACTACGACTTCAAATACGTAGACTTCGCCATTGTTATGCGGATTGTTTAAGTCCGCTCCTATGTGATGTTTAAGCTAAAAGAGTTAACCCTTTTAGTGCTACGATATTGAATACGTAGACTTCGTCTTTCTTACGGGAATAGACTACCCGGCGACGCGTGTTAGGCGTTGACTTTAGGATTTTTGGCTAACCCTCAGCCCTCAACGGATTTGACATGCTTTTACCGATTACCGTTTGAATCGGGCTTACATGCGGATTGTTTTAAGTCCGTTCCGCATGTGACGTTGTGCTAAAGGAATGAACTCCCTTAGACTTGATGCTACGACTTCGAATATGTAGACTTCGCCATTGTTACGGGAACAGGCTACCCGACAACGCGTGTTAGGCGTTGACTTTAGGATTTTTGGCTAACCCCCAGCCTTCAACGGATTTGATTAGCCTTTACCGACTACCTGTTCGTAGGAAAAATTGTTTTCTTCATTGATGATTCCATTGATTCCTTTGTTAACAGTTTATCGGTTACAAAGATCCGGTCTTTTTATAAGATTCGGTTACAACGAGATCAAAGAAAAAGAAAAAGTTACAACTTTCCTTATTTGTCAAATGAATCACGAGATCCTATTTTGCGGTCTCTCGCTTTTGTGGGTTCTTCGCCTACGCCGGGGTTAATCCTTGGACCACCGCGCGATCTAGATCCGGTCGTATCTATACGGTATAGCGGGTGTTATCTCACGAAGGAAATAACAGCCGAGGGTACTATTTCACCAAGGAAATAATAGCCTTCTCGGGATCAAAAACCAAGTTTTGATCCGGAGGGTGACCGTGTGGATCTCAGATCTGATTTTCCTCTCTTAAACTCCTGCATTTTCTGACATGGATGTTCCCCAAGAACCAGATCTGAAAATGTCTAAGTCTTCAAAGCTTCAAAACTCTAAGATTCAGTTCTTAATCCGGCAGAGTTTCGGCTCCAAAAGTTCAAACCCCTTGAAAATGAGCTCTTACTCCTCTATTTATAGCCTCTGAAAGTGGATCTGGGCCCAAATCTAGGCCCAGATCTGAGTGTGGCTCGGCCACCGAGCCACCCCTGGGTGGCTCGGCCATGGCCGAGCCACCATGGGGTGGCTTGGTTTTTGGCCGGGCTTCTTTTCGGGTGTTCGCCATGTCGTCCGTTGTCCGGTTTCGCGGTTTATCGGTTTATCCGAGCTTCGCTGTTGATCGAGGTGGCTCGGCCACCGAGCCACCCTTGGGTGGCTTGGTTTTGGTCGGGTGTTTGCCGTTGTGTCCGTTGTCCGGTTTCGCGGTTTTTTCGAGTTTTATTGTTGATCTGAACTCTGATTTGGCAATCCGGATCCCGATATGGCAGTAAATCCGCTTCGTCATTGATCTGAACTCTGATTTGGCAGTCTGAATCCTGATTTGGCAGTAAATCCGCCTTGGAGTTTGAGTTCGAATCCGTTATACAGTTGGATGACTCGTTGACTCACCGAACCATTAGCTTAATTCCGCACGCGAGTGGATGTATTCCGTTGTTTGCGTGCGGTTCGTTAGCCTCGTCGCCTCGTTAATCCGCTTCGTTGCGTGTCACTTGGCTTCGGTGTTGCGGATTAACGCTCGTGTTTAGATACGTCACCCGATGGTTCGTTGGTTTGTCGAATCGTCGTGCCGAGCTTTGTTAAGGAACCCATAAGCAGTTTTATACGCCTACAGATACCCCCTCCAAAGTATTTCAGTCTTGTTCTTTTATAGAAGAGTCTGGAATACTTTGGATATGATTGTCCCAACCTTCAGTCGGTGTAACGGGACCTTGGAATGGCTTCTGTTCTTGATTCCTTCAATCCTTCAGGCTATTCGGTGCTTCATCGAATGTCTGTAAGGTTTCCGGTGCTGCATTTATTGTCTGACTATTGTCAGAATTTTGAACTTGAAGTCGATTCCTGATTTTCTAATCTTTAGCTCGTGTTTGTTGGTTCAACATAGAACTGACCATCGATTGTTAGCGTTGAGTTCTCATTTGCGACGCGTTGTCCGGCGAAGTGTTGTTGAGTTATCCTCAAGAATATTTTTAGAAAAATATTCTCCAGAAACTTCTCAACCAAAAATAGGAAATAGTTTATACTCGTATACCTTATTGGAGTATTTTTCATGTCTGAATGAGCCGAACCGGCCTATTAATGACTCAAAAAAGGTAGTAATTAGGCTCAAAAAATCTTCCGACCCTTCCGAATGTGTGGGAGAGGAAAGTATAAACAAAGGATTGAACCCTCGGTCGATTTGAAGTTGTTTCGATGCTCGGTTCAGCTTCATTTTGAATTCTGGTTCAAATCTGGTTCAACCTGGTTCAACACTGGTTCAACCTGGTTCAAGGCTGGTTCAGGACTGGTTCAAGGCTGGTTCAAACTGGTTCAGAACTGGTTCAACCTGGTTCAAGACTGGTTCAGGACTAGTTCAGGACTGGTCAGTGTAAAGGACCTGCAGTTAGCTTCAATTCTTGACTCCTTCGATTTTCAGTCTATTCGATGCTTTGACGAGTAGCTGAAATCCTTCCGGCGCCGCGTTTATCGTCTGGCCGTCGTCGAAGTCTCAAATCAAAAACTTATGAGTTGAGTTTGGCTCGTGTCATCGAATTGACTTTGAAACTACTATCTCCGTCATGATATATTGACTTGTGTTGACTTTTTACTCGCAACGCGTTGACTGGCGTTGACCTAAGGTTACGCGTTGACCGGCGTTGACCCTAGGGCTTGTAACGTCGTACGTTGACTTTTTAATCGCACCGCGTTGATTGGTGTTGACCTAGGGTTACGTGTTGATCGGCGTTGACCTAGGGTTTTGGATCGCTTGACATTTGTTGGAATATACACAGTTTAAGCTCTTGAGGTATTGGAGCATGGCGGTCCTAAATATTGGGCTGCAGGACCAACTATTAAAGCTGATTCATCTGCACGTGTGGATCTTATCCCGAATTTGTTGGATGTCTAAGTCATGAAACCAACTAATGGGGCTGGTGCGTCGGTGACTTTCGCTTATATAGGATTTTTGGCAAACCCTCAGCCATCAACGGGTTTGATGCACCTTTACCGACTACCGTTTGAGTCGGGCTACCATGCGGATTGTTTAAGTCCGTTCCGCATGTGACGTTATGCTAAAAGAGTTAACCCTTTTAGTGCTACGATATTGAATACGTAGACTTCATCTTCCTGTGAAAAGACTAAACAGCAACGTGTATCAGACGTTGGCTTAGGATTTTTGGCAAATCCTCAGCCCTCAACGGATTTGACATGCTTTTACTGATTACCGTTTGAATCGGGCTTACATGCGGATTGTTTTAAGTCCGTTCCGCATGTGATGTTGTGCTAAAGGAATGAACTCCCTTAGACTTGATGCTATGACTTCGAATACATAGACTTCGCCATTGTTACGGGAACAGGCTACCCGGCAACGCGTGTTAGGCGTTGACTTTAGGATTTTTGGCTAACCCCCAGCTTTCAACGGATTTGATTAGCCTTTACTGACTACCGTTTGAGTCGGGCCAGCATGCGGATTGTCTAAATCCGTTCTGCATGTAACGTTGTGCTAAGAGAGTGAATTCTCTGAGACTTTGTGCTATGATGTCGAATACATAGGCTTCACCATTGTTACGGGAATAGGCTACCTAGCAACGTGTATTAGACGCTGACTTATCCCTACTTAGGCTTCGGAATAAAATTCCCTAGAATCGAACTCTGGTGTCTTTTTCGACGGAAAAAGACTAAACCGGCGACGCGTGTTAGGCGTCGGCATATCCTTTCTTAGGATTCAGGATGACATTCCCCGTGCGTGTAAGGCATGGATTTTGGTGTTATTCATAACAACCTGCCACAATGTTGAATATGTGGGCGGGTGTTCTTTTTAACGGTTTAGAACTAACCGGCAGCGCGGGTTAGGCGCAGACTTATTCCTGCTTAGGTTTCAGGACAGAATACCCCAGAATCAAACTCTAGTGTCTTTTTCTATGGAAAAAGACTAAACCGGCAGCGCGTGTTAGGCGCAGACTTATCCCTGCTTAGGATTCGGGATAAACTTCCTAGGATGAATCCTAGATTGATAAATTCTTGGAAAAGGTTGGTGCGGGAAATGAAGAATTTTATATTCTATTTCCCGGTCTTCTTTTAGGGTGAAGGCAAACCCGAAAATAAGGAAGGAAGAATTTTATATTCTATTCCCTGATTCTGGAAAGGAAGAATTTTATATTTTATTTCCAGCGCAAAAGAAACTAGAAGTGGGATCTCCACTCCGAGAATCCGGAAAATCTAGATAAACATACCTTTTATAGGATTGGTTATCTAAACTGAAGATGAGTTCTTCGTTTATCGAAGTGAAATTTCAATTTCGGTTATAACCATGAGAAGGCTTAACCAAAGAGAAAAAGAAGGGAGTTCTTTCGTTTATCGAAAGGGGACTCTAAACTGAAAAGTGGTCCTCTTGTTCATGGAAAGAATCAAGAGGGCCGGAAAGATACTTTTGGTGGACTCACTGTCAATTGAAATTGATCAGTGAGGGATTTTAGTAGTGAAAATGATTTTGGGTTATCCTCTAGAATATTAAGTGTAATGTTCTTCAAGGAACTTCCCGGTAAATGGGTTATCCTGAATGTACTAGGGATAGTACTTTTTCAGGAACTTCCCATTTATTGGCATCAATTGCCGGCCGTTTGAGTAGACTGTGTCTATCACAAACGGTCCTTCCCATTTGGGTTCAAATTTACCTTTCTTCTTGGAGTTGAGGATTATCGGTCGGCGAGCAGCGAGGACCAGATCTCCTTCCTTGAAGCTTCTTTGCCGGACTCTTTTGTTAAAAGCCCTAGATATTCTGGCTTGATAAAACTCAATGTGTTGTTGAGCTTCCAAGCGCTTTTCATCCAACCTCTCGAGTTCTTCGAGACGTTTTTGATGTTGTTCTTCTGTCGTCATCTCTGTTGCGAGGAAGATCCGAAGGGATGGGATTTGGATCTCCAATGGTAGCACAGCTTCACATCCGTATACCAACGAATATGGCGAAGGGATGGGATTTGGATCTCCAATGGTAGCACAGCTTCACATCCGTATACCAACGAATATGGGGTATCTCCTGTAGGTGTGCGTATGGTGGTGCGATAAGCCCATAGTGCTTCACCGAGTTTATCATCCCAGTCTCGTTTATTGGTCTTCACGAGCTTTGACAGTATCTTAATGATCGTTTTGTTAAACGCCTCAGCTAATCCATTTGCGGTGGGATAATAAGCTGTTGACGAAACATCTTGAATTTTGAACTTGTCACAAAACCTGACGAAGGCGTTGCTTATGAACTGTGGACTGTTATCATGAATGATCCGTCTTGGCACGCCATGTCGGTATATAACATGATGTTTAATAAAACTTATGACGTTGTTCGTCTTCACTTCTCTAAGCGGAATTGCTTCAACCCACTTTGAAAAGTAATCCGTGATTGCGAGAATGAATCGATCACCTTTGACTGAAGGGAGAAAAATAGGACCGACAATGTCCATACCCCATATCTCGAACGGCCAAGACGTGGTTGACGTGTGTAAATGCTCTGGTGGTTGGTGCATATAATTTGCATGTACTTGACAAGGATGACACACTCGGGCGTATTCGATTGCGTCACGAACCATTGTTGGCCAAAAATATCTCATTCTTCTGATGCGATCATACAGTTTGGGACCGGGCTGATGCGCACCAAATTCTCCTTCGTGTGCTTCCTTAAGAACTTCTTCTGCTTCTTTGTTCGAAAGGCATCGGAGTAACAAACCATCGTACCCTCAACGGTATAATGTATGGGTCTCGGTATTATAGAAGAATCTTGGTGCTCTTCGGCGGATTGATTCCCTTTCTTTTACATCCTCTGGCAAAATACCATATTGGACGTAGTCAATGATAGGAAAACACCAATCTCGGGACTCAGACCCAATTTGAGTTGAATTCACCTCCTCCATATCCATATCGTATATGGGTATGCAGAGTTGATGCGTCCTTACTGTGACTAATAGCTCGGTTTCGGGAGGCTGCGTAAGTGATACCGCTAGTGCTGCCAGTGCATCCACATAAGCGTTCTGGAGACGAGGGATGAATTCAATAAAGAATTATTCAAAAGAATCTGCCATTCTGATGACCTTCTGGTGGTACGGGATCAGGTCTTGGTTCCTGACTTCATACTCTCCACGGACTTGGTTGACTATCAATTGAGAATCCCCAAAAGCTTCGAGATATTTGACCCCCAGCTCCTTGGCGAAACTGAGTACAATGAGAAGCGCGTTGTACTCGGCTACATTATTGGAATACGGACTAGTCAGTGAATAAGCCCGAGGCATCACATGCTTCCCCGGGGAAATTAAGACAACTCCAACTCCGGAGGAGACTGTAGAACATCCGGGGGTTATTGGCCTATTAACTGTCCTCGAAGCACCATCGAAGTATAATTGCCATACTTGTTGGTGCAATGTAGTGTTAACTTCATGGGTTTCATCCGGCAAGTCATCATATACTTCTACCATATCCGTTGTCGGGTTTGCCGCCAAAAGATCACAAATCGCTTGTCCTTTGATTGACTTCTGCTGTTTGAAGTGCAAATCGTATTGGGACAAGAGAATGGCCCACTTCGCTAACTGCCAATTCATTGAGGCCGGTTGCGTCATAAATATCCGTACTGGATTAACGTTAGAAATGATGTAAATCGTCTGTCCAACCAAGTAATGACGCATCTTTTGCATTGCGAATACCAATGCGAGGCATTCTTTCTCAATCATCGGATACTGAGACTCGGCGCCTATCAAGGTCCGACTTAGGTAATAGACTGCCTGTTCATGACCATTATCATCGTCTTGTGCTAGTAAGGCACTTATCGAGTGGTTCATCACCTTAAGATAAATCAAGAACGGTCTACCTGATTTTGGTGCAACGAGAATAGGAGGATTCGTCAGATATGTTTTGATATCTTCGAATGCTTTTTGGCAGGCGTCGTCCCAAATAAATGACACCCCCTTCTTGTTTAGTTTAGATAATGGTTGGCATTTCCCAGAAAGATTCGAGATGAACTGCCGGATGTAAGTTAAACGCCCTTGCAATCCTCTGAGCTCTCTTAGATTTCTAGGGGGTTGCAGTTCATGTATCGCCTTCACCTTATCAGGATCGATATGTATACCTTTAGTGGTGACGACGAATCCAAGGAATTTTCCACTGGACATCCCAAGGAAGGATTTAGTAGGGTTCATCTTCAATTGATGACTCCGCATGAGATCGAACATTGTCTTCAAGTCCTTGATGTGATCTTCTTTGTTGCGGCTTTTTACAACCAAACCATCAACGTAGCATTCGACTGTTTTCCTGAGATGTTCTTGGAAAATCTTAGTCATTGCTCGTTGGTACGTGGCGCCTACATTCTTTAGACCGAATGGCATTACGGTGTAGCAAAAGACACCGAGGGGCGTTCTGAACGCTGTATGCTTCTCGTCATCTGGGTGCATCTTGATTTGGTTATATCCTTAAAAACCATCCATAAAAGACATTCTCTCAAATCCACATGTATTGTCGATAATGACATCTGTGATTGGGAGAGGAAAGTCGTCTTTTGGACATATCGTGTTCAGGTCCCTGAAGTCGATACAGATCCTGATTTTACCGTTCTTTTTCATGACGGGAACAATATTGGCTAGCCAGTCTGGATGTTGTTCCTCTCCTGATGAGAGTAATTAATTCTTCCTTCTCATTTGGGGGAAGACTATCGCTGATGAATATGGGCTTTGGGTTGGCCTCGTCACCCATGTTAACTTGGACTATTTTATCTTCAGTGGGGGGTTCTCTCTGTTCGAACCTATCACCATACTGCATGTTCAGGTGATGAACCCACGGATCTTCCCATGTTGGCATTTGATCATCGTTCTCCATTGTGGACGGATCAGCTGTAGCCATGTTCGCCATTAGGGCTTTGAAAGCTTCCCCCAGACTTGTATCGGAATCCCATTCCGAGGCATCTGATGAATTTTCATCTTTGTATTGCTCAGATGATTGGTTATTGATTAACCAGTAACATTCGTCTTCTAAAGAAGATTCATACCCTAACCCTCGTCTGTATTTATAATAATCATCTGGTTTCCCTTTGGGTACATATGCCGCTTTGGGTGGAATACGAGGACCTCGATCGAAGTATAGACCTTCTCCGAGTGTGAAATTATATCCCTGTTTTTCCATGAGCTTGCGCGCTTCCGGGCTATACTTAGATAAATGCCGACCAGGTTTGTCATCATAGTGGGAGTACTCTAAATCGTTATTTATTTTATTATTAGCAAGTTGCTAGTTACAACTGCCATCTGACGATTGTTCATCGTCAAGGTTGATTACAAAGGGTACAATGTCGTTTAAAACATAACCTCCATTGTAATCAAATCCGGCTTCGGTATCAGCTTCTTCTCCGTTGTCCGTGCCATGGGTCGATGATTCAGTATCGGATTCGTTACCATAAAGGAGAGAATCAGTGAAATAATTCTCATACCCTTTGAATGGTTGCTTATCCGCGACCACCGTCCTAACCTTATTATCAGTGTCGACATACTTTAAAAACTGATGGAGAGTGGAGGGGATTATAACGTTACTATGGATCCAAGGCCGACCCAATAGTAAGTTATATGAAGTCTCGGCATCGATCACATAACATGTGACTTCTGTCTTCAAATCTCCCATTTGACATTTTACCCGGATCTTACCCAAGGGTCTTCACCCTCTAGTGTTGAATCCATAGATAACAGTGCCTGTGAACGCCAACTTACTAACTGGAATACCGAGGAAATGCATCAAGAGAAGCGGCATAATACTCACAGCAGAACCCGGATCCACTTGGATTCGGTTGACTTTGCTGGAGCCAATGTACCCAACGAAATATAGGGGTCGATCGTGGTTCGAATTCTTCTTCTGCATATCCTCTTTGGTGAAGGTAATGCAGGGAAGGTTTTTAGCCGCTATATTGCAGTGCTGAATTGACAGTTCTGGCTCTTCAAGTGCCGGCTTGATCCGAGTAAGGAACACTTCTGAATTGCCCAAGGCTTCTTGTAGGGCTTCCCTGGTTTCCTTAGACAACCGTAGCAACTCATACAATGTTATCCGTGCTGGAATGTTAGCTAGTTGAGCCATGATATCGAAGACGTGCGGAGTGTTTGAGCTTTCCGGTTTATCTCTTCCAATCGGGCGATTGAAACGAGACTGCTTCGGATTCTGAACCTCCTGGGGCCTCTTTTCTTTCTGTTTATCAACCGGCTGTCGTCGAGCTTCTTCAACCGGTCTAGGCGTCGTGATCACACCCAGCTCCGTGAGAGTTTTGGCTGGTCCCCGTTTAGCTACCCCCTGCTCAGCTAACTGATCACTAGGTGATGGGTAGTTGAAGTGATACTCATTTCCGCTTCTAGTGGCAAAGACTTCTTGTTCTTCTTCGGAGAGCGGAAAGGTAGGAACTTCATTACCATCTTCTTCAAAGATCGCGGAGGTAGCATTGCAGGAATTGCCTTTACCCTTTCTGGTCGAGGAAGTCGTCCACTGATCGTCTATAATTAGATCGGGATGAACCAAGAGGATTTCGCCGTTTGGGGCTGTGTGTGGCACAAGTCCTTTTTGGCGCTGTCCATGTGGGGTCATCGTTCACTGTCTTCATCCCTACTTTGGTGATGCACTCTGGTTTGAACCATGCTGTGGGCACCGATCCAAAGCTGATTGAAACCGCATTTGCTCCAACATTCTTGGATGGCTTCGGGGTTATGACGCCTACATCAATTAACGCCTGGATCTTATCCTTGAGATGATACCATGACTTTGTAGGGTGATGGACCTCTCTATGGTATGCGCAATACTTTGGATCCGTCACTTTGCTAGCCCCTTCTTGATCCACGATCGCCGGCAGCTGGATTTTGTTATTCTCCAACAGGTACTTAAAGATGCCGGGGACTTCGTCATCTTTGAAGGAATACACTTTAGGAAATCTTGGCTCCGAAGATTTCTGCTTCTGAGGCCGTTGTTGCCATTGCGACTGCGACTGTTGTGGTGCTTGTTGCTGCGGCTGTTGCTGAGGTTGTAATTGGAAAGTTTGATTAGCATCAACTGCATTAGCATGTGCCTTACCTTTCCCTCGTGGGACGAAATTCTGTTGTGGAGCATTCGTCGCCTGTTGGCCTCTTTCCGCCTTCTTCCTTCTGAGGAATCGCTCGGCTTGCTCTCCTCGGACCTTCAAATCCTTCCATGTTTTGGACGGTGCTGTCCCCATTGCTTCCAACACGTCCAGTGCGAGGTTGTTGTGGCAAGTCTGGAGAATAAACTCCTCAGTGATTGGGTCCTGGCAGTTCATCGCCTTGTTCCGGAACCTTTTGACGAAGGTGTCAACCAATTCCCCGTCTTTCTGTTTCTCGTGAAGCAACGACCCGATGGATATCTCTGTGTCGTCGTTGAAGAAATTAGCGAGGAATTTAGTCTCTATGTCGTCCCAGCTATTCACGCTTCCTGGCTTGAGGCGACGATACCAATCGAAGGCGGCTCCACGAAGAGTGCCAACGAAGGACCGTACCATCAGAGGCTCATTACCCGAGATAACCCCCAGGTGCGATTTGAAGTAAATCAAATGCTGAGTAGGTGAACCCATCCCCGGATATGGGATCGATTCCCATTCTCTTGGGTATGGACAAGGAATGCCTGTTTTCTTCATCTCTTGAGCAGAAATCAATGTATTGATTTTGCTCTCGAGATTTTTGATCTTCAAGCTTTCACCTGTGTTTTCACTAGTATTCTCGTTACCACACCCTGCGTTGACGGGAGGATTATTGGCATTATGAGTCTCATTCGCATTTGTGTCCTCATCTTCCAGATTAACCTGGTTACGTTGACTTGGCTCGCCTTGTTGGTTCGTCAATGCTTGGATTTGTTGGTCATGTATTTCTCTCATGTTCTGCATGGCCATCTGCATTTCGAACCTGAAGCTCTCCTATTGTTTAGCCATGGCCTCTTCAAGCATCTTGGCCACTTGTTCCGCACTTATCATAAGTGCCTCGCGGGGTTTTCCTCGCTGGATACCATATTATCTGATGCAACCGCGGAGCCGGCATCAGATTCTTCATCTTCTGAAGGTAGTCTTGTCCGAACCCTACTATAAGTTGCTCGTTTGATGGTTCCGGACTGTAGACGGGTTATACGCCGGGGTGCTTTCAGAATCGACTCAAGATTATCCCGTGCCGATGTCCCCTTGCTGGTCATGTTAGTGGTGACCCTTGGAAATTCTTCGTCTTTAACCACCGTTCTTCTTCGTCGGAAACGCCTAGGCCTTGGTTTTGGCATTTCGGTACTGAGTCTTTCGAAAACCGAAACTCTTTCAGGAACTGTCTTGATGTAGTTACACTCAGACAATACTGCCCGAATGAGTTTGGAACATGGGCATTGAGTTTCTTGTTCTCGAGGACTCCTCTTCCTGGTTTTACTCGTACCCCCAACACGATAGTACAATTCGTCTGTTTGAAGGTCGGAGTGACCTATCGTGTGTTGGCACGACTTCTCAGGTATAACACTATCGTCATCAGACGATAATGTTACCTTCTGAGGGTGAACTGCCTTCTTTGGGCTTTCAAAAGTAACGCGCCTCGAAACATGCCTTTGCGGACGTGAGTTCTCAGCGCGCTCCTGGACTTCAATACGCAAATTGGTGCGCCTAGTTGCCCTGATCTCTTTGTCATGTTGGAGGTGTCGGCGACCCCCAGCATGTTGAGTCGTTCGGGGCTTCTTCATCGGGCCCAAACGTTCTTGAACTGGAGCTTTGCTTCTTTCATCGGGAAATGGACCGAGGCGCTCCAGAACTGACTTCTTTCTTCGGGATGATTCTGCGTGATTTCCCAGAGTAGCCATGGGAATTATCGGCGATTTGGAGTGGTTCGCCAGAGGTTGAGCTTTTGCTGAAGGCTGCAAAGGTTGCTCCTTAGCCTGAATCGCTGTTTCAGACTTTGGCCTCCAGACTTGGCGGGTTGGTGGCGGCTTCTTCGCCACCTCCTTGTTGAGGCTGTTTGCCTCTCCTGTTCTTCAGATCCGCGTGATAGCGGATTCCGTTAGTGGACTCCATCGCCTTTGCGAGTTGTCGTGCCAGGCGTTGACGTCGCCTCTGGCGGGCTCTCTTCGAGAGAGTCACAACGCCCTCAACGGTGGAGGCATCGGCGAGAACAGGGTTGACCTGGTTGGAGGTCGGCGGAACTTCACTCGACGCAACTTTGGCGTCAATTGGGGTGAGAGCTTCGTTGGCATTTTGCACTTCTTCATACTAACGAACTTTTCTCCTGGAGGAGAACCTCTTGGACTTACGAGGGGAGGTGGATCCGGACGAGGATGACAGATACTCCTCAAACTTTTGCTGGTCGAATTCATACTCGACCTCCTCCTCGACCGGGATTGAGATCCGCGACTGCGACGCAACGATCTCGGCAGCGAGATCGGTGGCTCCCACTATGGTTGCCAGATTGTTCACGGGAAAATTTGTTTTCTTCATTAATGATTCCATTGATTCCTTTGTTAACAGTTTATCGGTTACAAAGATCCGGTCTTTTTATAAGATCCGGTTACAACGAGATCAAAGAAAAAGAAAAAGTTACAAGTTTCCTTATTTGTCAAACGAATCACGAGATCCTATTTTGCGGTCTCTCGCTTTTGTGGGTTCTTCGCCTACGCCGGGGTTAATCCGTGGACCACCGCGCGATCTAGATCCGGTCGGATCTACACGGTATAGCGGGTGTTATCTCACGAAGGAAATAACAGCTGAGGGTACTATTTCACCAAGGAAATAATAGCCTTCTCGGGATTAAAAACCAAGTTTTGATCCGGAGAGTAACCGTGTGGATCTCAGATCTGATTTTCCTCTCTCGAACTCTTGCCTTTTCTGATGTGGATGCTCGCCAAGAACCAGATCTGAAAATGTCCAAGTCTTCAAAGCTTCAAAACTCTAAGATTCAGTTCTTAATCCGGCAGAGTTTCGGCTCCAAAATTCCAACCCTTGAAAAATGAGCCATGCCCCCTCTATTTATAGCCCTCTGAAAGCGGATCTGGGCTCAGATCTGGGCCCGGATCTAGCTGGCTCGGGGAGGTGGCTCGGCCACCAGGTGGCTCGGCCCCCCGCGAGCCACCATGGGGTGGCTCGGCCATGGCCGAGCAACCTCCGGGTGGCTCGAGGCGGCATGGGAGCAACCTCTCGGTGCGCTGCGGGCTGTTGGCCTTCTTGTTTTGATAATGTTTAACAAACAATTTTATTCTAATGTTATTTGTCTAGTGTTTGTGCATTCCTATGTTTTGTAGACAAACAACGTTGATGGAGGATGGATGGAATAGAGCTTCAACGATCATATCCAAAGGAAGTTGGCGAAATGTCGGTGAAGCTTATGCAATTCTAGTTCAAGATCCAAGTTCAAGCTTCATGCCGCAAAGTGTACCAAGTCAAGCTTATTGAAAATCAAGATCGAGCTTGGGTAAATTAGTTTTAGGTTTTATATTATGTGTGTTAGTACTTTAAGCTCAATCATATACACACATACACGCTTTGGTTTTGGTTTTGTATATATACAGCTATACATATATACATATATGTTTTTTTTTGGTTTAATAGTTTTCGAGTTTATATATGAAACAAATGAATAGAATTGGAAAATACTATTTTGTTTCATATTTATATGTATATATATGATTTCACCTTTAACAAGCTTATATTAAATGAAATCATATTTAGTGTTTTGAAAATATTGCATAGAAAATGCATACTTATGAAAATATTGTATTCTTAGTTTTTGAACTTAACAATAATCATATCCATATTTTATTAAGTCTATATAATCATTGTGTAAAGTTTCAAAACATGGTTTAGCCAAAATATCAAATTTCACATGTTTACATTTTTGTGTTTTGAACTATTTTACAAAATGATGATTTTTCACAAATGGGAAATGCAATTTGGAAAATTCTTTTTGTAACATGTTCACTTACATGTTTATATACTTTTCCCAAAGTTTCATAATTTTTGGACTTCATTTGTTATTTTTAACAATTTTCCAAAAGTCAAAAAATTCACTTTTAAAATCAGGTTTTTGAGTATGTCAGTTTTCGGTCGACCGAACTGGTCGACCGAACCTGAGTTCATATGCTTACTGGGCGACAGAGAGTCTGTCGGTCGACCGATGAAATTTTCCGGTCGACCGATGAAATTTCCGGTCGACCGACAGTGTCTTTTTCAGCTTCCAACGGCTCTTTTTATTACCGTTGCTTTGGGCTATTTTTGTCTTTTTAGCTTCCAACGGCTCTTTTTATTACCGTTGCTTTGGGCTATTTTTGTCCTTTTGTTTGGGTTTTTGGCTAAATTTTGAGAGGGTATAAATACCCCATTGCTTTTAGCCTTCATCTCTCCAACTAACTAAGAGAGTTTTAAAACAAGTTTAAGAAAGTTTTAATCAAGGGTCTAAGTTTGTTTAAAGGGTGTTTATAAGCTTTTAAGCATTTGAGTGTTTTGAGTTTGTGAATTCAATTTCACAAGAGCAAGTGGAGATCATCCTTTGGTGTTTGAGCATTCACTCTTCTCCCACTCTCTTGTCATCTTTAGAGAAGTTTTCTTAAACTCAATTCTAGCATTTTATAAGTTTGTTCTTAATTTCATAAGCTAGATTTCATATTGAGTTTATATTGTTTTATCTCTTTGTTCACACACAACCTATTGAGCTTATTGTATTTACATTCATAGTATAATTTAGGGTTGTGGGTTTGTGACATTGAAAGTGATCTTAATTGAGTTCTTTCCTTATTTAGAGAACAATCAATTGATTTATATTGTGCTTAATTGTGAGGATTCACTTGTAATACACTTGTACACCGAGAGAAGTGTGTGGTGAGAGACGGGGTCGAATCCAAGAGGAGTGGCGTCGGTTGACGTGCCTAGGGAGAGGTTGTAACCGAGCACTTGAGGAGGAGGACACGGGCTAGGACCAACACTTAGTGTGTGAGGTGTGATTGTATAGTGATTGTATTATGAGGTGTAAACGTTGTTCGGGTGAACGTAGAAAACCCGGTTGTGATAGTGGAGATCTCCTCGAGGTGAGGAGCGGAGACGTAGGTCGTGGGGACCGAACTCCGTAATCATATTGTTTGTTTGTGATTGCATTGGCGCACTTACTTTTATGTTCATATCTTATATCGCCTTTGTATATTGCTTGTTGATTATATTGCCCACTATCTTGTTTATGTTTATATCACCCTTAGTTTCATATCCTTGCATATAACTCATAATATACCTCATTGCTAGGATATATCCCTTGTTCATATTACTTATCCTAGCTTACATATCTTGTTGTATTTTGTATATCTATCTTGCAAGAATAAACTTGTTAATTTGTTTTAATTAGCATTTAATCGGATTAGATTAGCATAAGACCCTAATCCCCCCCCCCCCCTCTAGGGTCTAACATATTGGTATCAGAGCTTGGTGCTCTTTGATTTAAGGTCTAATCGCCTTGAGTTAAAGATCCAAGTTAGCTTATTGTGCTAATCTAATTTTGAGCTTTATTTGTATCTTGCTTGCATACATTTTCTTATTATGGACATACATTGTGCATCTTGTTTAGGCTATGATCCTATTGTTGCTCCTAAAATAGATAATCTCCCATATGACCAATGGTGTTCTAGATTTAACATATTTGTTAGATCTAAACAATTCAATTTATGGGAAGTTATTGAAGATGCTTATATTATACCCACTTCGGAAAAATCCAAGTGGAGTAACAATGATAAAAGAATGTTTAATATGAACAAGCTTTTGTTAGAATATTTGCTTAATGCCTTTGACTCATCCTTTTCTAACAAATTTGTTCATTTTGATAGTGCTTACAATTTATGGAAATTCATAGAAGCACATCAAGGCAACTTGGAGGAAATCCAACGTAGTTTGGAGGATTATTCTTCAAGTGAGTGTGGAGCATCATCATGCACACGGCCACTAGGCGATAGCCCTAGTGTGGTAAGCGATTCGGAATCCGATAGTGATATATCCATCAATGAACTCGCTTGTGCATATGAGAAATTATTGCATGCCTATACAAAATTACAAAATAATTTTATTGATCTTAAAAGCAAGCATGTTAACTTAAAATCCGATCATGAATTGCTAGCATCAAAATTTGATACTATTGCTAAAGATAATGTGATCCTTAAAGAAAATAATGAAAAATTAAAATTGGATCATGATTCTTTGCTTTCAAACTTTGCTAAGTTAACTCATGAAAGAGATAATGTCATGCTAGAAGTAGTAGCTATTAGAAATGATTTTGATAACCATACATGCTCTACTTCTATTATCAATGATGTCGTGCCTAATGTTGAGTTGAATCTTATCAAAAATAGCATATCATCTTTAGATTCAACATTAACTTCATGCATTGATAATCATAAGAAGCTTATGAATATGTGTGTCAATTTTGAGTCTAAATCATCCACTGATTATGTACACATATATAGCAAAGTTTATAAATGCACTATTTGTGGTCGTAAAGGTTATTTGTCTAAATTTTACTATGATGCACATAAACCTATAAAATCAAATGTTCCTTGTGCATCTCATCAAGCTTCTTCATCACATACTCATGTACATGCACATAATGTTCATCATAAGCATGCACGTGTGTATAAATGTGATCTATGTGGTCGGTTTGGCCATTTGGCAAAGTTTTGCTTTGACATGAAAAAGAATTCTAGTTTGCCAAATGTTTTTCATAGACCACATGTGTTTAAGTGTGATATTTGTGGTAGATTTGGCCATTTGGCAAAGTTTTGCTTTGATTTGAAAAAGAATTCTAGTTTGCCAAATGTTTCTAGTAGACCACATGTTTTTAAATGTGATGTTTGTGGTAAATTTGGCCATTTGGCAAAGTTTTGCTATGATTTGAAAAAATGTTCAAACTTGCCAAATTTCTCAAATAAACCACCTTTATTTAATAATGTTTTTCATTTGCGAAATAATTTAAAAGAAAAATCTTTATTTGCAAATGATTTCCGTGTACGCCCACTTGGTCAACACAAATCATTTAACCTTCTTCATTGCACTAATTGCAATCGGAAAGGTCATTTACATAATTTTTGTTTTGACCGTATTCGTGCACCATATGTGCCCAAGAGGGTTCATAACCCTAGGGCTTTGAGCTTGAATGATAGGGGTCATGTCCCTAAACAATCCGGCACCAAGAATGCTTGGGTACCAAAACAAATTTAAATCTTAAACCAAGAATTAAACCTTTATGAAAACAATTTCTTTTATTGGCTAAATTCTTTTGTTTTCATGATCATTGGTTTTTTGCTTTAATGAGAGGTTTGCATTTATATAACCCTCCGGATTTATTGGGTGTTTATTCCCAAATCATGTTTACCGGATGCTAGTATGATTATATGGGTTAGAACAAGCTTTAGAGCTTGATATATTGTTGCCTCTCTTGAAAATCTTTTATCAAAGATTTTGTTTTGAGGATTTATTGGGTGTTTATTCCCAAATCATGTTTACCGGATGCTAGTATGATTATATGGGTTAGAACAAGCTTAAGAGCTTGATATATTGTTGCCTCTCTTAAAATTCTTTTATCAAAGATTTTGTTTTGATCAAATCCCACAAAGAAAATTCATTTCATTGATCAAACATCAGTTTTGGATATAAATTTTGATTTATGAATTCTTTTGGTTGATTTGTTTTCATTTGAAAACTTTTTGCATGATTCTCATGTTTCTCTTCTTTTGATTTCATAAATCTACCTATACAAATGGTTTTTATGTTCTTTGATATGAGACACTATTTTTCACCTTGATATATTTATATATGTTCTCATATTGTCTTTTTGTATGTGAGTGGTGTTTAGCATATTTTTCATTTATGCTTGCTCACATATGTTTGCCATGATATTCATTTCATATATTCCATATGGCATTTTGATAGGGGGAGCAATCCCTATACTTGCTTCATACTCACCCATGCTTATTTGTAGGGGGAGCTTTCGCTCTCTTAATTCTTTTGTCCCCTTTTTGATGTTGTCAAAGGGGGAGAAATATTGTGAGTATATTCTTTCTTGTTTATATGCATGATATATTATACATTGTATATATTATACATTGTACGTTCATTTCCTTTCATGCATATATCCTTTTTGTAAATTGTTTGTCATCATCAAAAAGGGGGAGATTGTTGGCCTTCTTGTTTTGATGATGTTTAACAAACAATTTACAACTAATGTTATTTCGTTTAGGCTATGAATCAAATGTTGCTCCTAAATTCATTAATTTTCCCTATGCTCAATGGGCTTCTAGATTTAAACTATTTATTGAATCTAGAAATATCGACTTATGGAAAATTATTGATTGTGCTTATATTGTGCCCACATTGGAGAAATCCAAGTGGAGCGATCATGATAAGAAAATGTTTTCAATGAACAAGCTTTTGTTAGAATTTTTGCTTAATGCTTTTGACTCATCCTTTTCTAACAAATTTGTTCATTTTGATAGTGCTTACAAACTTTGGAAATTTATTGAAGCACATCAAGGGGACTTGGAGGCAATCCGACAAGCTTTGGAGGATTCTTCTTCAAGTTCATGTGGAGCATCATGCACACGGCCACAAGAGGATAACTCTTGTGTAGTAAGCGATTCCGATTCCGATAATGAATTATCTATTGATGAACTTGCTTGTGCATATGAAAGATTATCTCATGCCTATACAAAATTGCAAAATAATTTTATTGATCTTAAAAGCAAGCATGTAGAATTAAAATCCGATCATGAGTTGCTAGTGTCCAAATTTGATATCATTGTAAAAGAAAATATTGTGCTTAAAGAAAACAATGATATGTTAAATTTGAAAAATAAAAAATTAACCTCATCCATCACTAGCTTATCTCATGTTAAAAATAATGCCATGTTAGAAGTAGAGAACATACAAAATGATATTGCTTCTTTTATAAATAACAATATATGTTCCACTTCTAATAACAATACTTGTATGCATAATGATGAGTTGAATCATGTTAAGGATCACATATCATCTTTAGATTCAACCCTTAAAACATGTATTGTTAATCATGATAAGCTTATGAACATGTGTGCTAAGTCTCATGCTACTACACCTAAACATATCACACATCATGCACACATGTATAGCAAAATTTATAAGTGCTCTATTTGTGGTCGTAAAGGCCATTTATCTAAATTTTGCTATGATGCACAAAAATCTAAAAATAGTAATATCAATGCTTCTTGTGCATCTCATAAGGCTTCTTCATCACACACACATGTACATGCACACACTCATAAAGTTCATCACAAGCATGCTCATGTGTATAGATGTGATCATTGTGGTAGATTTGGTCATTTGGCCAAATTTTGTTTTGATTTAAAGAAAGTTTCACATTTGCAAAACAATTTTAAAAGACCATCCATGTTTGCAAATGTTTCTAATGTTTCCCATGCACAACCGTTTGGTCAACATAAGCAAATGCTTCCTTTCCATTGTACTCATTGCAATCGGAAGGGTCATTTGAGTAATTTTTGCTCATCATTTTCTAACAAATTTGTTCATTTTGATAGTGCTTACAATTTATGGAAATTCATAGAAGCACATCAAGGCAACTTGGAGGAAATCCGACGTAGTTTGGAGGATTGTTCTTCAAGTGAGTGTGGAGCATCATCATGCACACGGCCACTAGGCGATAGCCCTAGTGTGGTAAGCGATTCGGAATCCGATAGTGATATATCCATCAATGAACTCGCTTGTGCATATGATAGATTATCTCATGCCTATACAAAATTGCAAAACAATTTTATTGATCTTAAAAGCAAGCATATTAGTTTAAAATCCGATCATGAGTCGCTAGCTTCCAAACTTGATATTGTTGTTAAAGAGAATGCTATTTTAAAAGAAAACAATGAGTTATTAAGTTTGGAAAATAATAACATGTCTTCATCTATTGCTAGCTTAACTCATGCTAATAATAATGCCATGATAGAAGTAGAAACTATTAGAAATAAGTTTAATTCTTTTAGAAATGATCATGTTTCATCTACTTCTATTTCCAATGCTTGTATGCATAATGATGAATTGAATCTTGTGAAAAACCGAATATCATCTTTAGATTCAACCCTTAAAACATGCATTGTAGATAATAAGAAACTTATGGACTTGGGTGCAAAGTCTAGTACTACAACTTCTAAACCCGTACACTTTGCACACTTGTATAGTAAAACTTATAAATGCTCCATTTGTGGTCGAAAAGGCCATTTAGCTAAGTTTTGCTATGATGCACAAAAACATAAGAATATTAATTCTTCTTGTGCATCTCATAAGGCTTCTTCTTCATCACATGTACACACACATGCACCCATTGTTCATCATAAGCATGCTAATGTGTATCATTGTGATTTTTGTGGTAGAGTTGGTCACTTAGCCAAGTTTTGTTTTGATTTGCGAAAAGTTTCTAAATCGCAAAATATTTCAAGTAGACCAACATTATTTCAAAATGTTTCTCATTTGCAAAATAATCTTAAAAGACCATCTTTATTTGCAAATGTTCCTCGTGCACATCCACATGGTCAACATAACCAAATGCATCCTCTTCATTGCACTTATTGCAATCGAATGGGTTATTTGCATAATTATTGCTATGACCGGACCCGTGCACCACATATGCCTAAGAGGGTTCATAACCCTAGGGCTTTGAGCTTGAATGATAGGGGTCATGTCCCTAAATCTTTTGGTACCAAGAGTTCTTGGGTACCAAAACAAATTTGATTTTCAAACTAAGAATTTTATTGTTTTTATCTTTCTTTGTCTTGGTTTTGAAAATTATGCTTTGAAACTTTTTATGAAAACAAATTTTCTTTGGTCAAATTCTTATGTTTTCATAATTCCTAGTTTTGATTTTGATGAGAGGTTTGTATTTATATAACCCTCTGGGTTTATTGGGTGTTTATTCCCAAATCATGTTTACCGGATGCTAGAATGATTATATGGGTTAGAACAAGCTTAAGAGCTTGATACATTGTTGCCTCTCTTAAAATTCTTTTATCAAAGATTTGTTTTGAATTATTGCTTTGAATTCATTATATTTCACTTATATGATGATATTTATGTGTTTGTGCTAATGGATCATCTATTCGTGCTTTATAATGTATTCTATGAGTGGTTTGATCAAGTTATGTAAAGAAAATTTTTCTTTAATTGATCAAACATTGGTTCTTGAATATAAACTTTGATTTAAGATTTCTTTTGGTTGATTTGTTTTTATTTGAAAACTTTTTACATGATTCTCATGTTTCTCTTCTTTTGATTTCATAAATCTATTTTATACATTGGCTTTTATGATATGAGACAATATGTTCATCTTGATATATTTATATATGTTCTCATTATCTCTTGAATGTGAGTGATTTTTGGCATATTATTTATGCTTGCTCACATGTTTGCCATGATCTTTTATTGCTTATATTTCATATGGCTTTTTGATAGGGGGAGCTATTCCCTATATTTGCTTTATACTCATCTATGCTTATTGATAGGGGGAGCTTTCGCTCTCTTAATTCTTTTGTCCCCTTTTTGATGTTGTCAAAGGGGGAGAAATATTGTGAGTATACATTTATATGCATGTGTATTATCTTGTATATGTTCATTTCCTTCATGCATATATTCCTTTTTGTAAATTGTTTGTCATCATCAAAAAGGGGGAGATTGTTGGCCTTCTTGTTTTGATGATGTTTAACAAACAATTTATTACTAATGTTGTTTGTCTAGTGTTTGTGCATTCCTATGTTTTGTAGACAAACAACGTTGTTGGAGGATGGATGGAATAGAGCTTCAACGATCATATCCAAAGGAGGTTGGCGGAATGTCGGTGAAGCCTTGCTATTCAAAGTTCAAGATCCAAGTTCAAGCTTCATCCGCGAGATTACCAAGTCAAGCTTATTGAAGACCAATCAAGCTTGGGTAAATTAGTTTTAGGTTTTATATTATGTGTGTTAGTACTTTAAGCTCAATCATATACACACATACACGTTTTGGTTTTTGTATATATATAGTTATATATATACATATATGTTTTTGGTTTAATAATTTTCGAGTTTATATATGAAACAAATGAATAAAATTAGAAAATACTATTTTGTTTCATGTTTATATGCCTATATATGATTTCACCTTTAACAAGCTTATATTTAATGAAATCATATTTAGTGTTTTTGAATATATTGCATAGAATATGCAATTTTATGAAAATATTGTATTTCTAGGTTATAGACTTCATAACAAGATGTTATATCTTTTATCAAGTCTATACAATCATTTCATAAGGTTTCAAAATGTTGTTTAAGTCAAAATATCAAAATATCA
This sequence comes from Asparagus officinalis, assembly GCF_001876935.1. NCBI lineage: Eukaryota > Viridiplantae > Streptophyta > Magnoliopsida > Asparagales > Asparagaceae > Asparagus > Asparagus officinalis. The sequence goes on along the minus strand of NC_033803.1, from coordinate 8,915,968 downwards.
ATTTTCAGGTTTTCATGTTTTTGAACTATTTTGTAAAATGATGATATTTTTCATTTGGGAGGTCCTTTCTGATAATCAGTCACTGTAGCATGTTTATTATCATGTCTACAATCATTCCCCAAAGTTTTACATTTTTTGGAATTTATTTGATATTTTTAAACAGCATTTTAAAATCAGCAATACAGATTTTCATATATCAGTTTTCGGTCGACCGAACCGGTCGACCGAACCTGAGGTCAAATGTTCACTGGGCGACAGAGAGACTGTCGGTCGACCGGTCCGGTCAACCGATGAAAATTTTCGGTCTACCGATGAATTTTTCGGTCGACCGACGAGGTCTTTTTCTGCTTCCAACGGCTAGTTTTTTTACCGTTGTTTTTTGTCTTTTGCTCACGTTTTTGGCTGAATTTTGAGAGGGTATAAATACCCCCATTGCCTTCAGCTCTCCAATCAACCAAGAGAGTTTTAAAACAAGTTTAAGAGAGTTTTGTTTAAGGGTTTAGTGTTTGTTTAAAAAGCTTTTAAGCATTTACAAGAGTTTGGTTTGTGGAGCAAATTTCACAAGAGCAAGTGGAGATCATCCTTTGGTGTTTGAGCATTCACTCTTCTCCCACTCTCTTGTCATCTTTAGAGAAGTTTTCTTAAACTCAATTCTAGCATTTTATAAGTTTGTTCTTAATTTCATAAGCTAGATTTCATATTGAGTTTATATTGTTTTATCTCTTTGTTCACACACAACCTATTGAGCTTATTGTATTTACATTCATAGTATAATTTAGGGTTGTGGGTTTGTAGCATTGAGAGTGAGCTTAATTGAGTTCTCACCTTGTTAGAGAGAACAATCATTTGTCATATTGTGCCTAATTGTGAGGATTCACTTGTAATACACTTGTACACCGAGAGAAGTGTGTGGTGAGAGACGGGGTCGAATCCAAGAGGAGTGGCGTCGGTTGACGTGCCTAGGGAGAGGTTGTAACCGAGCACTTGAGGAGGAGGACACGGGCTAGAACCAACACTTAGTGTGTGAGGTGTGATTGCATAGTGATTGTATTGTGAGGTGTAAACGTTGTTCGGGTGAACGTAGAAAACCCGGTTGTGATAGTGGAGATCTCCTCGAGGTGAGGAGCGGAGACGTAGGTCGTGGGGACCGAACTCCGTAATCATATTGTTTGTTTGTGATTGCATTGGCGCACTTACTTTTATGTTCATATCTTACCTTGTGTTAGTTTTATATCCTTGCACATACATTGTCTATATCTCTTTGTTAGGATATATCTTATTGTTTATATATCCTTACATATATTTCTATCATACAGGATATATCACCTTGTGTATATTGCATACTCTTGCACATAACTCTTTGTATATCTATCTTGCAAGAATAAACTAGTTAATTAGTTTTAATTGGCATTTAATCGGATTAGATTAGCATAAGACCCTAATCACCCCCCTCTAGGGGTCTAACAATTGGTATCAGAGCTTGGTGCTCTTTGATTTAAGGTCTAATCGCCTTGAGTTAAAGATCCAAGTTAGCTTATTGTGCTAATCTAATTTTGAGCTTTATTTGTATCTTGCTTGCCTTTTATATTATGGATATACCCGGAGGTGGCTCGGCTTTGGCCGAGCCACCTGGGTGGTTCGGCTTTGGCCGAGTCGCCCGGGTGTTCGCCGTGTCATCCGTTGTTAGGTTTCGCGGTTTATCCAAGCTTCATTGTTGATCCGAACTCTGATTTGGTAGTCTGTATCCTGATTTGATAATAAATCCGCTTCGGTGTTCGAGTTCGAATCCGTTCTACGGTTGGATGACTCGTTGGCTCACCGAACCGTTAGCTTGATTCCGCACGCGAGTGGATGTATTCCGTTGTTCGCGTGCGGTTCGTTAACCTCGTCGCCTCGTTAATCCGCTTTGTCGCGTGTCACTTGGCTTCGGTGTTGTGGTCCAACGATCGTGTTTGGATATGTCGCCCGATGGTTCGTTGGTTTGTTGAATCACCGTGTCGAGCTGTGTTAAGGGACCTATAAGCAGTTTTATACGCCTACAGCTCCTGTCTAAGCAATAAACTTTCTTGTAATTCTGCCAAATGAATAAACAATCTATAATGCCTCCCGTATCATGCCTCATACAGTGTCATGCCAATAGTCTATGATAAATGATATTATAATCACACTCAATCAATGGGATATGATCCTCTCAACTATCCTGCAAGTCTAAAATACATGTTTGCTACTTGTTTTCTGACACGTGGTTTACTATCTCCGTTTGTCCATCCATCTGCGCATAGAAAACACTAGAATATCACACTGGCTATCTAACAAATTCTGGAAACTCCTCCAGAAGTGCCTCTTCACATCTTTGTACATTTTCATTATACCTGGATATACTGCGTATCTGGTATGATACGCCTCAACTGTCGTGAAACATGAGCTATACCCTCCGGATTTGCATCAAAACACCTCCTAGTCCTGCTAATGACGTGTCCATGAAAACAACAAATGTTGTATCACTGCTCAAAAAAGTCGAAATTGTTACTGTATATCTAGCCTTAATAGTCTTAAAGGCTTCCTGGCACCACGTGCCTAAAGCAAACTATACACCCTTCTTCGTAAGGTGTGTAAGTTGTATCAAAATCTTTGAAAAGTCCCGAATAAATTTTCTCTCATACTCTACTAAAGCTACGAATCTCTATAATCGTTCTTAGCAGCTCCTAATCAAGTACAACCTCAACAATGGCTGGATCCATTGTTATACCCTCCTGCTGATGACGTGGCCTAAAAATCTAACCTGTAAAAGCCAAAACTCGTATTTGTTGAACTCAACACATCACTGATGCCTCTAATCTCGACTGTCCGCTATGCCCGCAATACCAATAGCAGATGCTGCTCATGTTCTACCTCCGCTCTAAAAAAGATAAGGATGTCGTCGATAAAATGACTACGAACTTGTCCTAACATGGACGGAAAACCCGGTTCATCAAATCCATAAATACCACAGGTGCATTGAGTCCAAATGGCATGATAAGAACTCAAAAGACCTATATCAAGTCAGAAAATATGGTTTTTGGAAATATCCGTTTACCGCACTCGCAACTAGAAATAACTAGAATGAAGATCAATCTTTGAGAAATGTTGCGCTCCCTGCAGCTGGTCGAACAAGTCATAAATCCTCGATAGTGGATCCGTGATCTGAGAAGTGACCTTGTTCAACTCATGATAATCTATACATAATTACATGCTACTGTCCTTCTTCTCCACGAAGAGGACCGGTACTCCCATGAAAAAATGACTCCAGATAATGAAACTCTGATATAACAACTCATCTAACTGAGTCTGTAGCTCCCTCATCTCAAAGGGTGCCATATGATATGATAGGGTGTTCGGAATATCAGTACGGTGCCTGCTGTAACTCAATGTAGAGAAATAACCTCTCTCACTTGAGAAAACATAGGTATGTCTGGAACAACAGCCTGATACTCTAAGACGACTCCGGCCTCATTCTAAACTACACCCCGATCCCGTATCATCAGCTCCTCGACGTATGCCAGAAATGACTCCATATTCTGGTTACCTTATAAGGTTGCTACTATCTATACAATCCTAAGAATGCTCACAAGCATACTGTTTTAGCAAAACAGTCGATACTGATATTGTAGGATGATAACTATTTCATACTAAAAATGACGTCGAAATTCGACATCCACAAAAACAACCAGGTCAAAAATGAACTCAAACTCATTTATACTGATGACACATCTCCTACATATACTCTCTAATAGAGACACCTCCCCTAAAGGAGTAAAAACTGATAACAGAACATCTAAGGGATGTGTAACTAACTGAAGCCTACATACGAAGGTATGAAATACGAAAGAATATGAAGTTCTTGAATCAAACAAGATTCGAGCTGGATAAGAACTTACTATGAAAACTCTGCTCACGCTATGCTCACGTGGTATGACTACATAAACTCTGCTGGTGACCGGCGCCTGCTGCGCTGCTGGTGGTTAAACATATGGGTCTATCTGATACTGATGATTACTCTAAATAGCGCAATTCTGGCCTATAGGCCCCTAAATCCTTGGAATAACCGGTAGTACATCTATCCTCCGATGCTGACCGTAACCGCGGCCCTAAGAGTATTGACCCTGGCCTCTGTCATGCTGGTCTCCTACTAGTGTACTGTGACAATCCTTCACTCTATGTTTGATCTTGTTACAATTGTATCATGTATCTCGAATCATGCGCTGCTGCGTCGCTATCGAATCATGTTGTGCTCTCTTCTTATAATGTCTTTGTTGCTAATGGTAAAAATCCTTACTCCACTGCTGTGTCCTCTAGATCCCACAATAGGTCTCTTACCCTTGTCATTTCTATCATGCTAGTCTTGATTTTATAATTAACTATAGGCATATCTCACTACTTTAATCGAACTAGCTCTAAATGCTTATCGAAGAAGTAAATTTTTTTTCCAAATAAGTGATATTCATTGTCCCGACAAAAATATAAAATTGTAGCTATCCTTTACTTCTATTCAACGGTGATGTCCTCTATGATGAATATTTTTAACCTCTGGTTTGGTACTAAGTCTACGTTAAGAAATTTTCACATAGTCCTTTTTATTTATAAGCTGCACATGAATCCAGTGTACCCTTCACTATGGCGTTCTTAGTGTCTGATATCTTTACTATTCTTACAGAGCCAAACCTCCAGCTCTGCGGCTCTATCAACAGCAGGTTGTAGTGATGATGAAATTATAGGTATTGCCTCTTCAATAGGTATGACTGGTACAATTGGTGGTGCAACTCTAGAAAATGATACTACTGACGAAAATGGATGCACCTCTCACTCCTCGAGTGTTACAAAATCTTACCGCAAATAGTGCTATAAAGTCGATTTAATACTATAGAGCCTGCTGCGGCTCGGGCTTTGATTGCCCAGCTCTCCAGGTACAAGTTTTATCTCGACCGCATCCTCGTCCCAACATTTATAATTTCAAGTGGAGAGCTTAATGAACATAGTAAATAAGGTTACAAAATATATATATACATAACGTATCTGTTTGTGGGAAAATTTGTAGTAAAAGAAACGAAGGAAAATTGATTTGTATTCCTTTAATCTCAGTTACAATTGGATTTCCTGATTACAAAAGAGAAGAGAATGATCTGGATTCTCCCCTTTGTTTAAATCTGGGTTCTTCACGGTGGCGATGAGATGCCTCCCTCGAATGCTCGCGTCGAGTTTGCTTCTCGTTAACGATCCGATGTCTTGTTTTTCACTGGAACAACTGTCTTGGCCGGTTGATAACTCTTGTCGAGTTTTGTGATTCAGAACAAGTAACAAACTCTAATGATAGAGTTGTTGGAACCGAAAAGAATTCGGTTGATAAGCCAAATATCGATGGTTTAGAGATCCTCCGTTTGTTGATTTCCCAGACTGTGTAAGGAGTCAATCCTCCTTTTTCTGATTCTGGAAGATTTGATCGAAAGATCCCCCTCCGATTAATGAAAAGAAATCTCTCTTGATCTAATTATCAAAAATCCGATCTCCCCTCTCCAAAAAAGATCCCTTAGTTTTTGATGTTGTAACGCGGGTTTCGACCCTGGCGTTTTGATGTTGAAACGCGGGTTTCGACTCTGGCGTTTTTTGATGTTGAAACGTGGGTTTCGACCCTGGCGTTTTTTTATGTTGAAACGCGGGTTTCGACCCTGGCGTTTTTTGATGTTGAAATACGGGGAGGACCTCCGCGTCTTGCCTTGCAGAGATTATCACCAAGTAATCTCTTTTTGTCATAGCGTTGCAAAGATCATTGTCTTGTAATCTTCGTCTTGGCTCCTTGAGAATATGAGAGTCGTCAGATTGTAACTCCCGATGTTGATTATGAAGGCTGTTTGATTAGAGCTTCCATCAGTTGTCGTGAAGGTCGTCAGATTGTAACCTTCAGCGATCTACATGAAAGTCTTCCAATTGTAGCCTTCTGGAAGTCGTCAGATTGTAACTTCCATCATCGGTGTTTTGATGGGGATCAGCTATCTATTGTGATTTTTAGACAGCCTACAGAACCCCCTCCAAAGTTTTTGAAAGTTCGCGGTTGACTGGGATGAATTTTTGGAATACTTTGGATCTCAACTCTGATCTTGGAGCTGTTGATTCCTTGTGGTAAAGGATTTGTTCTCTGCACTTGCTTCGAAGGCATCATGGTTTAAGGGATTTGCCACGTAGGACCTGTGTGAAGGTATGCGCCATAATCCTGCTTCTGGAATGTGGGGGTGGACCCTGCATTTTGAACTTGAGATGCGGGTCTCACCCTTACATGTTGAATTTGGAACACGGGTGTGACCTTGGTGTTCGGTTTTTGCATCGCGGGTCTGACCTCAACGTTTTGACTTGAGACATGGAAGTGGCTTCCGTGTATTTTTGACTAAGTCTTTGAGACTTGTCTTTAGCTCATCTGTTTTAAGTCTCGGCTCATATCTATTAAGCTGATGGACCTGCAAACGTGCATAGGATTTTTGGCAAACCCTCAGCCATCAACGGATTTGATAAGCCTTTACCGACTACCGTTTGAGTCGGGCTAGCATGTCGATTGTCTAAGTCCGTTATACATGTAACGTTGTGCTAAGAGAATGAACCCTCTTAGACTTGATGCTATGATTTTGAATACATAGACTTTGTCGTTATTTCTTCCTGTGTTACTTGAAACACTGAAAGAAAGTTGGAAGCGCCAGAGGTGTAATATTAACTTGGCATGAATTTTCACTTAGAGTGAAATTCAGAAATTTTCTTTATTATCACTAGGGTAATTCCAGAAAATATTAAATCCGTTGGGGATTTTATAATGACAACTTATTGTTAGAGGTGTGATGTTAACCTAACAGTATTTTTATGGACCTATCGCTCCTTTGATGAGAGTCGATAAGTGGAAAGTATTGCGATCGGAGCAATTTTGAGGACCTATCGCTCTATTGACGAGAGTCGATAAGTTGATTTTGTCAGAGGTGTTTGATATTAACGTGACAAGATTGTGTTGCGATTAGAGCAACTTTGTGGACTTATCATCCTATTGATGAGGATTGATAAGTGGGTTTTTGTCAGAGGTGTGATGTTAACGTGACAAGATTATGTTGCGATTGGAGCAACTTTGTGGACTTATCATCCTAATGAAGAGGATTGATATGTGGATTGTCAGAGGTTTGGTGTTAGCATAATGGGAATTTGTTGCGATCAGAGCAACATTATGGACTTATCATCCTATTGAAGAAGGTTGATAAGTGAATTTTGTCAGAGGTGTGATATTAACGTGACAGGAAGATGGTGCGATTAGGGCAACTTTGTGGACTTATCATCCTATTGACGAGGATTGATAAGTGAATTATCAGAGGTATGGTGTTAACATGACAAGAGAATGTTGCGATTAGAGCAACTTTGAGGACTTATCATCCTATTGACGAGGATTGATAAGTGGGTTTTGTCAGAGGTTGAGTGTAAACGTGACAGGATTTGTGTTGCGATTGGAGCAACTTTGTGGACTTATCATCCTATTGACGAGGATTGATAAGTAGGTTTTGTCAGAGGTATGATGTTAACGTGACAAGATTTGTGTTGTGATTGAAGCTACTTTGTGGACTTATCATCCTATTGACGAGGATTGATAAGTGGGTTTTGTCAGAGGTTTAATGTTAACGTGACATGATTTGTATTGCGATTGGAGCAACTTTGTGAACTTATCATCCTATTGATGAGGATTGATAAGTAGGTTTTGTCAGAGGTATGATGTTAACATGACAAGATTTGTGTTGCGATTGGAGCAACTTTGTGGATTTATCATCCTATTGACGAGGATTGATAAGTGGGTTTTGTCAGAGGTTTAGTGTTAACATGACATGATTTGTGTACTTGTAATTTAAACATGATTTTGAGGACTAGCGTCTCGCTGGGGAGAATTGCTAAGTGAGTGTATCATCAGAAGCGATGAATTTTGATACTAAGATTTTGAAGACTTAGTGTCTTGCTGGGGAAGATTGCGATTTGAGCAATTTTGAGGACCTATCATCCTATTGAAGAGGATTGATAAGTTAATTATATGCAAGCTGCATTCATACTATGTGGGGTGATGATCGTCAGAAGTGTAATGTTAACTTGACGATGTGAAAGATTTATTACTCTTAATCCAATGGATTCCAAGTAACCAACCCCCAGTCTTGATTAAGACTTACCAGGGGAATAAAAAGAGGTAGACAAGGCACATCACCTAGTGGGGCACTATCCATGAAGTCGGAATATAGGTACATCACCTGGTAGGCCATTATCTGATGAGTTTGACTATCAGAGGTAACTGTTAACATGATAGTTTTGTGGACCCGCCATCCTACTTGAAGAGGATTGGTGGGGGATTTGGAGGAAACTAGACTATCAGAGGTAACTGTTAACGTGATAGTTTTGGTGGACCCGCCATCCTATTGAGGAGGATTGGTGGGGGAATTTGGAGGAAACTAGACTATCAGAGGTAACTGTTAACGTGATAGTTTTGGTGGACCCGCAATCCTATTGAGGAGGATTGGTGGGGGAATTTGGAGGAAATGGACTATCAGAGGTGACGGTTAACGTGATAGTTTTGGTGGGGATTGGTGGGGGAATTTGGAGGAAATGGACTATCAGAGGTGACGGTTAACGTGATAGTTTTGGTGGACTTCGTGGTTGACAGAGGTATTCTATTAAACATAACAACTCAGAAAATTTATTACTCATAATCCAATAAACCAACCCCCAGTCTTGAACAAGTGCAAAGGGGAAATGAGAAGACATGACATATCGCCTAGTGAGCCATTATCTAACGAGTTTGACTATCAGAGGTAATTATTAACGTGATAGTTGTTGGACCCACCATTCTACTGGAAAGGATTGGCTTCAGCGGCCGTAGTATCTTCCGGTTCTGACTGGGAAGATTGTGCTTGGTCCTATTGCTCAGGAGGTTGATCCTGCCTACTTTGTTCTTCTGCTTTGATCCTGGCAATAATCTTTTGAGCCTGTTCGCCTTGAGAGATTAGTTGTCTCCAGGAACGACATTCTGCAACCCCTATTCGGGCTAGGAGGTCGGTTTGCAAATTGTGTCGACAGGTCTGCACTAGGGTAGACTGTGTCATACCTATCGGACATCGCAGAGCCATATTTCGAAACCTTTTGACGAAGGCTTTGACAAACTCCCTCTTCTTTTGCTTAGTGGCGAGAAGGGTATGGATGGAGACTTCCGTATCCTCTTCAAAGAATCTCGACAGGAAGAGTCTCTCTAGATCTACCCACTTTTGGATACATCCGGCAGGCAATTTTCTGAACCATTCAAAGGCAACTCCCTTGAGGGTGCCAATGAATAATCAAGCCAGTATGGCATCGTTTGATATCACATTCCCAGTCTGTGACTTAAAATGATAGATATGTTGGTTCGGTGATCCCGTGCCTTCAAAAGTTTATAGCGTCGAGACTTCGAATTTTGGAGGATAAGGGGCTGCATCCCATTCGGCAGGATAGGGTCTGATAACTCCCTCGTCTTGGAGCTCGCTTCTGTTGGCAATGACATTGAGGCGGACTTCCAATTCTTCCATTTTGGCAGACAGGAGATTCTGCTCGTTCTCCGTCTCTCTTCTTTCATTAGAGGAAGATTCTAGGTTGTGGGCTTCTTGGTCAGAAGCCGTGTCATCATCCACTTTTCCCTTCCCTTTGCTTGTGTGAGGTCGGGATGAAGGCATTTTTCCTCTCTTGGAGGATTCTTGCCTAGGTGGCAACTCTGTCTTCTGAGATTTAGCCTTGTCTACGACGAGTTGAGTCAATAGGTCTAGGAGTTCATTGAGGGTCTTCTGCTGTGATTTGAGCATGGCGTCTTGCTCCGCAACCCTCTTTGAAAGATCTTCAGAATGTTCTGCCATGTGGGTGAAGCTCTCATGCCCAATGAAAGAGCTTGATGATTGAGACTCCACAATGGCTGAGTGTTCATCATCGGAATTAGTTCCTTGGGCTAACCTCAGATAGTTGATAGGGGGAATTGCTCCCCTTCGCGTCCGAGTGCGTTGGTAGATCCCTTCAAACTCGTTAGCGATTTCTCTGACGGTCGGTGAACGACTTGTCTCTGAGTCATTGGAACTAGGACCTGAGGCTTTCCCTCTGCCAATCACATTGATAGTGACTCCAGGATACTCGGTCTCTGGAGACTTCTTCCTGTGAGAACGTCGTCGTTGGTTGGGCAAAGCAACGTTCGTAAATTGGTCAAACACCAACAGTTTGGCCGCATATGAGCAGCTTTGACATCCTGAGAGGACCGTAGGAATCAGCCGTTCACATTGGAATGAACGAATGATTTGTTGCATCGGTCTTTCTCTCGATATGAACTCTCTCAAATCTGTTGTGAAGATTCGAGGAGAACTACTCACTGATCGTGAGGTTTGAATTGGAACCCCCAGTCCATGATTGGACAAGACTGGCTCTTGGTGAACATGAATCTGGTTGAGATGCCTTGAATCCATGAACTTCTTATATCTGCCCCTCAATATAATCGCGCTACGTAGAGTATTCGAGGGTCTTGCTGACCGGTCAGCGAGCCGGGGGTCCAGGGGGCGGCGCGCCCCTGGCCAGGGGGTCCGGGGGGGATGGGAATCCCCGGCGGGGTTTGGGGCAGCGCCCCGAAGCTCCACGATATACACCAGGTTCGGTATTGAATTTCGCCACCCGAACGCATGCCTGAGCTCCAGGTTTTGCTGGTGAAACGTAGTTCTGAGGGCTGCGTTCAGTCTTATTCACACAGAGCCTATGTTTGGGCTCATGGATGCGAGGCTTGCGTTCTGAAGCAGAAACGCAGAGCACATGGTTGCGTTTAGGCTCACAAACACGAAGCTCGTGTTGAGTTGAGGATCGACATTCTCGGAGATGTGCTCGTCGTAAGAATCTCCTCCTCCGTTGAGCGACATTCTTCATCGCTTGCTTCAAGGCCTTTGTCGCCTCCATGGGCATCTTTCGACCCGATACCCGTCGTCTTGGCGCGGGTTTGGCTGAAGCAGAGCCCACTCCATCAGGGGAGGGGCTGTCCGAGCAGTCTTCCTTAGGCGGTTCGGCTGCAATTGGAGCAGTTGGAGCTTTAGTCTCTTTGGAGACTTTGTGAATCTTGTGCATAACCTTGGGGCTAAGGGATCCGGAAGAGAGGGCCTCCTCAAACTTGGCTTGATCAAACTCTACCATGAGAGTTTCGACGGTTGTTCCAGTGAGATAAACATCGGATTGCGCCACCACTTCTTTGTCAGAGAAGCTAGTCCCCAGCAGAGTCGCCATCTTTTGTTTGTGGGAAAATTTGTAGTAAAAGAAACGAAGGAAAATTGATTTGTATTCCTTTAGTCTCAGTTACAATTGGATTTCCTGATTACAAAAGAGAAGAGAATGATCTGGATTCTCCCCTTTGTTTAAATCTGGGTTCTTCACGGTGGCGATGAGATGCCTCCCTAGAATGCTCATGTTGAGTTTGCTTCTCGTTGACGATCCGACGTTTTGCTTCACTGGAACATGATCTTCTCCTCACGATTTGACGTTGTGGAGAACTTGCGTGGCAAGTTTGAAACTCTGGACGAGTTGATAACTCTGAATGAGTTGGAAACTCTTGAAAAAGAGTTGATTTGAACCGAGAATCGGTTCTCAAGCCAAGGATGAAGAAGCTCTTGTTGCAGATCTCCCAAGCTCCAAAAATGCTCTAAGGATCCTGTTGATGAGCCAAGAAGTTCCAACCGACCGACCCCGATCTGAATTGATTTTCAGTTATTTATAGGGGATTAAGGGGTGTAACCACCTCCTTAATTCGCTCCTAAGTGGGGCTAATAGGATGTAACCGCCCCTTAAATCACCCCTGAGTGGAGTTGTGATCCCCTCAGATCGTGGGAAACAGTTTTGGAACCGTTCAGCTCGTGTTTGAACGAGTCAAACGCACAATCCATGTTCTGATGCGAATTCTGCGTTCAAACGCAGTGTTTGGAAGCTTAAACGCAGTGTCTGAAAGCTCGGACGCAGCGGCTGAAAACTGCGTTGGCATCTTGTTGGAAGCTGCATTTGGCAGCTTGGAAACTACGTTTGGCAGCGGATGGAAGCTGCGTTTGGTAGCGGTATAGAGTTGCGTCTGGCAGCGGTTGGAGCTGCGTTGAGCAGCGGTTGGAGCTCCGTTGAGCAGCGGTTGGAGCTGCGTTGAGCAGCGGTATAGAGCTGCGTTAGGCAGCGGTATAGAGCTGCGTTGGGCAGCGGTTGGAGCTGCGTTGAGCTGTGTTCGTGGCTATGAACGTGATGCGTCTTGATACTGGTGTGCGGGGAGGACTTCCTCAGCTTGATTTGAAGAGACCGTCGATTTGTAGTCTCTTTCTGTCGAAGCGTTGCAAAGATCGTCATTTTGTAATCTTTGCTTTAGCTCTCTGATATGTAAGAATCGTCAGATTGTAACTCCCGATGTTGATTATGAAGGCTGTTTGATTAGAGCTTTCATCGGTTATCGTGAAGGTCGTCAGATTGTAACCTCCAGCGATCTACGTGAAAGTCTTCAAATTGTAGCCTTCTGGAAGTCGTCAGATTAGTCAGATTGTAACCTCCAGCGATCTACGTGAAAGTCTTCAAATTGTAGCCTTCTGGAAGTCGTCAGATTATAACTTCCATCATCGGTGTTTGATGGGGATCAGCTATCTATTATGATTTTTAGACAGCCTACAGTATCGCAATACGTATTCATAACATATAGTATTCTCACAAATACTTTAAATCAACATAAAATAATTGTCATAAAAAAGTTTGAAAATTTTTGAGATATACGGACATATTGTTCTCACTCATTCTAGGAAATTCCTAGTGAACTCTATACATGAATCCTAGTAAACTCTATCCTAGCTCCACAATTTGACACCGGAATGATCTTAAGGATATTGAAACTAGAGCTCTGATACTAACTGTGACGCCCCAGGGTTCACACAAGGCTGCAGCCTAAGGTGAAACCCGGATTGTCAAACCTGCCAAGTACCAAACACCATGCTATGACATGTTTCACCATCACAGTCACTATCTCTTTAGTGGAAACAACAAATAGGTGAAGGTACAAAACAGGCAAATAATAGAAGTAGTACAAAATTAGATATACACAGAAGAAGTATATAAACAAATAAGCCCAACTGAAATAGAATAAAAATGTCTCTGAGTCTGAAATACATCTCAACACAATGAGTCAAATGAAATCCCACTAAGGCACTCTGCCTCTACAAAATGATAACAACTCTAAAGTCTGAACAATAAACATAACTATATAGTAGAGCTTCAACTGCTAAAACTGTGCGACGGCGACTATGCTAGAACTCCATCATCCTGTGGCTCTCCGAAACTCTAATCTGCCTAAAAGATACAATTTAAACAAAAAAAATAACAACAAGAGCGTCAGAGCGCTACAACAATATCACCTCCATCCGATCCCAGGGTAAGGGCTTCTAGATGGAGTGGAGGCTCTATCTATTAAGCATAGTCTACCTATATTATTTTCCCCATATCTAATGGAATTAATATTTAGACACCTATAAGATGAGATGTAGTACGTCGAGCGAAATAATCCAAAAAAGAAAACCCTCATATATATACCATATGTCTCAAATTGTAGATCCCTAAATATCAATTCTAACTCTATGAATAAAAACAACACTCAAAAGAAATACTCCAAGCCTCAACCATATAGAACCAATATTAAAATCTTGAACTACTTCTCAAGTAGTTGGCATAATAATAAGAGAATATCATCCAACTGAAAAATCACCATAGGCAATATCCTATATGCCACAAATCAAAGAATGTACCCTACTCATGGGTAATCTAACATGGGAGTAACTACAACTGATAATACATATATGTGTACATCTCCTTGTGCAGTAGCAATACTCTTATAATATTCTTACTCAATCGCTCTACGGCAATAGGTTTTGTCTCCCTATTCCTGATACATGAAATGATGATACTTTTGTAATACTCTTACTCAATTATCCTATGAAAATAGGTTTTTATCTTCCTATTTCGGATACATGAAATGACGATACTTTTGTAATACTCTTACTCAATCGTCTTGCGGCAAATAGGTTTTATCTCCCTATTTCCAGAGGATGCATCCAGATGATCGTACAGTGGAGTATAAACATATCAGCCAAATCCACAAAAACCCTGATCATCTTCGAGTATTTGTACAGCCGCGGTCTCATTGCGGGAAATATCCAATACTCATAGTGTGGTACAGTCACGGTCTCATTATGGGAAAACATCAACACCAAGCATCTATAACTGATGAACACTACTTTATTATATATTATTATACTTTCATCAACTCAATGTGTACTAGAAATCTTAACAGTATGTGTTAACACAACATAAACTAAGTGTATGTGCATATATCTCGATGTGCATGTATATAACTGGTTTTCACCATCATCTTAGGTGTTAAACAATTCTTAATCATTGTAATATAACAGTACAAGATCGAGAAACTCTCCCGAAAATAACAAACAAGAGCGAAACTCAAGAAACTTTCATGTTATATATTAATTATTTTAAATCAGCACATTTGTAGTTTTCTACAGAATATACCGTTAGTCAATTGAGCATATATTTCTCTAGACAAACTCCTTTTAAGAATAGTTCATTTTAAAAACTAGATTCACATAACTATCATCTAGCACTGGTTTGGTTCAGTTTGGAGTTCATATGATATCTTTAATTTCCAGTTAAAATTTATATATGTGCTGCAGTTTTTCTACAGAATGTATCATCAGTAAATTAAGCATATGTTTCTCGAGGAAAACTATATTTAGGAAAGGTTTTCTGTTTTTAAATCTAGATACACATATCTTTTAATTTACATTAGTTTGGTTCAATTTAAATTTCATTTGTTATTTTAAATTTCTAGTTAAACAGTATATATGTGCAGTAGTTTTTCTGCAGAACATAACAAGCAAGATTATTTGCATAAGAAATCATATTTAAACCTTCAATCATGTTTAAAACATACTAAAACATATATAAAATATATAACAATACTTAAACATTGATAATCACTTACTAAAATTATCTCCAACATAAATCAAACTCTTGTGTTAATCTAATTAGGGTTTTTTAACCTAATTAACCAAATTCTTCAATCTAAAGCATGCTTTTAACATATTAAACATAAGCATGAGTGCCAAACAACTTAGAAAAGATATAAATTCATTAAATCATATTTTTAACACCTAGGTATCACAAACCTAGGGTTTTCTCATCTTTAATCCACATGTAAACTCAATTAAATGTCAAATTATTGTTTAAACATGATTAGAACATGATTAAAAAGTTAAAAAAATAAAATTTTGAAGAACCCTAATGATCATGATCATGTTTCTTTTATAAACAGAAAGAAAAATATGTAGATCTAACATTTGTTTAAGATCTAACAATAAAAATCCATTCTTTTTCACATTAGATTAAGATCTAAGCATGTAAACACAATTTAAACTTCTAAACTAGTTATTTAACTATGGGGATGGGTTTGGATGTAAGTGATATTGTATTAATATCATGTACAAGCCTCTGAAATAACCAGCAAGCTATCCTCGAGCATAAACAATCCGTTCTCTCTCGCCACATGTCGATGATCTCGTACTCGTGTCAGTGTTTTGCTTCACAAAGCTCTCCAAACTCATAAGAAAAAGGTCTAGGGTTTTTTGAGGGGAGAGGGTAGCTGCTAGGTTTTACATATATGATAAAAGAAAGGAATTTTCATGAAAAACATAGGTATTTATAGAGGAAAATCCGAAACAAACTTGTTTGACCCGAACTAGGAAACCTAGTCTGACTAGGAAAACAATCTTCGGTATTTTGGCTGTAACTTTATCATCCGACCTCGGAATAAGGTGATCTAAGATTTTTGGAAATATGTTAAAGAGACCTACAACTTTGGTATTTTACACTTTTCTAGATTATGGCTACTTTGGTGTGTAAAATATAGAAATTCATAACTGGTCATTATTCCCAGATTTTTACTCTTTTGGCCTTTGTGCATGTTTTGTGCAGTTACACTCATATTTTCATAAATATATATTGAATTGATCTCAAATCAATTCTTATCATACTCAAACATCAAGATATGTTATTTTTTTACTATATAACATATTTATCATTATTTATCATAAAATATTCTAATTTACGGGGTTTTATATGAACAGTCTCGGCCCATTTGGAGAAGTAATCTGTAATGGTCATGATGAATTGAAGGCCTTTGGCAGATGGCGTGCTGATCGACCCAATGATGTCCATGCCCCCAAGCTTTAAATGGCCATGAAGTCACTGTTGCATTCAATTCTTCTAGAGGTTGATGTAGGAAATCAGCGTGAACTTGACACGCATGACATCGTTTAGCATACACTACCACATCTGCTATCATTATTGAGTAACCTAGACAATAAAGTCGGTCTTGAAGTTTGGGACCTAGTTGGTGAGCTCTACATGCACCATTATAGGCTTCGGTTAATGCTTTTTGAGCTTTAGTTGGTGATAAACATCGGAGCAATATACGATCAAGAGATCGTCGATACAAAGCCTGCTTGGCAGAATCATAAAAGAAGCGCAAAGCTCTTCTTTGAACAGAAATTGCTTACTTCGGATTGTCTGGTAGTATCCCGTACAAGATATAGTCGATGATTAGGAACCGCCAATCATTACCCTCGAAGTGAGTTGGCATGACATACACTTCATTGGCTTCAAGATTTTTCTCTGGAGGGAATAATTGATGGTTAGCCACGGTGATGCGCTGGGTAGTTTTGGGTGCCAAAATAAGTGTGGCTACAAGGGATGCTAGAGTGTCTGCATGAGTGTTCTCTAGGCGAGCCACATAGCTTATATAAAAGCCTTCGAAGGATTGAACGAGCTTTGTGGTAGGGTATGAGGTCATTGTGACAAATCTCATATTCTCCTTTGATCTAATTCATGATCAGCTTGGAGTCACCATGGGCTTTCAAGGACACCCATGTTTTAAGAGAGCTATAGGTTGATTATAAGGGCATTATACTCGGCTATATTGTTGAAGCATGGCTCGGTCAATGAGTAGGCTTGAAGAAGAACATTTCCATAGGGATCGATCAACAATACCCATACTCCTGCGACGATTGCTCTTTTGTGGTTGTGTCGTGATGTGTCATCAAAGTATAGTTGCTATATCTGATGGTCTGAAGTAGTATTCAACTCAAAGAATTCATTTGGGATGTCTTAATAGAGCTTGGAAGACTCGGGAATAGGGTGTTTTGTTAGAAAGTCGGCTATTTCTTGACCTTAACTTCTGTTCGTGGCACGAATGTCATGTTATACTATGAGAATAGTATTGCCCATTTTTCTAACCTAAAATTCAGTTATCCAGGTTTTGTCATGATTTATCCATGGAGGATTAACACTTGAAATGACATGAATGGATTGGCCGGTGAGGTAGTGTCGCATCTTCTGAATTGCAAAAACCAATGCTAAATATTCCTTTTCGACTTGATTATAGTGATGCTCGGTGCTAATCATAGTCTGACTTAGGTAGTAAATGGCTTACTCGTGGCCATAGTCATTCTTCTGGGCAAGGAATGCTTCAGGAGAATGGTCCATTGCTCTGACACATATCAGGAATAGTTTACCTGATACTAGTGCAGCTAGAACCGACAGCTTCATGAGATAACCCTTGATCTATTAAAATATTCTTGACACGTGTCATCCCAGACGAACAAAATATCTTTCTTCATGAGTCTTTAAAATGGTTGACATTTCCCAGACAGGTTATCGATAAACCTTCGGATGTTGGCTAATCGTCCTTATAGTCCTCTGAGTTCTTTGAGATTCTTCAGAGGTGGCATCTCTTGGATGGTTTTTACTTTTTTGAGGTCGACATGTATTCCTTTAGATGTTATAATAAATTCTAGAAATTTTCCTGATGATACCCCTTGGAAGAATATGGTTGGATTCATTTTGAATTGATGTTTTCGTATAATTTCGAACACCGTTCTCAAATTACCAACGTGATCTTGCTTGTGACGACTTTTGGTCATGAGGTCATCAATGTATCACTCCACTGTCTTACACAAATGTTCACGAAATATCATGTTCATAGCTTGCTAAAAATAGCTCCATTATTCTTCAGACTGAAGGGCATTACTGTATAATAGAATACTCCTAAGGGTGTTTTGAAGGCTGTGTGCTTTTGATCATTTGGATGCATTTTACTTTGATTGTATCCAAAAAACTCGTCAATGAAACATATCCTCTCAAACCTACATGTGTTGCAAACCATAACATCCGTGATAGGGAGAGGAAACTCGTCTTTCAAGAAAGCAAGATTGAGATCCTTAACATCGATGTAGATTCAGATCTTACCGCTCTTTTCATCTCCACCATGATGTTGGCTAGCCAATCAGGGTATTGTTCTTCATAGATGAATCCACACATTCAATTAGTTTTTATATTTCCTTCTCGATCTACTCCATTAACTCAAGATGGAAGCGTTGTTGTTGTTGCTTGACTGACTTAATGCTAGGGTTGATGTTAAGGCAATGTACAACCACATTGGGATCGAGGCCCGACATGTCTTTATAGCTCTAGGCGAAGACATCAATGTATTTTTGTAGGAGAATGTGAGTTCTTCCTTTTCAGCGGATGGTAGACTCTCGCTAATGAAGATGGGTTTACGGTTGATTTCATCAACTATGTTTGTCTGAACCACTTTATCTTCAGTGGCTAGTTCCCTGACTTCGAAACGTGACTCCTATTGTTTCTCAAGTTGATTTGCCAATGAATCATCTTTAGGATCTTCGAACACTTCAGATTCATTGAGATTCATGGTTAAGTCATATGAGACCTACGTAAGGCTCCAAGGATTGCGTTGGAATCCTAGTTGGACGTGTCTGAAGAACTAAAAGTCGTCAGATGCTGATCCTATATGTCGCTCGATTTTGGGAGAAATGTAACAACGTCCTCATTTTGTTTGATTGTAATAATAAAAAACTTCACCTTTCAGTATAAAAGGGATCAAAGGGACTCTTAGTCTTCTATTGAAATTCAATCGTTGTTTTTCAGTTAGGTCATATCCCATTTTCGCCATAATCCGCTAAGGCTGGTAGCTGTTTTGAGAGAATTCCTGTATTGCTTTAGCTTCTTCATTAGAGTTTGCTAAGTGAGGTTGTGTCTCAACTTTTTCGAAGAGGATTGGATTCGAAGTGTCTTCATTGGATCAGACCATGAATGTGGCATCCTCCAAGTTATTTAGTTGCTTGTGAGTGGAGTACGACGCGCTTATTCGCATGTGCAATGCCGGTTCCAAAGCTAGCCTAGCCATCATGATTTCGACTCTTGAGTTTTTAGACTCAGAGTCTAAAGAGTAGTTGTATGCAAACTCTTTTTCATTAAGAATCCAATCACCCGACTTTTAGTGAATTAGTCAGTACAAAGATCTTTTAGGGTAATTACAAGTGGATCCATATTCCAGATTAAATCATCAATAGGATCTAGCTCAACATTTGCTTCATTACCACTATTCTCATTGTTGGGGAGGACAATCTTGATTGTGTGATTTCCATCATACAAGAGAGAGTGGATGAAGTAATTCTCCACCTCCTTGAAAAGATGTTTTTTGATACGTGTGGATCTTCTTCTCATCTTCGGGAGCTTAGCGATCCTCATGGGAGCTTGAGGATAGGTGATTCTCATGATATCTTGAGAATAGTGGTGTGAAGCGACACGGCAGAGCACAGGATGGAGTGTGAAGCGAGTCAGAAGAATGAAGAATCAAAGATTTCAGTTCTCAGCCTGATGAGTCGACTGACGGGCTGATGAGTCAACTCAAGAAATCGCCTCTAGATAGCAAAATGCTTCTGCTAAGTCAACTCATGAAATCATGAGTCGACTCATGTAGGCCAGCATAGTTTGTGCACATTTTGAGTCGACCATGAGTCGACTGGTGAGCATAAGTCGATCATGAGTCGACTTATCGAGGGTTTCCCAGGCCGATTTAGTTTCTGTATAGGGGAATCCTAGCTGGGATTGGTTTTGGTTATTTACCAGATTGCCACCACATTGTAAACCTTATAGATAGGGATTGTTTAGGGTTTCTAAAGGGGAAGTGAGAGACCAGATGTAGTCCTAAAGAGTTTTAGGTCTAAGAGAAATCCTGATTAAAAGGATTTGGGTTTAGATGTAATCAAAGTGAGATTCTAATCAAGAGAGATAACGGTTTAGAGAGATTTGAGAGATTGTTCTCGATTCTAGTTAGATTGTGAGAGAGGGATTGTAATCTTTTCATACTCATAATCTAGAGAGGGTATTTTTCTTCGCCACATATTGAATTGTTCTTGTGTTTTTGTCATCCTCTTCTCAACCCACCTTTGATAATTCTGCGATAAAAGATGCTCGCACGGCGACTCGTATCATTTTTAGCTTTGACTCTCTATTAGACCCCCTATTCATCAATGTATTTGAAATACTAGTGAAGTGTCGAAGGGACGAGCATGTTGAAGTGGATCCAAGGTCGTCCGAGGAGTAGGTTGTAAGGTGTCTCGACTACAATGACATAGCACGTTACCTCCATCTTCAAATTTATGTTCTGATACTTAAGTCAGATCTTTCCAAGAGATTGGCTATTGCTTGAGTTGAAGTAGAGTATGGTTGTAGAAGTCTTTGAGAGCTTATGGAAGGGAACAACCAAAAAGCTCAAGAGCCTTCGTGGAATTTTGCTTAGCGTGGAGCCTGGATCAATGTGAATTCTCTTAACCCTTGGCGATCCTATATACCCTATGTAGTAGAGGGGTTGGTTGTGATGATGAATTTTGATAAGCATATCTTTCGGAGTGAAAGTGATACAAGGCATTATTCACTGGCATTGATAGCACTACTTGTTTTCTTCATCTTGCCTCGCTGTCACTGAGTGTCTCTTTCAAAGCTTCTCTCGTATCCTTACACAAATGTAGGAGTTTTAATTGTTTGCATCAGAAATTTGATTCATTTGGGAACTCATTAATCATTTATCGACTTATAATTTCAAAAGAGTGAGCCTTTTTATAAGACTTCTCTACACATAAGAATTTAAACAGAGAATTTCCTAGAAACATACGCAAGATTAATTGCTGCTTGTGTGGGGTCTTTGCCTGTGCTGGGGTTTATTTATGGACCACCGCGGATCAGATCCGGTTTATTTCATTATCACGTAAAGGAAATAATAAATTAAAGTGAATAACTCAGCAAGGTGAGACAAACACTCTTCTCGAGATCAAATCAAAGTTTGATCTCAAGGGAAGTAGATAACGGCTGCTGAAGGGTTGCAGATTTACCGAACTCCTCCTCTTTATGCTGAAGAACTCCCAGATCTCTCTTTCTCCTCCTTGAAATTCATGCTCCTCTGCTATTCAAAATGACAGGGCATCGCTAAAAGCTCCAAGTTCCCGATTACCCATTTATAGGGGCCCTAGGATTGTATTTATAGGCTTCAGAAGCTCTGTTTTTGGCTAAAAATGGATGATTTGATTTCATCTTTAGTTATAACCACTTAACTATGTTTAAAGATAGCCTCAAATTAATTGGAGAGGCTCTGGACTAATGGAATCCTGAAATCTTGTCGAAAAATAGATTTTTAGGAGGTTATACGGGCGAAAACAGCTTTACCGAGCAAGAGACACAAATGGTGTCTTGCCCTTAGTACGAGACACCATTAGTGTCTTTCCCTTGGTGCGAGACTAAAAGCACCCTAATGCCACTAGGAAGGAATCCTAAAGGGGATGAATAGGGTTTATGCTAATCTAATATAATTTATACCAAATTAAAACATATTAAACAAATATATCCTAGCAAGAATGATATATTACAATATATATGCAAGGATATACAAATATCACAAGGGTAAACAAACTAAACTAGATAGTGGGAAAAATAAACGTAAGCAAGATGATATAAATAATAAGCAAGAATATAAATGAAAGCCAATGACAAATACAAACAAACGATATAATCACGGAGTTTGGTCCCCACGAATTACGTCTCCGTTCCTCACTCGAGGAGATCTCCACTATCACAATCGGGTTTTATACGCTCATCCGAATAATGTTTACACCTCACACTCGGTTTTCTAGCTCACTAAAAACTTTACAATCACTCATGATGTAAACACACTAACTACCACCCTAAGTGTTAGTCTCTAGCCCGTGTCTCCCTCAAGTGTTAGGAATTACAACATCTCTCTAGGTATTACCACCTACCCCACTCCTCTTGGGGCGATTCTGTCTCTCACCACACACTCCTCTTGGTGTATTAGTATAATACAAAGTGAATCCTCACAATTAATCTCACTAACAGCAAATGATTTGTTCTATAAACAAGGTGAGAACACAATATAAGCTCACACTCTAAGTCACAAACCCACAACCTCAAATTATACTATGAATGTAAATACAATATGCTCAATAGGTTGTGTGTGAACAAAGAGATAAATCAAATCAAACTAAACTCAAATAAATTCTAGCATAATGGAAATGAAAACCAAACATATAAAATAGCTAGATTGAGTTTAGGAAAACTTCTCTATATGATAACAAGAGAGAGGGAGAAGAGTTGAATGCTCAAACACCAATGGATGATCTCCTCGAGCTCTTGTGAAAGTTTCTTCACAAACCAAACTTTTAAACACACTTAAACAAAAACTTAAACCCTTAAACAAACTTGTAAAACTCTTTTAAATTTTTTCTCTTCTTATTTCATGAACTGAGGAATGTGGGGGTATTTATAGGAAACCCCAAAGCCAAGAAGACACCAACAAAACCCATCAAAAATACAAAAACAGAAAATCTAGAAAAAAAACTTGTCGTTGGGCCATCGATCGACTGATCAGTCGACTGATGAGCTGACCGTTATAGTCAGCATCCAGCTCATCGGTCGACTCATGACCTCATCAGTCGACTGGTCAGTCGACTAAAACAAAATAGAAACTTTTTATTGATTTTAGGCATATTCTTCAGTCAACACATCAGTTGACTGATTTCATCAGTCGACTTACCAGTCGACTGATAACAGGTTATCAGCCTGAATCAAATAGTAAAACTGATTTTTGAAGTACCTTTAAAAATAGCAAATAAATTCAAAAAAATGTAAATCTTTCAGAAAACATTAAAAAATGTAAATGAATATGTTACAGAAAGAATTATTGGAATTGCACTTCTCAATAGTGAAAACTCATCATTTTTAAATATGTCCAAAAACATAAAAACTAAACATACATGTTTTTGTCATTTGACATAAACACAATATTGAAACTTTTGTAAAATGATTTTATTGACATAATAAATTGATATAAAATATTCTTGTGAAGTCTATGTTAGACCCTAGAGGGGGGGGGTGATTAGGGTCTTATGCTAATTTAATCCGATTCTATGCTAATTAAAACTAATTAACAAATATATTCTTGTAAGATAGATATACAAGTAATTATGAGCAAGAATATGCAATATGAACAAAGGAATCTCAATATGAACAAAGGAATATATCCTAGCAATGAGATATACTATGAGATATATATACAAGGATATGAAACTAATACAAGGGTAAACAAATTGAAACTAGATAGTGGGCAAACTAAACAATGAGAAATTGACAAAGGCGATATGATGATAAACACAAAAAAGTACGCAAATGCAATAACAAACAAATGATATGTTCACGAGGTTCGATCCCCACGACCTACGTCCCCGCTCCTCACCTCGAGGAGATCACCACTATCACAACCGGGTTTTCTACGCTCACCCGAATAACATTTACACCTCACAATGTTGGTTTTCAACGCTCACCGATCAACGTTCACAAACACTCACAATGTTGATTTTCAACGTTCACCGATCAACGTCCACTCCTCATACTCGGTTTTCTAGCTCACCGAAAACTTTACAACACTAACAAGGTAACTACAATAAAATGTTCTCTAACATGAATGAGAAATCAATTAAGCATAACTCAATTGTTACAATCTCTCACAACCCCAATATACTATGTATGTAAATACTAAAAGCTCAATGTGGGTGTGTGTAACAATGAGATAAATCAAATCTAAACTCAATACAAAACTAGCTTTAATAAAATAATAAACAAACAAATAGATTTAAAGCTAGAAATAGAGTTTAGAAAACTTCTCAATGGATCAAGAGATTGAGGGTAGATGGTTGGAAGCTCAAGCACCAATAGGATCTCCTCAAGCTCTTGTGAAATTGATTTCACAAACCTAAAACTCTCAATTGCTTAAAAGCTTCTTAAACACTCTTTTAAACAAACATTAAACAAGTTTAAACCCTTGTTAAACTCTTTTAAAACATTCTCTTGGGTTGCTATAAAAGATGAGGGCAAGGGGGTATTTATAGCCTCCCAAAACCTCAGCCAAAAACCCCAAACAAAAGATTAAAAAACCCACAGAATCCGATATCAGATTCTGTACAAAAACTAGCCATTGGGCGATCGGCGGGCGACCGCGAGGTCGACCGCGAGCAACAAAACAGCAGAACTATGGCTCAGGACAACACCCGGTCGACCGCGGCGGTCGACTGTGAAAACTTACAAACAGACGGTCGACTGCCACGTTCGACCGTGAAAGTTTCTACTGACTCCTGAGGGAAAAACATTGGCGCGATTGACCGTGGCGGTCGACCGTGAACTGATATATGAAATAGCAGTTTTGAAAGTTGATTTTTTGATTTTAAAACCCTATTTAAAAATATCAAATAAATTCAAAAAAATGTAAAACTTTGGAAAATGATTGTAGACATGATAATACACATGCTACAAAAACTTGTTTTTAGAAAGGACCTCCCAAATAAAAAATATCATCATTTTACAAAATAGTCCAAAACATAAAATGTGAACATATGAGTTTTGACATTTTAGCTTAACCATATTTTAAAACAATACAAAATGATTTTATAGACTTGAAGAAAGATGTAAACTATTGTTATGAAGTCTATAAACAATGAATATAGTATTTTATCAAAATACACATATAATGCACTAAAACATGATTTCATTGAACTGAATAAAATTGATATTGATGAAATCATATATATGCATGTAAGTATGAAACAAAAATATATTTTCTAATTATATTTAATTGTTTCATAGTAAAACTTGAAAACTATCAAACCAAAACATATATATATTTAATTGTTTCATAGTAAAACTTGAAAACTATCAAACCAAAACATATATGTATATATATAACTAAATATATACATGGAAACCAATAAATGTGTGTCTATATTATATTGAGCTTAAGGTACTAACACACAAAATATAAACTCCTAAACTAAATTACCCAAGCTTGATCTTGCGGATGAAGCTTGAACTTGGATCTTCAACTTGAATTGTACATAGCTTCACTCCACAATTCCTCCAACCTCCATTGGATATGATCGTTGAAGAGTAATTCCATCCATCCTCCAATATGTTGTTTGACTAGAATAAATACGAAAACACAAACACTAGATAAATAACATTAGAAGTAAATTGTTTGTTAAACATCATCAAAAGACCTAAACTAAATATACCCAAGCTTGTGATCTTCAACGAAGCTCTATCTTGGTACACTTGCGGATGAAGTGGGAACTTGGATCTTTAACTTGAATTTATTGCTTCACTCTACAATTCCGCCAACCTTCATTGATTTGATCGTGAATGCTCGATTCTATCTATCCTCCAACTTATTATTTGTCTAGAATAAATATAAAATATAAACACTAGACAAATAACATTAGTTGTAATTTTTTTGTTAATCATCATCAAAACAAAAGGACCCAACAATCTCCCCATTTTTAATGATGACAAATAATTTACAAAAAGATATATATGCATGAAAGGAAAAGAATATACAAATTATAATTATCATGTATATAAATAAAAAAGAATATACTCATAATATTTCTCTCCCTTTGACAACATCAAAAAGGAGAAAACAAAAGAATGGAGAGAGCAAAAGCTCCCCTTACAAATAAGCATGAGTGAGTATAAAACAAGTATAGGGATTGCTCCCCCTATCAAAATACCATATAGAATATATGCAATAAATGATCATGGCAAATATGTGAGCAAGCATAAATGAAAAATATGCTAAATATCACTCACATACAAGAACACATATAAATATATCAATATGGAAATAGTGTCTCATTACTCAAACATAAAAAACAATGTATAAAATAGATTTATGAAATCAAAAGAAAGAATAACATGAGTATCATGAAAAAAGTTTTCAAATGAAAACAAATCACTCAAATGAGATCATAAATCACAAGTAAATCACATAAGAAAGAAACCAATATCAAAATGGCAAGAGAGGCAACCATATCGAGCTCTTAAGATTATTTCAACCCATATAAAACATTTTAGCATCCGGTAAACATGATTTAGGAAATAAACACCCAATAAACCCGGGGGTTGCTTAAACATAAACCTCTTATATGAAAACTCAAAACAAAGTGTATATATATATAACCAAAAATAATGTTTGATCAATAAAGGAAATTTTCTTTGAAAAAATTGATCAAACCACATATAGAATACATTATAAAACACAAGTAGATGATCCATAAGCACAAACACATAACTATCATCATAGAAGTGTTTTATAATGAATTCAAAAGTATATACTAAAAAAATACTTCATAGTTCAAATTAAGATTACAAAATATAGAAGAATCATGAACTATGGATTTGAAAAACAAAACAAAAAAAAAATATTCTTTAAGAACATGAAAACAACAAAATCAAAAAATTGTTCTTAAAGATCAAACAAATTTTGGTTCCCAATTACTCTTGGTACCTAAGAGTCTCGGGAAATGACCCTTATCGTTAAAACTCAAAGCCCTAAGGTTTTGAACCCATTTAGGTGCATTTTGTACACGAACACCGTCAAAGCAGAAATTATGCAAATGGCCTTTTCGATTGCAATAAGTGCAATGAAAGAGGCCCATTTGATTTTGTTGACTATAAACTTGTGCACGGGATTTATTTACAAAAATAGATGATCTTATAAATTTATTTTGCAAATGAGAAACATTTTGAAACAAGGTTGGTCCACTTGAAATATTTTGTGATTTAGAAATTTTTTGCAAATCAAAACAAAAGCTAAGTGACCAACTCTACCACAAAAATCACACTTATATACATTAACATGCTTGTAATGAATAATGGGTGTATGTAAATATGTGCGTGATGAAGAAACTACATGTGATGCACAATGATCATTAGCATTGTTATGTTTGTTTGCATCTTAGCAAAATTTAGTTAAATGGCCTTTTTGACCGTAAATGGAACACTTGTAAATTTTGCTATACATGTGTGCATGATATATAGTATGTTTTGGTGTAGTAGCATGAGACTTAGCACACATGTTAATAAGTTTCTTATTATTCACAATGCATGTTTTAAGTATAGAATCAAGAGATGATATGCGATCTTTAACATGATTCAAATCATCATTATGCATACAAGTATTGTTATTAGAAGTAGAACAAATATGATTATTAGCAAAAGAGCTAACATTATTTTTCATGTTTTCTACTTCTAATATGACATTATCTTTCTCATGAGTTAACTTAAAAGAGCTAACATTATTTTTCATGTTTTCTACTTCTAATATGACATTATCTTTCTCATGAGTTAACTTAGCAATGTTTGAATGTTTTCTACTTCTAATATGACATTATCTTTCTCATGAGTTAACTTAGCAATGTTTGAAATTAAAGAAACATGATCTAATTTTAATTTCTTATTATTTTCTTTAAGTATCACATTTAATTAGAGATAGTATCAAACTTAGAATCTAATAACTTAAGATCGGATTTTAATTCTATATGCTTGCTTTTTAAATTAATAAAATTATTATGTAACTTAGTGTAGGTATGCATTAATTTCTCATAGGCACAAGCGAGTTCATCAATAGTTAATTCACTTTTGGATTCCGAATCGCTTACCACATTAGGGCTATCGCCTAGTGGCCGTGTGCATAATCAGGCTCCATGTGAACTTGAAGAGAGAACCACCAAATATCGTCGGATCGCCTCCAAGTTCCTTTGATGTGCTTCAAATAGTTTCCATATTGTATAAGCACATTTAAAATGAGCAAGTTCGTTAGAAATATATGCTCCAAAAGCATTATGCATAAATTCTAACACCAAGTTGTTCATTTTAAACATCTTTTTATCATGATTGCTTCACTTGGATTTTTCCAAAGTGTACACAATGTAAGCACAAACAATAACTTCCAAAAAATCTATATTTTTAGATTGAACAAATATTTTGAATCTAAAGCACCATTGATCATAAGGGAAGTTTCTATAATCTATATTTTTAGATTGAACAAATATTTTGAATCTAAAGCACCATTGATCATAAGGGAAGTTTCTATATTTTGGAGCAACACTAGGATCATAGCCTAAACAAGATGCACCATTCATATCTATAATATTTATATGTATGCAAGCAAGATAACAATAAATCATAAACTAGATTAGCACAAAAGATAACTTGAATCCTTAACTCAATTCGACTAAACCTTAAATCAAAGAGCACCATGGTCTGATACCAATTGAAAGCACTCTAATGCTACTAGGAAGGAACCCTAGAGGGGAGTGAATAAGGTTTATGCTAATCTAATCCGATTTATACCAAATTAAAACATATTAAACAAATATTTCCTAGCAAGAATGATATATTATAATATATGTGCAAGGATATACAAATATCACAAGGATAAACAAACTAAACTAGATAGTGGGCAAAATAAACATAAGCAAGACGATATAAACAATAAGCACGAATATAAATGAACGCTAATGACAAACGCAAACAAATGATATGATCACGGAGTTCGTTCCCCACGACCTACGTCTCCGCTCCTCATCTCGAAGAGATCTCCACTATCACAACCGGATTTTCTATGCTAACCCGAATAACGTTTATACCTCACACTCAGTTTTCTAGCTCACCGAAAACTTTACAATCACTCACAATGTAAACACACTAACAACCACCTCAAGTGTTGGTCTCTAGCCCGTGTCTCCCTCAAGTGTTAGAAATTACAACCTCTCTCTAGGCATTACCACCTAACCCACTCCTCTTGGGACGACCCCATCTCTTACCACACACTCCTCTTGGTGTACTAGTGTAATACAAAGTGAATACTCACAATTAAGCTCACTAACAACAAATGATTTGTTCTCTAAACAAGGTGAGAACACAATATAATCTCACACTCTAAGTCACAAACCCACAACCCCAAATTATACTATGAATGTAAATACAATAAGCTTAATAGGTTGTGTGTGAACAAAGAGATAAATCAAATCAAAGTAAACTCAAATAAATTCTAGTTTAATGGAAATAAAAATCAAATATATAAAATAGCTAGATTGAGTTTAGGAAAACTTCTCTATATGATAACAAGAGAGAGGGAGAAGAGTTGAATGCTCAAACACCAATGGATGATCTCCTCGAGCTCTTGTGAAAGTTTCTTCACAAAGCAAACTTTTAAACACACTTAAACAAAAACAAAAACCCTTAAACAAACTTGTAAAACTCTTTTAAAACTTTTCTCTTCTTATTTCATGAACTGAAGTATGTGGGAGTATTTATAGGAAACCCCAAAGATAAGAAAAAACCAACAAAACCTAGCAAAAAGACAAAAACAGAAAAGCTGGAAAAAACTAACTGTTGGGCCATCGGTCGACTGATCTGTCGATTGAAGAGGTGACTGTTAAAGTCAGCATCCAGGTCGTCGGTCGACTGATGACCTCATCAGTCGATTGGGCAGTCGACAAAAATAAAACAAAAACTTTTTGTTGATTCCAGGCATATTCTTCAGTCGACTAATTTAATCAGTCGTCTTACCAGTCGACTGATAACAAGTTATCAGCCTGAATCAAATAGTAAAACTTATTGAAGTGCCTTTAAAAATAACAAATAAATTTAAAAAATGTAAAACTTAGGGAAATCATTGTAAACATGTAAGTGAATATGGTACAAAAAGAATTTTTGGAATTGCACTTCTCAATAGTGAAAAGTCATCATTTTTAAATATGTCCAAAAACAAAAAAATAAACATACATGTTTTTGTCATTTGACATAAACATAATATTTTCACAAATTCATTTTTTATTATAATTATATATATATATATATATATATATATATATATATATATATATATATTATATAATATAATATATAATATATATATATAGTATATATATATATAGTATATAATATACATATATATTATATATATATATATTATTATAATATTATAGTATATATATATATATAATATAGTATATATCTGATTATATATATATCTATATATAATAATATATATATATATATATATATATATATATATGTATATATATATATATATATATATATATATATATATATATATATATATATATATATATATATATATATATAATATATTTTTGAAAGATAAGTAAATTTCATTAAAACCGAAACACTAGTACATTAATTACAAGAATGGCTAGGCTACTCTGAAAATAAAAACCAAGGAAACTATAGAGAGGGGAGAGGACCATGGCCGTCACCCTATACTATAGAGAACCTGGTAAAAATTCCAGATTGACCCAAAGCCAAAAAATGCAACTACAGTACTATCAAAAAAAATAAAAGAACTAAACTCTACAAAGAACAAATTTTCACATTTTGTCAAAACCCCAGTTCGATAGAATCTTAGGATTTCCAACCTTCAAGGTGCACGTTCTTAGCAAAATATTTATGTCTTCATATATTCTCCTGAAAACCAAGATCTTGTGCAATTTTTGATTCTGAAAAATCCTTCTGTTCCTTTCCTGCCACACATGCCAGACAGTAGAATTCAGCGCTAATCTTGCCAAAATGTAAGATTTATCTTTCAACTTGAATTTACTTTGGATGTTTTGAGCTTCAGTGTTCAGGTCTTTGACATCTATGTCGCTCAACTGCAGTTTAAGCTTGCAAAGTTTCCAGATAAAACCGGAGAATTGGCAATGGAAATAAAGGTGATCTCTAGATTCCTTCTCTATATTGCATAGTACACAGATTTCCGAAGTTGGGATTCCAAAATTAAATAGTCTGTCTCTGGTTGGCAATCTGTTATATATAGCTTTGAGCAAACAATAAGACATTCTTGGATTTGAAGAAGGAAACCATACCACATTGTAGAGTTCAAATATATCCCCAGAGTTTCGTATGTGATTCCAAGCTGAATAAAAAGTAAATATTCCGTTACCATTAGGCAACCATTTCCAGCAATCCTTTTGACCTGTAATAGATATGTTAGCAATAGAAGGTAGCAGGGGAATTAAGCAAGGAATTCTAATGTTCCATTGGGAGTTATGAATAAGGCGAGATACTGTCCAATTGCTAGTTCCAGTTTGTTGAGGTGCTAGAGAATGTATTTGATCAACAACTCTTCCTTCATGAATCCAAGGATCAAACCATATAGAAGTTGATTCACCATTGCCTATGGATTTTCTAATGCATTCCAGAGCTATACTTTTTGTATGCAAATTTCTTGTGGAATGGAAAGCTTCATGCTATTAACTGGAAAGATATCTGTCGACCAAAAAAGGAAGGTGGATTTGGACTGAGGAAAATTGATGATTTATGTCAAGCTGCGGCATTAAAGTTG
The DNA here is from genome assembly GCF_001876935.1 of Asparagus officinalis. Lineage (NCBI taxonomy): Eukaryota > Viridiplantae > Streptophyta > Magnoliopsida > Asparagales > Asparagaceae > Asparagus > Asparagus officinalis. Next base: position 8,884,239 of record NC_033803.1, on the reverse strand, counting down.
ATATGGAGATTACTTACTTCTACTGATTCACTCTGGGCAAACTGGATGCATAGCAGATATATTAAAGGAGAAAATTTTTGGAATGCTACTGCTAATATTCTGGACTCTGGTACTTGGAAGCATTTATCACATACAAAAAGTATAGCTCTGGAATGCATTAGAAAATCCATAGGCAATGGTGAATCAACTTCTATATGGTTTGATCCTTGGATTCATGAAGGAAGAGTTGTCATGGGAGCTTGAGGATAGATGATTCTCATGATAGCATGAGAATAGGGGTGTAAAATAGTATAGTGGAATGCAGGTGGAAGCGTGGAACGAGACAACGAGCAGCAGATTCGAAGAATCCAGGTTTCAGCCTGTGAGTCGACTCGTACATGTACATGAGTCAACTCATCAGGTTGAGTCGACTCAAGCATATCATGAGTCGACTCAAGAACTCAAGCCCTGTTAGTAAAAGTTTTCTAACCAGTCGACTCATCAGTTATGAGTCGACTCATATGAGGTCATGAGTCGATTCATAACTGTTCATGAGTCGACTCATCGGAGCTTTCCAGATTCGTTAAGGACTCTACTTACGCATTTTCCTGTTTAGGTTGGGCTTGGTTATTTACTAGATTACCATCCACATTTGTACACCTATATAAAGGGTTGTTTAGGGTTTCTAAACATCAACTTAGATCATCTTAGAGACCTTAGATCAGAGAGATATTCTAATCTTTGTATTAGGGTTTAGAGAGGATTGAGAGGTTGTTCTCGATTCTAGTGAGATTTTAAGAGAGAGATTTGTAATAATTGATTCTTCATAATCTGGAGAAGGTATTTTCCTTCGCCATACTGAATTGTTCTTGTGTTTTAGTTGTCTTCTTCTCAACCCATCTTTTGATAATTCCGTGACCAAAGGGTGCTCGCATGATAACTCGTATCAAGTTGGTATCAGAGTAATTAGATCCTGTGAAGGGGGCATCCTATGTATGGTCCTTACTCGATCACAGTACAAGAAGATTGGCGAGATCCTTATTTCCTTTGTAGAAATCCAGAAGATAAGGAAGGAGAAGATGGCTGAAGGAGTCAATTCAGTGAGGATTGATGCATTGGAGAAGCAGATCGAGACGATAGGTTCGACTCTCACACAACTTGTCAGTCTTATCCATGGTGGTGGCAAACAAGGTAAATCTTTTTCGAAGAAAATTGTTGAGTCTGATGTGGAGAGAGTAGATTCAGATCTTGACGAGGAGGAGAAGACCGTTAAGGCTGCATTGCATCAAGGGGGTAAGAATTCTTATCAAAATCTAAAGATTGACTTCAAGGTGGAGATTCATGTTTATGATGGGAGTGTTGACATCGAGAGGCTTGATGACTGGATCGAGCGGATGGAGACGTATTTTACTCTTTATGGCTATTCGTCAAAAGAGAAGATTGTGTTCGCGACTTTGAAGCTTTCAGGGCACTCGTTGACGTGGTGGAAATCCTACTGCAAACAAGAGAAGAAGGCGGTGTCGTGGAACAAGTTCAAGGAGTTCTACCCGGTGGGATTCCTTGAAGAGCGTTGGTACAAGTGGCACGGCTTGCGCCAAAAGGTCAATCAAACTATTCAAGAATACACCACGGAGTCCCAACAGCAGGTGATGGTCCTCAACATTGTGACAGAGGAATATTCTGTGTTTATGAAGTATATGGTGGGATTAAGTGATTACATCCGAAAGGAGAAGAAGCTATTCATAGTGGAATTAATTGTAGAGGCGAGCGTGAAGGTTATTGCCCTCGAGGGAAAGCAAAAGAAGGGCAACGAGGCTAAGAGAGACTCTAAACAGACGGGAGGCGAGTCTAGTGGTTCTCAATCTAAGAAGGAGAAGAAGAAGGGTGATCCAGGGAAAGCAGGGCTGAATTGAAGTCACTGCGAGAAGACAGGGCACACAGCTGATCGATGCTGGGAGAAGTATCCTCATCTCAAGCCAAGAGGGTTGAAGAAGAAGGAGGAGAAAAAGGCATATATTGTTGGCCTTCTTGTTTTGATGATGTTTAACAAACAATTTATGACTAATATTGTTTGTCTAGTGTTTGTGGTTGGCCTTCTTGTTTTGATGATGTTTAACAAACAATTTATGACTAATATTGTTTGTCTAGTGTTTGTGGTTTTCTATTTATTGTATACAAACAACATTGTTAGAGGTTGGATGGAATTGCGCTTCAACTATCATATCCAATGAAGGTTGGCTAAATTGTGGAGTGAAGCCTATACAATTCAAATTGAAGATCCAAGTTCTAGCTTCATCCACGAGTGTACCAAGTTGAGCTACATCGAAGATTTCAAGGTTGGGTATAATTAGTTTATGAGTTTATATTATGTGTGTTAAGTACTTTAAGCTCAATATCATATACACACATATTTTATTGGTTTCTATGTATATATATATATATATACACATTTTGACTTTTTGTTTATGCACAAACAATGTTTTTACTAGCATATAAATAAATATTTATATTCATACATATTTGTTTTCTACGTGGATAAGTTGTTTTGGTTTAATTTTATAGATATGAAACAAATATATATTCATATACATACTCATATGTTTCATATTCTATTGTATTTGTGAAAATATTGTATTCATTGTTTATAGACTTCATAACAATAGTTTATATCTTTCTTTAAGTCTATAAAATCATTTTGTAATATTTCAAAACATGGTTAAGCTAAAATATCAAAACTCATGTGTTCACATTTTCATATTTTGGATTATTTTGTAAAATGATGATATTTCTCATTTGGGTGGTTTTTTTTGTAGCATGTGTATTATCATGTATACAATCATTTACCAAAGTTTTACATTTTTCTGAATTTATTTGATATTTTTAAACAGGGTTACAAAATCATCAAACTGCTTCTAAACCTGTTTTGTCATATGTCAATTTATGGTCGACTGTCACGGTCGACCACGCCTTTGTTCTTCCCTTCGGAGCCATTAGAAACTTTCACGGTCGACCACCACGATCGACCGTCAGCTCGAATTTTCCTACGATCGACCGTCATGGTCAACCGCTAAAGTCTCTGGAAAATTCTCAGCTTTGAAAGTGGCTCGTGGTCGACCGTGAGATTTTTACGGTCGACCGCCGTTCACTCTAACGGCTAGTTTTGGTACAGAATCAGATTTCTGATTCTTGGGTTTTTTGGTCATTTTCTTTAGGGTTTTGGCTGAGATTTTGGGAGGCTATATATACCCCCTTGCTCTCATCTTTCATGAGAAATCCAAGAAGTTTTTAAACAAGTTTTATAAGGGTGTTTAAGTGGGTTTATATTTGGTTTAAGTTTGTTTAAAAGCTTTTAAGCATTTGGAAGTTTGGTTTTGTGAAGATAACTTACACAAGAGCTTGAGGAGATTATCTATTGGTGTTTGAGCATCCAACTACTCTTCCTCTACCTCTTCATCTATTGAGAAGTTTTCTAAACTCTTTTCTAGCTTTATATTTGCTTAATTATTTGATTATCATTCTTTAAAGCAAGTTTTTATATTGAGATTAGAATTGACTTTATTTTCTCATTGCTTACACACACAACCATTGAGCTTATTGTATTTACATTCATAGTATAATTTGGGTTGTGGGGAGTTATAACAATTGAGAGTGAGCTATATTGAGTTCTCATCTATTGTAGGGAACAAATCTATAATTTATTATAATTGTGAGATTGTAAAGTTTTCGGTTAGCTAGAAAACCGAGTGTGAGGAGTGGACGTTGATCGGTGAACGTTGAAAACCGACATTGTGAGTGATTGTGTACATTGATCGGTGAGCGTTGAAAACCGACATAGTGTGGTTGTAAACGTTATTCGGGTGAGCGTAGAAAATCCGGTCGTGATAGTGGATTTCTCCCTGGGAGTGGGGAGCGAAGACGTAGGACAGAAGGTCCGAACTCCGTGATCATATTGTGTGTTTACATTGTTTATTTGCACACTATCACTCTTATTTTGTTTATGTTTATTTCACCCTTGTGTTAAGTTGTATATCCTTGCATATATCTTATAGTATATCTCATTGCTAGGATATAACTTTTTGTTCATATTGCTTATCCTAGCTCACATATCTTGTTATATTTCATACCTGCTAGGATAACTTGTTAATTAGTTTTAATTGGCATAAAATCGGATTAGATTAGCATAAGACCCTAAGCACCCCCCTCTAGGGTCCAACAATTAGTATCAGAGCTTGGTGCTCTTTGATTTAAGGACTAATCGCTTTGAGTTAAAGATCTAAGTTATCTTATTTGTGCTAATCTAGTTATGATTATATTTGTCTTGCTTGCATATATTCACATATATATCATGCATATGAATGCATTTTGTTTAGGCTATGATCCAAATATTGCTCCAAAATTTAGAAATTTCCCTTATGCTCAATAGTGCTCAAAATTTAAAATATTTGTTAAATCTAGAAATATCAACTTATGGGAAGTTATTGATTGTGTTTATATTGTACCCACATTGGAGAAATCCAAGTTGAGCAATCATGATAAGAAAATATTTTCAATGAACAAGCTTTTGTTAAAATATTTGCTTAATGCTTTTGACTCATCCTTTTCTAACAAATTTGTTCATTTTAATAGTGCTTACAAACTTTGGCTTTTCTAACAAATTTGTTCATTTTAATAGTGCTTACAAACTTTGGAAATTCATTGAAGCACATCAAGGAGACTTGGAGGCAATCCGACAAGCTTTGGAGGATTCTTCTTCAAGTTCATGTGGAGCATCATGCACACGGCCACAAGAGGACAACTCTTGTGTAGTAAGCGATTCTGATTCCGAAAATGATTTATCTATTGATGAACTCGCTTATGCATATGATAGATTAGCGCATGCCTACAAGAAATTATAAAATGATTTTGTTGATCTTAAAAGCAAGCATGTAGAATTAAAATCCGATCATGAGTTGCTAGGTTCCAAATTTGATATCATTGCTAAAGAGAATGTTATACTTAAAGAAAATAATGATATATTAAATTTGGAAAATAAAAATTTGAGCTTATCTATTGCTAGTTTAACTCATGCAAATAAAGATGCCATGCTAGAAGTAGAATGCATTAGAAATGAATTTGATAACCATACATGCTCTACTTCTATTATCAATGATGTCGTGCCTAATGTTGAATTGAATCTTGTGAAAAACCGCATATCATGCTTAGATTCAACTTTTAACACATGCATTGATAATCATAAGAAACTTATGGACAAGTGTGCTAAATCTAGTGCTATAACTTATAAATGACCTACAAACTATACACACTTGTATAGCAAAGTTTACAAGTGCTCCATTTGTGGTCGTAAAGGCCATTTAGTTAAATTTTTCTATGATGCACACAAATATAAAAATGTCAATGCTCCTTGTGCATCTCATCAAGTCTCTTCATCACATGTACACACACATGCACCCATTGTTCATCATAAGCATGCTAATGTGTATCATTGTGATTTTTATGGTAGAGTTGGTCACTTAGCTAAGTTTTGTTTTGATTTGCGAAAAGTTTCTAAATTGAAAAATATTTCAAGTAGACCAATATTGTTTCAAAATATTTCACATTTGCAAAATAATCTTAAAAGACCATCTATGTTTGCAAATGTTACTCGTGCACGAGCTAATGGTCCAGAAAAACAAATGGATCTTTTTCATTACACAAATTACAATCGGAAGGGTCATTTGAATGAATATTGTTTTGACCATGTTAGTGCACTACATGTGCCCAAGAGGGTTCATAACCCTAGGGCATTGAGTTTTAATGATAGGGGTCATGTCCCTTAAAAAACCAGCACCAAGAACAGTTGGGTGCCAAAATAATTTTTAAGCCAAGAATTTTAGTACTTTTATTTTTCTTTTTCTTGGTTTTGAAAAATATATTTTAAAATTTTATGAAAACAATTTCTTTTATTGGTTAAATTCTTTTGTTTTCATGATTATTGGTTTTGTTTTGATGAGAGGTTTGTATAACCCTCTGGGTTTATTGGGTGTTTATTCCCAAATCATGTTTACCGGACGCTTAAATGTTTATATGGGTTGTTACTAGCTCAAGAGCTAGATATAGTTGCCTCTCTTGATTTTTGAAAATCAATGATGATTTGGCTTTATACTTTTAAAGATGATTTTTTCCAAAGTTCATGATTCTTGTATGTTTTGTAATCTTATTTTTTAAACTATGAAAATTTTGTTTTGATTTGTAATTTTGAATTCATTATATAGCATAAATAGATGATTCAAATTTCATATATGCTTTATAATGTATTCTTTATGTGGTTTGATCAAGTTTTACAAAGAAAATTTTCTTTATTGATCAAATATTATTTTTGGACTTCAAATTTAATTTATGATTTCATTTGGTTGATTTGAAAACTTTTTGCGTGATTCTCATGTTCTATCTTTTGATTTCATAAATATAATTTTATACACTATGTTTTTAAAATTGTGTAATGAGACACTTCTTTCATATTAACATATTTATATGTGTTCTCATTATCTTTTTTGTATGTGAGTTATGTTTAGCATGTTTTTAATCTATGTTTTCTCACATATGTATGCCTTAGCATTCATTTCATACATTCATGAGGTATTTTGATAGGGGGAGTAATCCCCATATTTTTATACTCACCCATGCATATTGATAGGGGGAGCTTTCGCTCTCTTCATACTTTTGTCCCATTTTTGATGTTGTCAAAGAGGGAGAAATATTGTGAGTATATTCTTTCTTGTTTATACGCATGATAATTCTAATTTATATATTTATTTCTTTCATGCATATATATCTCTTTTGTAAATTGTTTGTCATAATCAAAAAGGGAGAGAATGTTGGCCTTATTGTTTTGATGATGTTTAACAAATAATTTACGACTAATGTTGTTTGTCTAGTGTTTGTGGTTTTTTATTTATTGTATACAAACAACATTGTTAGAGGTTGGATGGAATTGCGCTTCAACGATCATATCCAATGGAGGTTGGCGGAATTATGGAGTGAAGCCTATACAATTCAAATTGAAGATCCAAGTTCTAGCTTCATCCACGAGTGTACAAAGTTGAGCTACATCAAAGATTTCAAGGTTGGGTATAATTAGTTTAGGAGTTTATATTATGTGTGTTAAGTACTTTAAGCTCAATATCATATACACACACATTTTATTGGTTTCTATGTATATATATATATATAGTTATATATATATACACACATTTTGACTTTTTGTTTATCCACAAACAAAGTTTTTACTAGCATATAAACAAATATTTATATTCATACATGTTTGTTTTCTATGTGGATAAGTTGTTTTTGTTTAATTTCATAGATATGAAACAAATGTATATTTATATACATACTCATATGTTTTATATTCTATTGTATTTGTGAAAATATTATATTCATTGTTTATAGACTTCATAAAAATAATTTATATCTTTCTTTAAGTCTATAAAATCATTTTGTAATGTTTCAAAACATGGTTAAGCTAAAATGTCAAAACTCATGTGTTCACATTTTCATATTTTGGATTATTTTGTAAAATGATGATATTTCTCATTTGGGTGGTTCTTTTTGTAAACCACAGTTTTTGTAAACCAGTTTTTGTAGCATGTGTATTATCATGTTTACAATCATTTCTCAAAGTTTTATATTTTTCTAAATTTATTTGATATTTTTAAACAGGGTTTCAAAATCATCAAACTGCTTCTAAACCTGTTTTGTCATATGTCAGTTTACGATCGACCACCACGGTCGACCGTCAGCTCGAATTTTCCCACTATCGACCGCCACGGTCGACCACCAAAATCTCTGAAAAATTATCAGCTTCGAAAGTGACTTGTGGTCGATCGCGATATTTTCACGGTCAACCACCGTTCACTCCAACGGCTAGTTTTGGTACAGAATCAGATTTCTGATTCTTGGGTTTTTTGGTCTTTTCCTTTGGGGTTTTGGCTGAGATTTTGGGAGGCTATATATACTCCCTTGCTCTCCTCTTTCATGAGAAATCCAAGAAGTTTTTAAACAAATTTTATAAGGGTGTTTAAGTGGGTTTATGTTTGGTTTAAGTTTGTTTAAAAGCTTTTGAGCATTTGGAAGTTTGGTTTTGTGAAGATAACTTTCACAAGAGCTTGAGGAGATTATCTATTGGTGTTTAAGCATCCAACTACTCTTCCTCTACCTTTTCATCTATTGAGAAGTTTTCTAAACTCTTTTCTAGCTTTACATTTGCTTAGTTATTTGATTATCATTCTTTAAAGCTATTTTTTTATTGAGTTTAGAATTGATTTTATTTTCTCATTGCTTATATACACAACCATTGAGCTTATTGTATTTACATTCATAATATAATTTGGGTTGTGAGAAGTTTTAATAATTGAGAGTGAGCTATATTAAGTTCTCATCTATTGTAGGGAACAAATCTATTATTTGTTATAATTGTGAGATTGTAAAGTTTTCGGTTAGCTAGAAAACCGAGTGTGAGAAGTGGACGTTGATCGATGAATGTTGAAAACCGACATTATGAGTGATTGTGTACGTTGATCGGTGAGCGTTGAAAACTGACATAGTGTGGTTGTAAATGTTATTCGGGTGAGCGTAGAAAATCCGGTCGTGATAGTGGATTTCTCCCCGGGAGTGGTGAGCGGAGACGTAGGACGGAAGGTCCGAACTCCGTGATCATATTGTGTATTTGCATTGTTTATTTGCACACTATCACTCTTGTTTTGTTTATATTTATTTCACCCTTGTGATAAGTTGTATATCCTTGCATATATCTCATTGTATATCTCATTGCTAGGATATATCTCTTTGTTCATATTGCTTATCCTAGCTCATATATCTTGTTGTATTTCATACCTGCTAGGATAACTTGTTAATTAGTTTTAATTGACATAAAATTGGATTAGATTAGCATAAGACTCTAATCACCCCCTCTAGGGTCCAACATATATGATAGCTCAAGGTCCGAAAGAAGTCTCGGGGATAACAGAGCCCAACTCTTTGTTCTTAAGTTGCAAGTGAAGACCAGTTTGGTTGATGCCATTGTTGATTTGGGTAGCGAGAAGAATTTGATATCTGAGGCATTGGTTCAGAAGCTGGGTCTGATGACGGTCAAGAATCCGAAGTCTTATCCATTGGGGTGGATTCAGAAGGAGGAGAAACAGAGTGTAGTTGATCAATGCACTGTCATATTTGCGCTCCATGAGTCGTATATTAACGAGGTCATGTGCGACGCCGTTCCATTGAATGTTTGTCAGATTATACTGGGCAATCCATACTTATGGGATAGATATACGATCTACGAGAGGCGGGCTCCGAAGTATACCTTCACTAAGGATGGTGAAAAGTTCATATTTCGTTCGGCATCTCTTTCAAGGGAGACAAGTTTGGGGACGGTGATGCAAGCGAAGAGACTAGTGAATGCAAGCAAGAAGTTTGTCTCGTTGTGCATTAGACTTCCAGAAAAGCCATCGATAAAGGATTGCAACTTGGGGCGATAGGTGACTACGACGAGACGTGGGACGAATGAGTTGTTTCCAATCGGACGTCGAGACCGAATTCCTAGCAAGGTCAGGTGGTGCAGAAAAGATGGAGGAGCTCGAGAGTTTCCTTAGCAAAAGTTCTAACTTGAATGAGACTTCAAGTTCCTAAAGAGGGGACCCATGATACGGGTGTATCTTCTCTTCGGGAGCTTAGCGATCCTCATGGGAGCTTAGCGATCCTCATGGGAGCTTGCGGATAGATGATTCTCATGATAGCATGAGAATAGGGGTGTAAAACAGTAAAGTGGAACACAGGTGGAAGCGTGGAACGAGACGACGAGCAGTAGATTCGAATAATCCAGATTTTAGCCTGTGAGTCGACTCATACATGTACATGAGTCGACTCATCAGGTTGAGTCGACTCATGCCTGTCATGAGTCGACTCAAGAACTCAAGCCCTGTTAGCAAAAAGTTTCTGACCAGTCGACTCATCAGTTATGAGTCGACTCATATGAGGTCATGAGTCGACTCACAACTGTTCATGAGTCGACTCATCGGAGCTTTCCAGATTCATTAAGGACTCTATTTATGCGTTTTCCTTTTTGGGTTGGGCCTTGTTATTTAACAGTTTGCCATCCAGGTTTGTACACCTATATAAAGTGTTGTTTAGGGTTTCTAAACATCATCTTAGATCATCTTAGAGATCTTAGATCAGAGCGAAATTCTAATATTTGTATTAGGGTTTAGAGAGGATTGAGAGGTTGTTCTCGATTCTAGTGAGATTATGAGGGAGAGATTTGTAATAATTGATTCTTCATAATCTAGAGAAGGTATTTTCCTTCGCCATACTAAATTGTTCTTGTGTTTTAGTTGTCTTCTTCTCAACCCACCTTTTGGTAATTCCGCGACCAAAAGGTGCTCGCACGGCAACTCGTATCAAAATATACCCAAGCTTGTGATCTTCAATGAAGTTCTATCTTGGTACTCTTGTGGATGAACCAGGAACTTGGATCTTTAACTTGAATTGTATTGCTTTACTCCTCAATTCCGCCAACCTCCATCGGATTTGATCGTGAATTCTCGATTCCATCCATCCTCCAACTTATTGTTTGCCTAGAATAAATATAAAACACAAACACTACACAAACAACATTAGTTATAAATTATTTGTTAATTATCATCAAAACAAAAAGACCTAATAGAGACACTATTAGTGTCTCACCCTTAGGCCGAGACACCATTGGTGTCTCACCCTTGAGCCGAGACACCATTAATATCTCGCCCATTGGGCGAGACACCGCTGGTGTTTCTCTGTTGTTTTACCTCTAATTGTTTCGTCCAATCTTGAAATGAAGAGATTCAAGATGCATTGGAAAGATAGAAAAGATATCTACAACCTTTGTATTTTGATCTTTTTCAGATTAGAATTACATCATGCCTGAAATGTGTGAGACATCATTAGTATGCTGTAGGTATGAAACAGCATAGACCGTCTCAGTTGTTTGACTCTAACTTTCTCGTCCAATCTCAAAATAAGGTGATCTAAGATGCATTGGAAAGTTAGAAAAGATATGTACAACCTCCCATAGGCAAAATAGAGCTATCAGGTGTGAGACACCATTGGTGTCTCGCCTAGGGCGTGAGAAATTGTTGGTGTCTCGCCCATGGGCGAGACACGACTAGTGTCTCTCCATTTTTTTACCTTTAACTTTCTCATCTGATCTTAGTATAAAGGGATTCAAGATGAGTTGGAAAGATGGTGAAGAGACCTATGACTTTTGTATTTTGATCTTCTTTAGATTCGAATCATATCATGGCTAAAATGTGCGAGACACCATTGGTGTCTCGCAGGTTTGAAATAGTCTGGTCTGTCTTGAGTTTTTTTGGCTCTAACTTTCTTGTCTAATCTCGGAATGAGATGTTCCAAGAAGCATTGGAAAGATAGAAAAGATATATTCAACCTACCATGGGCAAAACATCCATGGAGTGAGTGAGACACAAGTGGTACTTCGTCCTTTGTGGGTGAAACACAACTCCCGGTTGAGTTGTTTCTTCGTTATTTTGTTATCCTATTGACTCATATGCTTCTCCAACTTTCTTCATGTACTTGTTAGCTTTCGTATAGCATCAGATAATCCTTGTTGACTTAGATAATGATGTTCATTATCTTTTCTTCGTCTCGAGCTTCATGCAGGAACCTATAGGCAATTTTCGATGCCTACAGATATCCCCTCCAAAATATTTTAGTCTCTTTATTTTATAGAGGAGCCTGGCATATTTTGGATATGATACACTCAGCTTTCAATTCGTTGACTTCTTTAGCTTTCAATCTATTCAGTATTATGTCGAATAGCGAAAATTCTTCCGGTGTTGCGTTTATCATCTGACCATTGTTGAAATCTTGAACTGAAGCTCACGTGTTGATTTCTAAATTAGCTCGTGCCATTGAATCGATGTTGAACTAATTATCTTCGTTAGGGTTTGCATCTGAATCACGATTGAACTCCTAGGGATCATTCTTTGATCTGGAATTTTTCTTGAGCCTTATTTCAGTGAAATTATTGACGCGTTGTCCGGCATCGACCTTCGTTACAATGCATTGACCGGTGTTGACTTTAATTATTAACACGTTGATCGGCGTCGACCTTCGTTGTAATGTGTTGACTATCGTTAACTTTCATTTACAACATGTTGATTGGTATTGACTCTCATCACAACACGTTGACCGGCGTTGACTTTTATCATCTCGTGTTGATCAACATTGACTTTCATCGTCACGCATTGACCGGCATGAACCTTCATTAGAACACGCTTATCGGCAATGACTCTCATCGCAACGCGTTGACTAGCACTGACTCATGGCTACGTATTGACCGGCGTTGACTCTCATCGCAACACGTCGACCGATGTTGACTCTCATCGCAACACGTGGACTGGCATTGACATTCATCGTCACGCGTTGAATGGCATGAACCTTCATTGTAACACACTGACTGACATTGACTCACTGCTACGCTTTGACTGGCATTGACTCATGGTCACACGTTGACCGGCGTGAACCTTTATTGTAACATGCTGATCGGTGTTGACTCTCATCGCAACGCGATGACTGGCGCTAACTCATGGCTACGCATTGACCGGCATTGACTCTCATCGCAACACGTTGACCGGCATTGACTCTCATCACAACGTGTGGACTGGCGTTGACATTAATCGTCACACGCTGACTAGCATGAACCTTCATTGTTACGCACTGACCGGCATTGACGCACTGACTGGCGTTGACTCACAACCGACGTGAATACTGTTAGACCCTAGAGGGGGTTGATTAGGGTCTTATGCTAATCTAATCCGATTTCATACAAATTAAAACTAATTCAAATATTATTCTTGCAAGATAGATATACAATATGTTATGAGCAAGAATATGTAATATGAACAAAGAGATGTATCCTATATGGTGAAATATATGCAAGGATATATAAACAACATAACGGTAAACAATCTAAACTAAAGATACAATTGTAATAGGACAATATAAACAATGTAATATATAAAGGCGATATAAGATATGAACATAAAAATAAGTGGGCCAATGCAATCACAAACAAACGATATGTTCACGGAGTTTGGTCCCCAGGACCTACGTCTCCACTCCTAACCTCGAGGAGATCTCCACTATCACAATCGGGTTTTCTACGCTCACCCGAATAACGTTTACACTACACAATATCGGTTTTCAACGCTCACCGATCGATATTCACAATCTCACAATGTAACTACACTCCACACCCTCTAAGTATTGGTCTCTATCCTGTGTCCTTCCTCAAATGCTCAGAATTACCACCTCTCTCTAGGCTTTACTACCAACCCCACTCCTCTTGGATGCGACCCCGTCTCTCACCACACACTCATCTCGGTGTACTAGTGTAATACAAAATGAATCTCACAATAAGCACAATACAACAAATGATTGTTCTCTAATATGGATGAGAATATAATGTAAGATCATACTCAATGATACACTCCACACAACCCAAATTATACTATGAATGTAAATACAATAAGCTCAATAGGTTGTGTGTGTAAACAATGAGTAAATCAAAACTAAACTCAATTATGAAAAAAACTAGCTTGTAGAAATGATAATCAATAAACAATTATAAATAAAAGCTAGAATTGAGTTTGGAAAAACTTCTCTAGATGACAAGAGAGAGAGAGAGAGAGAGAGAGAGAGAGAGATGAATTGAAGCTCAACTACCAATGAATTGATCTCCACTTCCTCTTGTGAAAGTATCTTCACAAACCAAACTTGAAACAAAACTAAATGAAACTTAAACCCTTGTTAAACTTTCTTAAAACATTCTCTTAAATTTAGAACTGAGGATATATGGGGGTATTTATAGGAATCCCAAAGCCAAGAGAAAATAAGGCAAAATGACCAAAAACCCAAAAATAGTACAGTCTGGAAATATAGCCATTACAGTGTTATGAGTCGACTCAGTAACATTCATAAGTCGACTCATAAGTAGCCGTTACAGGCTAAAAACCAACTTATGGGTCGACTCAAAAAAATCATGAGTCGACTCATCATGCATGGGTCGACTCATGAAGTCATGGGTTTACTCATCAGAAACAAAACTTATTTTCCAGTATAGTTTGTGAGTCAACTTTTGATAGACATGAGTTAACTCAACTTGTCTGGGTTAACTCATGATGTTATGAGTCGACTCATCAGAAACAAAATGTAAACTACACAATAGTTTATGACTCGACTCAACACTGTTCATGAGTCGACTCGAGACATGCACACATCCTGTTTTAAAAAGTACATGTCAACTTAAAACAGTGTTTAAAAATATCAAATAAATTCAAAAAAATGTAAAACTTTGGGAAATAATTGTAGACATGATAATAAACATGCTACAAAAACTGGTTTTTAAAAAACACCTCCCAAATGAGTAATCTCTTTATTTTTCAAAATAATCCAAAACATGAAAATGTAAACATACATGTTTTGACATTTGACTACACCATATTTTAAAACTTCATAAACTAATTTTATAGACTTAATAGAAGATGTCTATTATGATTGTTAAATTTATAAACTAGAATACACTATTTTCACATATAACCATGAAAAATATATATATGTATATGTGTTGTTCATTTTCATGTATATGTGGCAAAACACATTGTTTATCAAAACCAAACATGGTATCTATGAAACATGTATGTATGTATATAAATAAGTATTTGTTTCATATTTAAACTAGAAAACCATAAAACCAAAACTTGTGTATATATATATAACTATATATATACAAAGAAACCAATAAAATGCGTGTGTATATAATTGAGCTTAAAGTACCAACACACATAATATAAACCTAAACTAACTTACCCAAGCTAGAAGGTCTTCAATATAGCTCCACTTGGTAAACTGTGCGGATAAAGCTTGAACTTGGATCTTCAACTTGAAATGCATTGCTTCATTCTACTATTCCGCCAACCTCCATTGGATATGATCGTGAATGCTTGATTCCATCCATCCTCCGATACGTTGTTTGTCTACAATAAATAGAAAACCACAAAACAAGACAAACAACATTAGTCGTAAATTATTTGTTAAACATCATCAAAACAAGAAGGCCAACAAATACAGTTTATACTCATATGTTAACTGGAGTCTACATAGTTTAACCTCTTAGGGTATTGGAGTAAGGAGGATAAGTTTATACTCGTATACTCCTGGGAGTTTTAGAAATCAGTTTAACCTCGTGTACCCATTGGAGGTTCAAGGAGATGCAGTTTATACTCGTAAACTCATCAGAGTGTCGTAGTCGTGCTGAGAATGTATCGGATGTACGCCAGAGAAGCTCTTTGTGCGAGACAGTTTCTTTTGCCTCGCATGTGCGAGACAGGTATGACTACCTACGATGTTTCTATCAGACTGAATCTTTATCCACCTCCTTCAGTTTGAAACTTTTTCCGAAACCCTAGGAATAGAGTTTTCAAGCCTTCTTCTCTGTGGTAAGAGAAATTTCGGTTGGAGTTGAGATTAGCTCGCATGTTCAAATCCCGAGACCAATTGGTGAAGCTGATGCATCAGTGAATTTTGTACCTTATTATGATTACCGATTATGTTTATAACAAATAAGCATAATACTCATAGGATTTTTAGCATACCCTCAGCCATCAATGGGTTTGATGAACCTTTACCGATTACTGTTTGAATCGGGCTAGCATACAGATTATTTAAGTCTGTTCAGCATATAATGTTGTGCTAAAAGAGTAAATTATTTTAGTGTTATGATTTTGAATACATAGACTTAATCATCTCTCATAGGATGCTCATAAGATTTTCGGCAAACCCTCAGCATCAATGGATTTGACATATCTTTACCGATTACTGTTTGAATCTGGCTAGCTTGTAAATTATTAAACCTGTTTCACATGTAATGTTATGCAAAAAAAATAAACTCTCTTAGACTTGGTGCTATGATTTTGAATACATAGATTTTGTTATTTTTACGCGAAATGACTAACCGACAATACGTGTTAGGCGTAGACTTATCTCTGATTAGGGATCGAGATAAATTCCCTCAGACATAGATTTTGGTGTCATTTTCACGAAAAAGACTAATCGGCAATACCTGTTAGGCATAGACTTATCTCTATTTAAAGATTAACATAAAGTCTCCAGACATGGATTCTGGTGTCTTTTTTGTGGCAAAAGACTAACCAGCAGTATGTGTTAGATGCATGCTTATCGCTATTTAGGGATCAAGATAAAGTCTCCCATGCATGAAAAGTATAGATTTTTATGCTAGAAAATGGTGTCTTCTCTTGGGGCAAAGACGAACCCGGTGCCGGAGAGGAAGAATTTTATATTCTATCTCCTGCTGTAAAAGAAACATAAAGTGGGATCTTCACTTCGAGAATCTTGAATGGTAAAACTAAGAGTAGAATCTCTACTCTGAGAATTAAAAAGATTTAGATAACCCTAATTGTTTAAAGGTTTGACTATACAATCTGAAAGTGAATTTCTCATTTATCGAGATGGAATTCTAACTTTGGCCCTAATTGTTTAAAGATTTGACCAAGTGGAAGTTTGAGACGACCCTAACTATTTAAAGGTTTGATTGGTCAATTTGGAAGTGGATTTCTCGTTCATGGAAGGAATCGAGAGGGGATTTTGGTTGTGGTCCTAACTGTTTAAAGGTTTGACCGAATAGGATTGGAATGACCCTAGCTATTTAAAGGTTTAATTGTCCAATTTAGAAGTGGACCTCTCATTTATGGAAGGAATCGAGGGGGATTTTGGTTGTGGTCCTAACTGTTTAAAGGTTTGACCAAGTGGGAATGGAGAAACGACCGTAACTGTTTAAAGGTTTAATCGTCCAATTTAGAAGTGGACCTCTCGTTTATGGAAGGAATCAAGGGGGGTTTTGGTTGTGGTCCTAACTATTTAATGGTTTGACCAAGTGGGAATGGAGTAATGACTGTAACTATTTAAAGGTCTATTCATCCGATGTGGAAGTGGACCTCTCTTTGATGTGAGGAATCGAGAGGGGATTTTGGTTGTGGTCCTAACTATTTAAAGGGTTGACTAAATAGGATTGGAATGACCCTAACTGTTTAAAGGTTTAATCGTCCAATTTAGAAGTAGGCCTCTTGTTGATGGGAGGAATCAAGAGGGGTTTTGGTTGTGGTCCTAACTATTTAAAGGTTTGACCGAATGAGATTTGGAACAACTTTAACTGTTTAAAGGTTTAATCATCTAATTTAGAAGTGGACCTCTAGTTCATGGAAGGAATCGAGAGGGGATTTTGGTTGTGGTCCTAACTGTTTAAAGGTTTGACCGAGTGGGAGTGGGGTAGTACAAATAACAGTGGGAGTGTTAATTTGTATAGATCACTATGTCAATACAGTTGGAGTTTCTTGTGTTAAGTTGCAAGGACTTTAACATGAGGGGGTTTGAAATTTCCAATACTATATTTGGATTCTAACAATGGAAGTGTTGAGTGCACAAACACAACTGGAGTTTGAATGGATGTAATAGTGAAGAATTTTCTGGGCCCATCGTTAATTGATTTGATCAGTGAGGGATTTTATAATGGAGGACTGTGAATCGTCAAGCACTTCACAATTACATAGTGGTGGTTTCACGAGGGAAAATTAACTTGATGAACTCATTGAATCTCATCTTGACGAAAGAGTGCTCTAGGAGTCACAATGGAAGGGTTTTAATCATCTTAAAAATGATTAAATAGCCACAGTGGAGGTTCTTAATCATTTTTTATCATGATTAATAATCAATTGGTTTTGGGTTATCCTTAAGAATACCCTGTGTAGTATTCTCCAGGTACTTCCCATTGGAATGCATTGAGGTATTCCACCCCCAACTCTTTGGTGAACTTGAATCCAATTGTATTTGGCATGTTGCTTGGTTATCCTTAAGAACATTATGTGTAATATTCTTCAAGAACTTCCCGTCAAAGGTAGGGAACAATTTAACATCGTATACCAGTTGGATGTTTGGGAAATAGTTTATACTCATATACCCGTTCGAGTAAAAAGGAGGAGCAGTTTAATCTCACATACCTGTCGGAGGATAGGTCATCTTTATTTAGCTTGTTTTGCCTTTATGACGCCAGAGCCAATTAAGGCTTGTATTTTAT
The DNA here is from genome assembly GCF_001876935.1 of Asparagus officinalis. Taxonomy (NCBI): domain Eukaryota; kingdom Viridiplantae; phylum Streptophyta; class Magnoliopsida; order Asparagales; family Asparagaceae; genus Asparagus; species Asparagus officinalis. Next base: position 8,866,079 of record NC_033803.1, on the reverse strand, counting down.
TTTTGAGGCCGAAGAAAGCCTTAGTGGGATGAAGAACCCTCTTGTGGTATGCATAGTATTTTGGATCTGTAATACTCTTAGCTCCCTCCTGATCTTTAATAGGTGGTAGCTCAATTTTGTCATTGGTGAGGAGGTACTTCAAGATGGTTGGAACTTTATCATCTTTGAAAGAATACTCCTTGTGGAACCTTGGATCAGGAGTCCTTCACTGTTTCTGAGGTTGTTGTTGTGACATTTGATTAACATCAACAGCAACCACAGGTGCTGTCAGCTGGCTTCTCTTGGCTTTCTTTCTTCTGAGGAAGCGCTCGACCTGTTCTCCACATAGTTTTAATTCCTTCCAGGTGGTTGAGGGGACAACCCCTATGACATTGAGGACGTTGAGGGAGAGATTATGATGGTAGGTTTGGAGTATAAACTCTTTTGTGACCAAATCTTGGTAATTCATCACCTTATTTTAAAAGCATTTGACGAAAGTGTCAACTAACTCTCTATTCTTTTGTTTCTCATCTAGAAGAGCTCCAATTGACACTTCAGTGTCATCATCGAAGAAATTGTTGAGGAATGAGTTTTCCATATCGTCCTAACAGTTGATGCTTCCCGACTTGAGATGTCGATACGAATCGAAGGCGTTCCTTTGAATGGTGCCTATAAATGACCGAATCATTAAGGGTTCGTGTATGAACTCCTCTGTAACCATATCTCGTCAATTCATCACCTTATTTCGAAAGCGTTTAACGAAGGTGTCAACTGACTCTCCATTCTTTTGCTTCTAATCTATAAGAGCTCTAATTGACACTTCAGTGTCATCATCAAAGAAATTGCTGAGGAATGAGTTTTTCATATCATCCCAGCAGTTGATGCTTCCTGGCTTGAGACGTTGATACCAATCGAAGGCGTCCCTGTGAAGGGTGTCTATAAATGACCGAATCATCAAGGTTTTATATCCAGAGATCATTCCCAAGTAGGACTTGAAGTAGATTAAATGCTGAGTGGGCGAACCTCTCCCGTCAAACGGCGTGAAGTTAAATAGATTGAATTTCGCCGGGTACAGAATTGAATCCCACTCTCTTGGGTATAGATATGGGATACCAGTCTTCTTCACCTCTTGAGCAGTTATTAAGGCATTAATTTTGCTTTCCAGATCCTTCATCTTTTTATCCTCGCTTGCATCTTTCTTTGGACGATTTTAGGGAGGAACAACGGGGCCACCCCCAGCATTGTTATTGTCAATGGGACCACCTCCAGCATTTTGGTCAACAGGAGGGGTATTAGCGTTAGGATTTTCATCCATGTTTGAATCACTACATCCTTCATTAGTAGCACTATGATGGCTAGATTCACCAATCTGATTTGATAAGGCTTGAATCTGTTGATCATATAATCCCCTTAGCCGTTGCACAGTCATTTCCATTTCGAAGTTGAAATTCTCTTTCTACTTGGACAAAGCGTCTTTGAGTATTTTGGCCATTTGTTCAGCATTGATCATGAACGCCTAATGAGATTGTCTTGTGTTGGACATCATATTATCAGAAGCGATCTCGGAGTTGGCGTCTGACGTTTCATCCTTCGATGAGTGTCCTCTATTCGGTTTATGTCGTCTAGTTCCTGACCGTAACCAAGCGATGTGCTGAGATGCCTCCGATAAAGAGTTAGGGCTATAACGCCTTGTCGATTTTCCTTTATCGGTCACATTAATGGTAACTTTTAGAAGCTCGTCATCATGACCGGCAGATTTCTTCTTGTAGAAGCATCTTGATTTAGATTTGAACACTTCAATGGAGATTCTTTTAAATACTGAGACCCTCCGTAGAGCAGTCTCAGGGCATCTACACTCTGATAATATTGTCCTGATTAACCTCTCACAAGGACAATGAGAATCTAATTTATTTGTACCCACAGCCTGATAGTACAACTCATCGATGTTGTGGTCAGAGCAACCTATCAGCTATTGGTTTGAGTCTCTAGGTATAACGTTGCCATTTGACAGACATGTTTTCTTCTGAATAGGTAACTCCTTGTTGGTGTTCGCAGGAGTCACACGTTTGGAATCGCCCCTTGGCGAAGGTGGAACCTTAACGTGCTCCCGGTCTTCCACACGCATCTCCAAGTAAGAGGTTACTGGAATAAGCTTGTTGGGAGGACGTATACAACCCCCACTCTGAAGAGTTGCTCGTGGTTTATTCATCGGACCTAAGTGTTCTTTGACAGGAGTCTTGCCTCGATCTTCGTGTAGGAACGAAATTCTAAATTTGTATAGATCCACGCTACGGTTGGGCTTCACCCAAGGTAGAGGACCAACAGGAGGGGGATCAGAAGTTAATGAAGGTTGGAAAGCAGCCTTGGAGCTGGAATTAGATGAGAGACATGACTAGTGCCTCTCCCCAAGTGGAGGCGTCATGTTTATTTTTAGTATCATTTTTGCCGTTGTTTTGGCCTTTGGCACCCAAACTTGTTTAGAATTTGGTAATTTTTTAACCACCTCTTCTTTTTGTAGCTCTTGTGCCTTTTGCATAAGGATCCGTGTATGTGCAAGAAGTGCATGACGATTCTTGATGCGCTCCTCAAGAGTAGAACGAGTTTGTTTGACACGAACCCATTTGTTAGTTGACGGTTTGGAGGAGGAACCCATTGCTTGTTGTGGTGACGGCTTAGTGGTTTGGCGCCTTCTGAATTATAAGTCTGCTTGATAGCGGAGTCCATCGACTTCAGCACCAGCTTTGACTATTCCGAGTAGCGATAGGACGTTCGTCGTCTACATAGATGCATCGTCAATAGGCTTAGGAGGTGTATTGATGTAGGCTCAGAGGGTAGTAGCATATATTTCATGGTAGTTGAGGGTGCATGAGCAGAACTATCCCACTCATGATTTAGAGTTAGCAGTAGTAGTATTTGCATTGAAGTCATGGAGACACTACTTTTATGGAGTGCAGTTTGAGCTGTTCACAGACCATCAAAGTCTGAAGTATCTTTTCTCTCAGAAAGAACTCAACCAGAGACAGAGGAGATGGATTGATTTTATAAAGGACTACGAGTTCGCGATTCAGTATCACTCGGGGAAGGCGAATGTCGTAGCAGATGCTTTGAGTAGGAAGCGTCGACATCGGGTTTTGGCTTTGAGGTGTTCATTGTATAGAGATCTTCTTACTCTTAGCCAGTTTGATTTCAGACCCAAGATCGGTGGAGCCAGTACATTTTTGGGAGCAGTGTCAGTTCAGCTATCTTGAACTACCAGAGTAGTTAGAGCTCAGCTGGAAGACTCTTGGATTCAAATCCGAAAGAAGGAGATTTCCAAAGAGCCTAAGGTTGATTGGACCATTGGAACAGATGGAGGTCTACGGATGAAGGGTATACTGGTTATGCCATCCAGTGCTGAGCTAAAGAGAGAGCTATTTGATGAGGCACATCGTACTAGGTACATAGTACATCCAGGGACCACTAAGATGTACAAGGACTTGAAGAGACACTTCTGGTGGAGTGGTATGCGTAGAGAGATTGTAGAATATGTGGTTAAGTGTTTTACCTGTCAGCAGGTGAAGGCAAAGCATCAGAGACCAGCAGGAACATTTCAGCCTTTACCCATCCCAGAGTAGAAATGGGCGGATATTTCTATGGACTTCATTGTAGGGTTGCCAAAGTCGAAGAAGGGGAATTATTCTGTTTGGGTGATAGTAGACCGGTTGAAGAAGTGAGCACATTTTATTCCAGTGAGGACTACTTATACCGCCGAGGCATATGCGAGGATATTTATTCGGGAGATAGTTCGGCTTCATGGAGTTCCAGACATGATCGTGTCGGATCAAGGTTCAGTGTTCACTTCGCATTTTTGGAGGAGTTTCCAGGATTCGTTTGGCAGTAGACTATCTTACAGTAGTGTTTTCCACCCACAGACAGATGGTCAGACGGAGAGAGTGAATCACGTGTTGGAAGATATGTTGTGGGCTTATGTCATTGACTTTCAGGGCTGCTGGGAGGAGCATATTCTACTGATAGAGTTCGCTTATAACAATAGTTATCAAGCAACGATTGGTATGGCCCCATATGAGGCATTGTACGGGAGACCTTTTAGATCACCGATATGTTGGGCAGAGCCGGAGGGTAGCTTAATGCTTGGACCAGAGCTAGTGAGACAGACTACTGAGAAGGTAGCATTGATCACAGAGAGGATTTTAGCTGCCCAGAGTTAGCAGAAGGGCTATGCAGATAAGAGATGAAGACCCTTGGAGTTTTAGGTTGGAGATGCAGTTATGCTGAAGGTATCGCCTATGAAAGGCGTTCAGCGATTCGGGAGGTGGGGAAAGCTTGCACCGAGGTATATTGGACCCTTCCAGATTTTAGAGCACATTGGAGTTGTGTCATACAGACTAGATCTCCTAGCATCGATGTCTAGTATACACAATGTATTTCATGTTTCTATGCTCAAGAAGCACTTGCATGATGAGGAGCAGCAGAGAGTATTGGATGCACCTGAGATTGAGCTTCAGGATGATTTATCTACTATTGAGATTCCAGTTGCTATACTTTCCAGAGAGGACAAGAGGCTTAGAAACAAGGTAATTCCTTTGGTGAAAGTCAAGTGGAACCGAAGAGGCGTTAAGGAGATTTCTTGGGAGCGCGAGGAGGACATGCGTCGCGACTACCCACACATGTTTAAGCAGGTAAAATGAATTTGTGTGTGACTTATATATATAATTTATGATTTGCATGTATGACGATGTTTATACTTAACACTAAAATGAGAGTATTATCACTTATCTCCTAAGTACTTGGAACATATGGTATATATATGAGGGGTTCCTTGTTTGGATTTTTTGCTCAATGTACTTAGAACATATGGTATTTACGTTTTAGATGGTTAAGTGTAGACATCAGAGATAATTTTTCGGAGCGCGAATATTTATGATGCACAACTTCCTACACCTATTGAGGAAGCAGATTAATTTATGTATGTGACTATATGTGTAGTTATATTTAGATTTAACGCCAGAATGAGGATATTTTCGCTTAATTCCTAATCTCATGGAACACATGATATATATATATGGGGGGTTCCTTGTTTGGATTTTTCACCCGACGTACTAGTTCCATTTGATTAAGGGTTGAGTGGGAATATGGTTATTCTGGATTGTTAAATATAAATATCGCTATTTGCCTATCTAGAGTAATGTATTGATTTAATTATGATTTCCGAATTTCGAGGACGAAATTCTTTTAAGGAGGGAAGAATGTAAAACCCCGTATTTTGTTAGAAGTATATGTGAACTATTAGTGATAAATAGTTCTATTTATGGTAAATAACTTGAGGTCATGGATATACTTGGTAACAAGTTTCTAGACATGTATAAGTGTGGTTTCATAAAGTTCGTGCATTAGTTTTGGCTGAATAACAAAACATGCACGAATATGGAAATAAGTGTCTGCTCAGTCGACTTATGAGTCGACTCATGAGTCGACTAATGAGTCGACTGATGGGTCGACCTATGAGTCGACTGACGGGCTGATTTCTAGATTTTCTTTTATTTACGGGTTGGGTTGGTTTTGTTTCGGGTTTGACCGCTTATATAAAATCTCTCCTACCTGAAACCAACCCGAAAACTCATCAGTTATCAGAGAAACCCTAGCCCCTCTCTCCCCTTAAAACCCTAGTTCGTTTTTGGCAATTTTTAGGGGATTTTTCGGAGAATTTCAGCGGGATTTGACGAGGTTTAGCATAGGAGATCTTTCTCTCTCAGATTAAGTATATCTTATTGAGTTTTCTTTTGGATTTATTGAGCCTAAATCAATATTTTGCATATAAAAGTATATCTATATAGTATTTGATGCGAGAAATCAATTGTTTTAATTAATAAAAGTTCACCAATGTTTTGTAACCTAGATCCAGATCTGGAATTTGTTTTAAACATGGTTTCTTGTGATTTATTGTTTTCAAAACGTTTTTAAACATGAGTGAATATGTTTAGGATTTTAATGCAAGATAATCATGCAAATATTTCGTTTTAGTTTAATACATATGTGTAAGAATCGTGTTTACATTGCTAAGACTAATGAAGATGATCTTTAGGTTAGAATTTTTTTACAAATAATTATGTATGCAGAAAATAGGGGATTTCCTGCTCAGTCGACCAATCAGTCGACTTATCAGTCGACTCATGAGTCGACTGATGGGTCGACCAATGAGTCGACTGACGGAAAATTTCCAGCAACCTTTTTTTGTTTTTTTGTTCTGTCTCGTCGATCGATAAGTCGACTAATAATCCCAGTCAACTCATGAGTCGACTGACGAGGAAATTTTCCAGTTTTCCTCAGTTTGGATCTGTTTGGTTTGGTTTGGTCTGTTTCAGTTCAACTGAATCTACTTATGTATGTTTACTGTTATTGCATGCTCTTATGTGAATGAGGAGTCACCTCGAATATATGGCATTATGTATGTTTACTGTTATTGCATGCTCTTATGTGAATGAGGAGTCACCTCGAATATATGGCATTCGACATTTTAGATTTTATTTCTATTGCATGCTCTTATGTGAATGAGGAGTCACCTCGAATATATGGCATTCGACATTTTAGATTTTATTTCGCATCTCTTCATGTGAGATGTCATGCGGACACCAGTTTGGGTTTACACACCGAGTCACGTGTGAGATTAGTGAATATGCACCTGTTCATATATTTCATCTAGTCCATGTGTTAGGCAATTATGATGTGTAGTTCATGTGTTGGACATTTATCATATTCAGTCCATGTGTTGGACAGTTTTCATATGCAGTCCATGTGTTGGACACCTATTACATCAGTTTAGACCTTCAAAGTTTACACTGACACTTACATAGACTGGATACGACATTTATACGAGTTGTGACACGACACCGTAATTAAGTCTGAGATGAGTTTGCCTTCTTTTATTAATATTTCTTGTATTAGATTTTGGGTTTGGTATTTAGGGATGTACAATTTGAGATACAAGGTATATACATGAGGGTTTCCTTGTTTGGATTATTTCGCTCGACGTACCTATGCTCGTGTTGTAACTTCCTAAATACTAAAATCCTCTTATACATATGTACTTAGAATCTAAGCTACATGGTATATACATGAGGGTTTCCTTGTTTGGATTATTTCACTCGACGTACTTATGCTCACATTGTAATTACCTAAATAGAATTTGTGATTATATATAAATGTTATAACTGTATTTTCTGTATACTACGAGCCCTTTCCTTTGGGGTTGGTTGTGATGTTGCTCGCTAGCACTTTGACGCTCGTTGTCCCTTCCCTTTCCCTTTCAGATAACGAGCCCGGAGCCTGGAGAGTCGTAGGTTGATGGCGAGGCACTTTAGCTTTAGCTATTCTATTATAGTTATATTTTACTTTTGAGCTCCACTGTAGAATTTGGTTAGACATTTTGAGAGTTTATTCTAGAAGTTGTAAAGGCTGTGTGCCTTATTTCCTTTTATTCAGACATTTGTAATTGAGACTTGTTGAGAAGTTCCGGTTTATTCACTTCAAACATTGACTTGTACTTTAGTACGTTAAATGATGAAGTATTAATTTGATCTCTATTATTTCATCAGTTGACTCTTGTATTATCTTTTACTTGCTTTTGTACCTACACCTGTTATTTGACTCTACTAGAGAGATAGTAATTGTGATGGTGAAACATGTTATTACGCGGAGTGGTGCATGGCAGGTTTGACATTCTTGGTTTTACCTTGGACTTCAGCCTTGTGTGAACCCAGGGGCGTCACAGAAGGGACGGAAAACCCGGTTCATCAAGTCCATGAATACCGCGGGTGCATTGGTCAGTCCGAATAGCATGACCACGAACTCGAAAGATCCATATCGAGTAAGAAAGATGGTTTTGGGAATATTCATTTCCCGAACCCGCAACTGATGATAACCAGAACAAAGATCAATCTTCGAGAAGAACTACGCTCCCTGCAACTAGTCGAACAAGTCATCAATCCTAGGTAATGGGTACCTATTCCGGATAGTGACCTTGTTCAACTCTCTATAAGTAATGGGTACCTATTCCGGATAGTGACCTTGTTCAACTCTCTATAATCAATGCACAATCTCATACTACCGTCCTTCTTCTTTTGTTCAACTCTCTATAATCAATGCACAATCTCATACTACCGTCCTTCTTCTTCACGAAGAGGACCGGTACGCTTCACGGAGAATGACTCCGACGAATAAAACCCTGAGCTAACAACTCGTCCAACTGGGTCTGAAGCTTCCTCATCTCAGCAGGTGCTATGCGATAGGGTGCGCGAGATATCAGGGCTATGCCTGGCTGCAACTCAATACATAACTCAACCTCTCTCACAGGAGGTAGTCTAGGTATGTCCTGAAAGATATCCTGATACTCTAAGACAACTCTAGTCTCTAATAAACCAACACCCTGATCCCGTCGCATCACCTCCTCGATGTACGTCAGAAATGACTCCGCAAAACGGTTGCCCTGAAAGGTTGCTACAATCATCTCGGACCCATCAGACACTCGCAAAATGACTGTCTTCGCAAAGCAGTCAATACTAACATGGTAGGAAGACAACCAATCCATACCAAGGATGACATCGAACTCGAACATATGCCACATTATCAAATCGACAACGAACTCCGACTCATCTAAACTGATAGTACACCTCCTACAAACGCTCTCCAGAAGCGATATCTCACCTAAATGGTTGGAAACTGATAAAGGGGTGTCTAATGGCTGAGCTACGAGCTAGAATCTAGACATAAAATCATACAAAATGAAGGAATGCGAAGCTCCCGAATCGAAGAGAATACGGGCGGGAAAAGAATTCACAAGGAATGTACCCTCCACTACTGCTCTGCTAGCCCCATGATCATGCGGTACTACCACATATACTCTGCCTGTGGCTGGAGTCTTCTCTACTACTGGTGCTGGAGAATACGGAACTATCTACCCCTGAGGAACCTCCTGAACTGCACGAATTTGCCCCTCAGTCCTCTGAACTGCTGGCGGTACCTTAAGTCTCGTCTGCTAGCACTGACCTCTGCTCTGCTATCGCTGCTGCTCATGGTTCGGATCCTTGCCCTGCTGGGCTCCCGCTGGTGCGCTACGGCACTCTGATGCCTTATGTCCAACCTTGCGACAGTTAAAACACACTCCCTGGAACTTGTGTTGCTGATGCGCTCTCTGATCCTGCTGGGGTCCCTTCTTTTGAGGGCCTTGCTGCTACTGCTGGGATCCAAAAAAAGGCCTCTTGTTATTGCCCTTATCCCATGTCTGCCCTACCTTGGTCTTCCCTTCCTTCTCCTTCTGAAACATGGCAGTCTCAATCTCCTGTGAGGTGCGGCTTCTGCTACCTCTCGAACTGAATAGAACTTCCTCGAGATGAGGTATCGACGAAGATTAGGGCGGAGCCCTGCTATGAACATCTGAGCCTAGCGCTCTCCTGTCTGCCACATGCCCGTGAAGTGCAGCAACTCCATAAATCTGCTCTCAAAATTTGCCACTGACATATCCCCCTGAGTCAACCGGGATAACTCAAACTCCTTCCCCGTCCGTGCTGCAGAAGAAATATATTGTCCATCAAAGACATAATTAAAGTCCTCCCATGCAAGGGTCATCCGGTGCTCTGGATTGAACTGGAGTCTATACCATCTCCCGGCGTCTCCCTTCAGGCGGTAGGACGCCAATCTCTGCTTCTAGACCGAATCCATATTAAGTATATCGAGGATGTTTCTCACATCCTCCTTCCACTTATGGGCTGCAAGAGGATCTGCTGACCCCTAGAACTCTGGTGCTCTCATCTTCTGGTACCTCTTAACCATACGGAGCCAAGTCTTATGCTCTGTGGCTCTATCTAGGATTGCTGGTGGAATAGCTACAAGTGCGGCCTCTAGGGGTCTCTCACTGATAGGAACTGCTGGTGTCCTCTGCGGCTGATCTGCTGGTAGTGGTGGTGGTGGTGTCGGTGGCGCGATATGACTCGCCACAAGCTCCTCATTTGCTTCCATTCTAGCTACGATGGGAGCCATGAGATCAATAAGATACTAGGGAGCCTGCTACAGCTCAGGTGGTGACTGCTGTGGCTCCCTGCTGCGACTCTGCCTGTCCAGCTCTCCAAGTACGAGGTCTACCACGTCCTGCTATCTCTCTGATCATAAGAAAACAAGAGTTTATGAGTCAAAATAGACATATATACATACATAACATATCACAATATGATTTTCACAACAATTTAGTATTCACAAAAATACTTTAAATTTACACAAAAATAATTGTCATAAAAAATTCTCAAATTTTTAGATATACGCATATATCGTCCTCACTCATACTAGGAAATCCTTAGCGGACTCTATACATGAATCCTAAGAAACTCTATCCTAGCTCCATGACTCAACACACGATGATCCCAAGGATACAGGAACTAGAGCTCTGATACCAACTATGACGCCCCTGGGTTCACACAAGGCTGCAGTCCAAGGTGAAACCAAGAATGTCAAACCTGTCATGCACCACACCGTGTAATAATATGTTTCACCATCATAATTACTATCTCTCTAGTAGAGTCAATAAAAGGTGTAGGTACAAAAAGAAAGTAAAAGATAATACTGAAATCAACAGATGAAATAATAGAGATCAAATTAATATTCCATCAACTAGCATACTGAAGTACAAGTCAATATCTGAAATAAATAAACTGAAGTACTCAACAAGTCTCGAATACAAATTGTCTGACAAGAGGTATTAAGGCACATAGCCTTTACAACTTCTAGAATAAAACTCTCAAATGTCTAAACAAAAGTCTACAGTGAAGCCCAAAAGAAAATATAGCTAAACAGACAGTTGAAGCTAGAATGCATCGCCATCAACCTGCGATTCTTCGAGCTCCTGACTCATTACCTGAAAGGGGGAGGGACAAAGAGCGTCAAAGCGCTAGCGAGCAACATCACAACCAACCCCAAGTGAAAGGACTCGTTTAATTGTAATTTACCTACGTATAAGAGGATTTTAGTATTTAGGAAATTACAACATGAGCATAGGTACGTCGAGTGAAATATTCCAAACAAGAAAACCCTCATGTATATACCTTGTATCTCAAATTGTAAATCCCTAAATACCAAACCCAAAATCTAATGCAAGCACAATAATAAAAGAAGACAAATTCATCTCAAAACTTAATTACGGTGTCATGTCACAATTCATATAAGTGTCATATCCAGTCTATACAGGTATAAGTGTTAACTCAAGGTCTAAACTGATGTCCAACACATGAACAAATAGGTGAATGTCCAACACGAGGACTGAAATGGATTATAGTCCAACACAAGGACTTCAATGGATTATAATCCAACACGAGGACTGAACAAACTGTACAAGTATTGATGAGATAGGTGGAAGGATATACCTATACGAAATTTCAGACGTGCCTCGGTGTGTAAACATAAACTCGTATCCGCATGTCTTCTCACATGTAAAGATACAAGTTAACCAATAATTTCTAATACCCATTATTTGAGGTGACTCCTCATTCATATTAAAGCACACAACCTCAATAAACAAGCATAAACAGTTTCAGTTAAACTGAAATAACTCAAACAGATCCAAACTGAGGAAAAACTAAAAATCTCCTCATCAGTCGACTCATGAGTCAACTAGGATTGGTCGACTCATTGGTCGACCAGACAAAACACAAAAGTAAAAATTTTCCATCAGTCAACTCATTGGTCGACTCATAAGTCGATTCATAAGTCGACTCATTGGTCGACTGAGCAGAAAATCCCCAGTTTTCTGCTTATGATGATTATCTACAAAAATGATAAACTAAAGTTCTTTTTGTCATATCAAGCAATATATTTCTGATTCTAACACATATGTATCAACAGAAAATGAGAGATTTTGTATGTAATATCTTACATTAAAACCCTAAACATATTTATACATGTTTAAAAACATATTGAAAACATTAAATCACATGAAACCCACATTTAAAACTAATTCCAGATCTGGATCTACATTACAAAAACTTTGGTGAGCTTTTTACTAACTGAAAAGTAACTAATTCCAGATCTGGATCTACATTACAAAAACTTTGGTGAGCTTTTTACTAACTGAAAAGTATAGATATTGCAGCTTATAATGTAAAGCATCTATTTTTATGCACAAAAACACGTTTTAGGTTCAAAAATAAGAAATAAAAACTCAAAGAAACTATACAAACAGTGGGTAAGGACTGGGCGAGATGTTACTCGCCTCTGATATGATGCACAACTCTTGGATCTGCCAAAGCACGATCTCCTTCGCTGCACTGCACGAAATCCTGTGCAAACTCCTACGAAAATCCTCCAAAAATCGTCAAAAATAAACTAGGGTTTGAAGGGAGAGAGGGGCTAGGGTTTTTCTCTGGGATCTGATGAGTTTTTAGGTTTGATTTCGGGTAGGAGAGATTTTATATAAGCGGTCAAACCCGAAACAAAACCAAACCAAACCCGCAAAAGAAAAGAAAAACTGGAAATCAGTCCGTCAGTCGACTCATAGGTCGACTCATCAGTCGACTCATTAGTCGACTCATAAGTCGACTGAGCAGACATTTCCCAGATTCGTGCATGTTTTGCTAATCTGTCAAAACCAATGCACAAAACTCTATAAAATTACACTCATACTTCTCTAATAACTTGTTATCAAGTATATCCATGACCTCAAGTCCTTTACTACAATAGAATTATTTATCACTAATAATTCACATATACTTCTAACAAAAATATACGGGGTTTTACAAATTCTTTCTTCCTTGGTGATTTTTTTCTACTTTAATGGGCTTTCTAAGTGACCATTCAACGAGTTTTAGGCCAATGGATCCCAACACAATTAGGCTTATGTCATTAAGTATGGAAATACTCCTTGGACTTAATTACTCAGTCAGCTTAGACTTTGTAAGATAGAATCATCTTAAATTCAAGAGTTTTTTTTGTGCCCATTTTCCGCACTCTTCTTTTGTAATGATATTTTTTAATTATTATTATATATGTATATATATATTCTGAAAAATATGTAAATCAAGACACTTTGAAAAATTATTTTCAACTCTAAGCTAAGCATGCAAAAATTTCTTTATTTTAAATAAAAGTCCAAGTTAATGCTTAAGTAAAGTATACTACTTTGAAAATCATTTATTAAGAAATTTATTTAGAGTTATCATAAAAGGTAAACTTAAGTAAATAACCAACTAGGGATTAGAAAATTTATAATTTATCAAATAAATTAATTATTACTTAACTCTATCAATTTGACAAGTGACAATATTTCTATAATTTTTTGAAGAAAGAAAAAGAAATAAAAAATGCAACTAAAAGGGTAAAATAAAGAGAAAAAAATAACTAATTCTCACCCCAACACCTAAATTTTGCATTGTCCTCAATGCAAAATATATATTTATTTATTTATTTCATTTCTTTTTCTTTTTTTCAAATTTTTTTTCTTTCTTTTTTTTTTATTTTTTTTTACAAAACTGAACAAGAAACTCTAAAATGATAGAAGATTTTATTATGCTTAAATAAACAAAATAAACAATGTAGAGAGAAATATTCAACATGAAGAGCTCGTGTTTCACATTGAATCCTACCTTATTGCTGAAAATTCTTTCCCAGGTTTTAAACAAATTCAAAATGATATAATCAACACTGTGCTGAAATTCCAAGCATATCGAGGTGTTCAATAATTCTTATGGCATTGGAAGGTAGGTATTATTGGTGTCATGCATTTTGAACATAGATTCTTGATTTATGAATGCTTATTTTCTAACAACTAATTTTTCTTTAACACTTTCCTCCACCCCAAGATTCAGGGCTAAGGTGTAAAAATTTGATTATTGTTTATTTTCCAAAAATCTTAGTTCATCAAGAAAGAGTTTTTCAAAATTTAGTTCAAAGCAGCAATTGTTTAACATAGTTTCTTTATTTTGACAAACCTGATCTGCTTTTCCTAATATTTTCAGCTCCTCACCGAAAAATTTCCTCAAAACTTAGATCTGACTCTTCTTGTTTGGATTATTTCGCTCGACGTACCTATGCTCGTGTTGTAACTTCCTAAATACTAAAATCCTCTTATACATATGTACTTACAATCTGAGCTACATGGTATATAAATGAGGGTTTCCTTGTTTGGATTATTTCGCTCGACGTACTTATGCTCACATTGTAATTACCTAAATAGGATTTGTGATTATATATATATGTTATAACTGTATTTTCTGTATACAACGAGCCCTTTCCTTTGGGGTTGGTTGTGATGTTGGTCGCTAGCGCTTTGACGCTCGTTGTCTCTCCCCCTTTCAGGTAACGAACCCGGAGCCCAAAGAGTCGTAGGTTGATGGCGAGGCACTTTAGCTTCGCCTATTCTATTATAGTTATATTTTACTTTTGAGCTCCACTGTAGGCTTTGTTTAGACACTTTGAGAGTTTATTCTAGAAGTTGTAAAGGCTTTGTGCCTTATTTCCTTTTATTCAGACATTTGTATTTGAGACTTGTTGAGAAATTCCAGTCTATTCACTTCAAACATTAACTTGTACTTTAGTATGTTAGATGATGAAGTATTAATTTGATCTCTATTATTTCATCAGTTGACTCTTGTATTATCTTTTACTTGTTTTTGTACCTATACCTGTTATTTGACTCTACTAGAGAGATAGTAATTGTGATGGTGAAACATGTTATTGCATGGTGTGATGCATGGCAGGTTTGACATTCTTGGTTTCACCTTGGACTGTAGCCTTGTGTGAACCCAGGGGCGTCATAGTTGGTATTAGAGCTCTAGTTCTAATATCCTTAGGATCATCTTGTGTCGAGTCGTGGAGCTAGGATAGAGTTTCTTAGGATTCATGTATAGAGTCCGTAAGGATTCCCTAGTATGAGTGAGAACGATATATGCGTATATCTCAAAATTCGAGGATATTTTTTTTATGATAACTATTTTGTGTAAGCTTAAAGTATTTGGGTGAATGTTAAATTGTTGTGAAAATCATATTGTGATATGCTATGTATGTGTATATGTCTATTTGTACTCATAAACCCTTGTTTTTCTTATGATCAGAGAGATGGCAGGACGTGGTAGACCTCGTACTCAGAGAGTTGGACAAGCAGAGTCGTAGCAGGCTCCACCTGAGCCACAGCAAGCTCAACCCGAGCCACAACAGGCTCCCCCCGAGCCGCAGTAGGCTCCCTAGTACCTTATTGATCTTATGACCCCCATCGTAGCTAGGATGGTAGCAATTGAGGAGCTTGTGGTTAGTCATATCGCGCCACCGACACCACCACCACCAGCAGCAGATCAGCCGCAAGGGATACCAGCAGTTCCTATCAATGAGAGACCCCCAGAGGCCGCACTTGTAGCTATTCCACCAGCAGTCCCAGATAGAGCCACAGAGCATGAGACTTGGCTCCGTATGGTTAAGAGGTACCAGAAGATGAGAGCACCAGAGTTCTAGGGGTCAGCAGATCCTCTTGCAGCCCATAAGTTAAAGGAGGATATGAGTAACATCCTCGATAAACTTAATGTGGATTCGGTCCAGAAGCAGCGATTGGCATCCTACAGTCTGAAGGGAGACTCTGAGAGATGGTATAGGCTTCAGTTCACTCCAGAGCACCGGATGACCCTCACGTGGGAGGACTTTGTTTATTTCTTCGATGGGTAGTATATTTTTTTTGCAGCACGGACTGGGAAGGAGCTTGAGTTGTCTCGGCTAACTCAGGGGGATATGTCAGTGGTAGATTTTGAGAGCAGATTTATGGATTTGCTGTACTTCACGGGCATGTGGCAGACGGGAGAGCGTCAAGCTCAGATGTTCTTAGCAGGGCTCTGCCCTAATCTCCATCGTTACCTCGTCTCGAGGAAGTTCTATTCAGTTCGAGAGTTAGCAGAAGCCGTCACCTCACATGAGATTGAGACTGCCATGTTCCAGAAGGATAAAGAATGGAAGACCAAGGCAGGACAAACCGGGGATAAGGGGAAGAACAAGAGACCTTTTTCTGGATCCCAGCAGTAGCAGCAAGGTCCTCATAAGAAGGGAACCCAGCATGATCAGAGAGCGCATCAGCAGTACAAGTTCCAGGGAATTTGCTATAACTTCCGCAAGGTCGGGCATAAGGCATCAGAGTGTCGCGGCGCACCAGCAGGAGGTCAGCAGGGCAAGGGCCCGAACCAGCAGCAGAAGCGATAGCAAGGCAGAGTTCAGGACCAGCAGGTGAGACTTGAGACATCGCTAACAGCACAAAAGACTGAGGGGCAGATTCGGGCAGTTCAGGAAGTTCCTCAAGGGCAAATAGTACCGTATTCTCCAGCACTAGTAGCAGAGCAGTCTCCAGCCACAGGCAGAGTATATGCGATAGTACCGTGTGATCATGGAGCTAGCGGAGCAGTAGTGGAGGGTACGTTTCTTGTGAATTCTTTTCCCACCCATATTCTCTTCGATTCGGGAGCTTCGCATTCCTTTATTTCGTATGATTTTATGTCTAGACTCCAGCTCGTAGCTCAGCCATTAAACACCCCTTTATCAGTTTCCACCCCTTTAGGTGAGATATCGCTTCTGGAGAGCGTTTGTAGGAGGTGTACTATCAGTTTAGATGAGTCAGAGTTCGTTGTCGATTTGATAGTGTTGCATATGTCCGAGTTCGATGTCATCCTTGGTATGGATTGGTTATCTTCCTACCATGTTAGTATTGAATGCTTTGTGAAGACAGTCAATTTGTGAGCGTCCGATGGGTTCAAGATGATTGTGGCAACCTCTCAGGACAACCGTTTTGCGGAGTCATTTCTAGCGTACATCGAGGAGGTGATGCGACGGGATCAGGGTGTTGATTTATTAGAGACTAGAGTTATCTCAGAGTATCAGGATGTCTATCAGGACATACCTGGATTACCTCCTGTGACAGAGATTGAGTTCTGTATTGAGTTGCAGCCAGGCATAGCCCCGATATCCCGCGCACCCTATTGCATAGCACCAGCTGAGATGATGGAACTTCAGACCCAGTTAGACGAGTTGTTAGCTCAGGGATTTATTCGTCGGAGTTATTCTCCATAGGGCGCACCGGTCCTCTTTGTGAAGAAGAAGGACGGTAGTATGAGATTGTGCATTGATTATAGAGAGTTGAACAAGGTCACTATCCAAAATAGGTACCCATTACCTATGATTGATGACTTGTTCGACCAGTTGTAGGGAGCGCAGTTCTTCTCGAAGATTGATCTTCGTTCTGGTTATCATCAGTTGCGGATTCGGGAGATGGATATTCCCAAGACCGCTTTTCTTACTCGATATGGATCTTTCGAGTTCATGGTCATGCTATTCGGACTGACCAATACACCTGTGGTATTTATGGACTTGATGAACCGGGTTTTCCGTCCCTTCTTAGATCAGTTCATGATTGTTTTTATCGATGACATCCTCATTTATTCGAGATCGGAGGCAGACCACGAGGAGCACCTATGATTAGCTTTGAGGACTCTGTAGGAGCATCAGTTATATTCCAAGTTCAGCAAGTGTGAATTTTCGCTTTCAGAAGTCAGATTTTTTGGCCATATCATCAGTAGAGAGGGCATAGCAGTGGACCCGGCTAAGGTTACAGTAGTTCTTGATTAGGAACCGCCGAAGACAGTGACAGAGATTCATAGCTTCTTGGGCTTAGCCGGTTATTACAGGAAGTTCATCCAGGACTTCTCAAAGATTTTAACGCCACTTACGCACCTAACAAAGAAGGGCATATAGTTCATTTGGAGTGCGGAGTGCAAGAAGGCCTTTGATATCTTGAAGACTAAGTTGACTTCAGCACCAGTTTTGACTATTCCGAGTAGCGACAGGACGTTCGTCGTCTACACAGATGCATCGTTGACAGGCTTAGGAGGTGTATTGATACAGGCTCAGAGGGTAGTAGCATATATCTCACGGCAGTTGAGGGTGCATGAGCAGAACTATCCCACTCATGATTTAGAGTTAGCAGCAGTAGTATTTGCATTGAAGTCATGGAGACACTACTTGTATGGAGTGCAGTTTGAGCTGTTCACAGACCATCAGAGTCAGAAGTATCTTTTCTCTCAAAAAGAACTCAACCAGAGACAGGAGATGGATTGAGTTTATCAAGGACTACGAGTTCGTGATTCAGTATCACCCGGGGAAGGCGAATGTCGTAGTAGATGCTTTGAGTAGAAAGCGTCGACATTGGGTTTTGGCTTTGAGGTGTTCATTGTATAGAGATCTTCTTACTCTTAGCCAGTTTGATTTCAGACCCGAGATCGGTGGAGCCAGTGTATTTTTGAGAGCAGTGTCATTTTAGCTATCTTGGAGTACCAGAGTAGTCAGAGCTCAGCTGGAAGACTCTTGGATTCAAATCCGAAAGGAGGAGATTGTAGTCAGAGCTCAGCTGGAAGACTCTTGGATTCAAATCCGAAAGGAGGAGATTTCCAAAGAGCCTAAGACTGATTGGACCAAGACTGATTGGACCATTGGAGCAGATGGAGGTCTACGGATGAAGGGTAGGCTGGTTATGCCATCCAGTGTTGAACTGAAGAGAGAGTTATTTGATGAGGCACATCGTACTAGGTACACAGTACATCCAGGGACCACTAAGATGTACAAGGACTTGAAGAGACACTTCTGGTGGAGTGGTATGCGTGGAGAGTTTACAGAGTATGTGGCTAAGTGTTTTACCTGTCAGCAGGTGAAGGCAGAACATCAGAGACTAGCAGGAATACTTCAGCCTTTACCTATCCCAGAGTGGAAATGGGAGGATATTTCTATGGACTTCATTGTAGGGTTGCCGAAGTCGAAGAAGGGGAATTATTCTGTTTGGGTGATAGTAGACCGGTTGAAGAAGTGAGCACATTTTATTCCAATGAGTACTACTTATACCACCGAGGCATATGCGAGGATATTTATTCGGGAGATAGTTCGGCTTCATGGAGTTCCAGACACGATCGTGTCGGATCGAGGTTCAGTGTTCACTTCGCATTTTTGGAGGAGTTTCCAGGATTCGTTTGGTAGCAGACTATCTTACAGTAGTGTTTTCCACCCACAGACAGATGGTCAGACGAAGAGAGTGAATCAGGTGTTGGAAGACATGTTGCGGGCTTGTGTCATTGACTTTCAGGGCAGCTAGGAGGAGCATATTCTATTTATAGAGTTCGCTTATAATAATAGTTATCAAGCGACGATCGGTATGGCCCCATATGAGGCATTGTACGGGAGACCTTATAGATCACTGATATGTTGGGCAGAACCGGAGGATAGCTTAATGCTTGGACCAGAGCTAGTGAGACAGACTACTGAGAAGGTAGCATTGATCATAGAGAGGATTTTAGTCGCCCAGAGTCTGCAGAAGAGCTATGCATATAAGAGACGAAGACCCTTGGAGTTTCAGGTTGGAGATGCAGTTATGCTGAAGGTATCGCTTATGAAAGACGTTCAACGATTCGGGAGGCGGGGAAAGCTTGCACCGAGGTATATTGGACTCTTCCGGATTCTGGAGCGCATTGGAGCTGTGTCATACAGACTAGATCTCCCAGCATCGATGTTTAGTATACACAATGTATTTCATGTTTCTATGCTCAAGAAGCACTTGCATGATGAGGAGCAGCAGAGAGTATTGGATGCACCTGAGATTGAGCTTAAGGATGATTTATCTACTATTGAGATTCCAGTTGCTATACATTCCAGAGAGGACAAGAGGCTTAGAAACAATGTAATTCCTTTGGTGAAAGTCCAGTGGAACCGTAGAGGCGCTGAGGAGATTTCTTGGGAGCGCGAGGAGGATATGCGTCGCGACTACCCACACATGTTTGAGCAGGTAAAATGAATTTTGGTATGACTTATATATATAATTCATGATTTGCATGTATGACGATGTTTATACTTAACACTAAAATAAGAGTATTATCACTTATCTCCTAAGTACTTAGAACATATGGTATATATATGAGGGGCTCCTTTTTTGGATTTTTCGCTCAATGTACTTGTTCCTTTTAGTTAGGGGTTAAGTGGGAATATTTACGTTTTAGATGGTTAAGTGTAGACATCGGAGATAACTTTTGGGAGCGCGAATATTTATGACGTGCAACTTCCTGCATCTATTGAGGAAGCTGATTGATTTATGTATGTGACTATATATGTAGTTATATTTAGATTTAACGCCAGAATGAGGATATTTCCGCTTAATTCCTAATCTCATGGAACACATGGTATATATATGGGGGGTTCCTTGTTTGGATTTTTCGCCCGACGTACTAGTTCCATTTGATTAAGGGTTGAGTGGGAATATGGTTATTCTGGATTGTTAAATATAAATATCGCTATTTTCCAATCTAGAGTAATGTATTGATTTGATTATGATTTCCGAATTTCGAGGACGAAATTCTTTTAAGGGGGGAAGAATGTAAAACCCCGTATTTTGTTAGAAGTATATGTGAACTATTAGTGATAAATAGTTCTATTTATGGTAAATGACTTGAGGTCATGGATATACTTGGTAACAACTTTCCAGACATGTATAAGTGTGGTTTCATAGAGTTCGTGCATTGGTTTTGGCTGAATAACAAAACATGCACAAAACATGTATAAGTGTGGTTTCATAGAGTTCGTGCATTGGTTTTGGCTGAATAACAAAACATGCACAAATCTGGAAATAATGTATGTTCAGTTGACTTATGAGTCGACTAATGAGTCGACTGATGAGTCGACCTATGAGTCGACTTACGGGCTGATTTCGGGTGTTTTTTTAGTTTGCGGGTCTGTTCGGTTTTGTATTGGTCTGACCGCTCATATATGATATCTCCTACCCGAGAACACCTTCAGAACTCAAAAACCTAGCCCCCATCTCTCCCTCTCAAACCCTAGCTCAGATTTTTGACATTTTGGAGGTGTTCTCGAAGGAGTTTGCACGGGATTTCGTGCAGTGCAGCGGAGGAGATCATGCTTTAGCAGATCCAGGAGTTTGTGCATCATATCAGAGGCGAGTAGCATCTCGCCCAACCCTACACCCACTGTTTGTATATCTTATTGAGTTTTCTTTTGGATTTATTGAGCCTAAATCAATATTTTGCATATAAAAGTATATCTCTATAGTATTTGATGCAAGAAATCAATTGTTTTAATTAATAAAAGTTCACCAACGTTTTGTAACCTAGATCCAGATCTGGAATTCGTTTTAAACATGATTTCTTGTGATTTAATGTTTTCAACACGTTTTTAAACATGAAAAAATATGTTTAGGGTTTTAATGCAAAATAATACATGCAAAACTTTCTTTTTTATTGATATACATGTGTTAGAATTGAATATATATTGCTGGACATGAACAAAGAGAACCATAGTTTTTATCAATTTTCGCAGATAATCATCGTAAGTAGAAAACTATGGATTTTCTGCTGAGTCGACCAATGAGTCGACTGATGAGTCGACTAATGAGTTGACTGACGGAAAATTTCCAGCAACCTTTTTTTTGTTTTTCTGTTCTGTCTAGTCGATCGATAAGTCGACTAATAATCCCAGTCGACTCATGAGTTGACTGACGAGGAAATTTTCCAGTTTTCCTCAGTTTGGATCTGTTTGGTTTGGTTTGGTTTGTTTTAGTTCAACTGAAACTACTTATGTATGTTTACTGTTATTGCATGCTCTTATGTGAATGAGGAGTCACCTCGAATATATGGCATTCGACAATTTAGATTTTATTTCGCATCTCTTCATGTGACATGTCATGCAAACACCAGTTTAGGTTTACACACCGAGTCACGTGTGAGATTAGTGAATATGTACTTGTTCATATATTTCATCTAGTCCATGTGTTGGGCAATTTAGGATGTGTAGTTCATGTGTTGGACATTTATCACATTCAGTCCATGTATTGGACAGTTTTCATATGCAGTCTATGTGTTGGACACCCATTATATCAGTTTAGACCTTGAGAGTTTACACTGACACTTACATAGGCTGGATACGACATTTATACGAGTTATGACACGACACCGTAATTAAATCTGAGATGAGTTTGCCTTCTTTTATTAATGTTTCTTGTATTAGATTTTGGGTTTGGTATTTAGGGATGTACAATTTGAGATACAAGGTATATACATGAGGGTTTCCTTGTTTGGATTATTTCGCTCGACGTACCTATGCTCGTGTTGTAACTTCCTAAATACTATGATTGCGCTTCAACGATGATATCCAAAGGAGGTTGGCGGAATGTCGGGTTGAAGCCTATACAATTCAAGTTAAAGATCAAATTTAAGCTTCATCCGCACGTGTACCAAGTCAAGCTTAATTGAAGATCAAGATTGCTTGGGTAATGTAGTTTTAGGTTTTATATTATGCGTGTTAGTACTTTAAGCTCAATCATATACACACATACACGCTTTGGTTTTGATTTTGTATATATATACAGTTATATATATACATATATGCTTTTTGGTTTAATAGGTTTCGAGTTTATATATGAAACAAATGAATAGAATTGGAAAATACTATTTTGTTTCATGTTTATATGCCTATATATGAATTCACCTTTAACAAGCTTATATTTAATGAAATCATATTTAGTGTTTTTGAATATATATTGCATAGAATATGCAATTTTATGGAAATATTGTATTTCTAGGTTATAGACTTCATAACAACATGTTATATCTTTTATCAAGTCTATACAATCATTTCATAAGGTTTCAAAATGTTGTTTAAGTCAAAATATCAAAATATCAATTTTCTGGTTTTCATGTTTTGGACTATTTTGTAAAATGATGATATTTTTCATTTGGGAAGTCCTTTTTCGAAACCAGTCGTTGTAGCATGTTTATTATCATGTCGATGGTCCAGTTTGTTTTCTTCGTGTTTTTGCTCTCATCGGTCGACCGACGAAATTTCCGGTCGACCGACAATAGATCCGTTAGACACTAACGGCTATTTTTCTGAGCTGTCTTCTGGGGACTGTTTTGTCATTTGGTTTGGGGTTTTTGTTGAGATCTTGAGTGGGTATAAATTCCCTATTGCTGATCTTTTTTTTTGACTAATGAAAAGAAGTTTTTAAAACAAGTTTTAAACAAGGGTTTAAAGTGTGTTTAAGGGTTTGTTTTGTTTGTGAAGAAGTTTTCACAAGTGGAGGAGATCATCTTCTTGTTTGGGCTTCAATCTCCATCTCTCCATCTTGTTATTCAGAGAAGAATCTCTAAACTAATTTCTAGCTACTTATTATTTTGTTTATAATTTCTATATGCTAGATTTTAATTGAGTTTAGTTTTGATTTTGATTTCACTCATTGTTTACACACACCCACTTGAGCTTATTGTATTTGCATACATAGTATATTAGGGTTGTGAGAAATTATAATATTGAGTTGTGCTTAATTGAGTTCTCATCTATTGTAGAGAACAAATTTATATTTGTTACATTGTGAGGTTGTTAGGTTTTCGGTGAGCTAGAAACCGAGTGTGTTGTGAAGTTTTCGGTGAACTAGAAAACCGAGTGTGAGGAGTGAACGTTGTTCGGTGGATACTGTGAGGTGTAAACGTTATTCGGGTGAACGTAGAAAACCCGGTTGTGATAGTGGATTTCTCCCCGGGAGTGGGGAGCGGAGACGTAGGACGGAAGGTCCGAACTCCTTCAGAACTAACACAAGGGTAACATGTTTGAGTTTGTCTTTGGCGTAGTTGTTTTTGCATGTTTCTTATATCGCCAATTGTGCATTACTCATCCATTTTATGATCCACTATCTAGTTTATATTGTTTACCCTTGTGTTAGTTTATATATCCTTGCATATATATTTTGCTATATATCTCTTTGCTAGGATATATCATATTGTATATTGCTTATCCTAGGTCATATATATTATTGCATTTCATACTTGCTAGGATAACTTGTTAATTAGTTTTAATTGGCATTTAATCGGATTAGATTAGCATAAGACCCTAATCACCCCCCTCTAGGGTCTAACATGTTGGACCATATTCCTAATAGTCATTTATTTGTACGAACAAAAGAATCAAATTCAGAAAATGACATGAAAGTTTTCCCTAATGAACTAACCATCGTTCTCCATGTACATCAAGGTAATATGTTTTCTTTTCTTAAGAATCTTCTAGGTATCTTAAAAAATGAATTATATTCATTATTAAATTTTTACTGCGATGATATTATTTTTTTTCCCTCAAATGCATATGTTGTTGGAGATGAGGAGACTAGAAATTGTCGCGTGACTCCAATTGCAGGCTTAAATGCAAATATACCTACATTATGTAGCGATAACATTACAAATGCCACTAGAACTAGAAAGGCAAAAGGTGATACTAAATTTATAAATATATTTCAGACGCAATTAATTAATGAATGTATTTTCATTTATATATTTACTAATTTATTCATTTTTTATAATGCTTTAGGGCAAAGATATGAGGCATTTGTTCTTCCAGAACTAGCTAAACGACGTTCATCAAATATTATCATCTCAAAGAAAATGAATAACTAATCAGTTATTGAAAATTCAAACCAAAGGATTATAGGTCTTGATGACAAAGGTAAGATAAACTTGCACATATGAACTTCATATTTAAAGAATTAGACATATTTGAACATAATTTTTAATTTTTTAATGAATAATATAAATAGAAATTTATGAAAGGCTATAAATTTCATGAATAATATTAAAATTTGAGGAATTTTTACATGTTCCCTTGAAATTGAAAATCTTGGATGTTCAAATCGAAAAACCATACGCATATCCAGTTCCACAAACCCTAACATGCCACAAGGAAACTCAAATTATTCACCAATTGTTATATGTACAAACATGCATTCAGATCAAGATATAAAATCGAAGTTCCTTCTTCATTTTGAATTTTAAGATTGATTTTGAAATTTTAAAATAATATCAAGAAAATAATTAAAATTAAAACTATGAAAATTCATAGGTAGCAAACAAACAAGGTGCTTTGGAGCAAGCAAGCATAATAAACCATGGGGATCCAGTTCATATACAAGGAATTTAATTCAATATTAGTACTATTAATTTATAACAAGAATGCATATTCTATAATAATTTATTTTATTTTTTATGTACATGATGTGAAGAAATACAAAATTTTTGTGGCTCTAATGTTAAATGTCCATATTGTCAAGCTATAATGTGGTATGAAGAACAAAGTGATAAGGTGAGATATAGTAAAAATCCCCAATTCTCCCTTTGCTGTAGAGGGAGAACAGTAGAACTACCTCTACTTAATAAGCCTCCAGATTATTTAGACAACTTTTTGAATGGTGATGAATTCAGAGATAACATTTTGAATGATGACGAATTCAGAGATAATATTAGAGCCAACAATTTGATTTATGTATTTATCTCAATAGGCGGAAAAATAGGTTAACATGTTATTAATGGAAGAAGACCATATTGTTTTAAACTTGGTGGACAAAATAATCATAAAATTTGGATTCTTGAAGCTTGTTGTAGGA
>NC_033803.1:8834192-8839626 GCF_001876935.1 Asparagus officinalis | reverse complement strand
AGTGATATATTTATTCATATAAAATAGATAATGAGGGTATAAAATTGTAATAAAATGTGATTATCACTTACTCTATGCCTCATCATTTTTGGGCTGAGGTCATTCACACGGCTACTCATGCTATTAATATCACTCTATCTAGCTCTCATTCCGGTGCTACTCCTCATAGTCGTGTTTATACTCATCCTCCCCATTATGATCTGGTTCGCGTTTTCGGTTTTTGTTGTTTTGTTCTTCTGCCATCTCACGAACGTGATAAATTATCTCCCAGAGCTGTTTCTTGTGTCTATTTAGGAATTAGTTTGGAACATCGATGTTATCATTGTTATGATCCCACAACTCGTCAAGTTAACATATCTCATCACTTTCAGTTTGAAGAGAATTCTCCATATTATTCTGCTTCTTATGACTTTAATTTCCTTCACTCTACTGATCATGCTTCCCCATGTAGGCAATAAAAATTTTCTTTATCCCTGCACAACAATTTGGAACAAGCAAAAGAGCTTAAGAGTCCATCTCTAAAAAGGAAAGCCGACTCCCCGAGAGTCCACCCGACTCAGGCCGACTCCTCAAAGAGTCCAACCCCCAGATGACTCGAATGACCGACTCACTGAAGAGTCTAGCCCCCCCAGATGACTCAAATGGCTGACTCCCTAAAGAGTCCAGCCCCCAGACGACTCGAATGGTGGAGACCCCCTCGTCGACTCGAAGGGCGGTGTTAGTCTTTCCCTCAAAGACCAAGTTGCCGAGACCCCCTAGTCGACTCACCAAGTCCAGGGTGTCGAGACCTTCTAGTCGACCTTCCAATTCTAGGGTGCCAAGACCTTCTAGTCGACCCCCGCCAATACCAAGTTGCCGAGACCTTCTAATCGACTCGCCAAGACCAAGCAGCTAAGACCCCCTCGTCGATTCCAAGTGGTCGAGCCCCCCTCGTCGACTCGAAAAATCGAGATCCCCTTGTCAACTCAAAGTGGTGGAGACCCCCTCGTCAACTTGAAGGGCCGAGATCCCCTCGTCGACTCCAAGTGGACGAGACTCCCTCGTCGACTTGAAGGGCTGAGACCCCCTCGTCGACTCGAAGTGGCGGAGACCCCCTCATCGACTCAATGGGCTGTGTCAGTCCACACCTTGAAGACCCAGTGGCCAAGACCCCCTCGTTGACTTGAAGGTCGGAGACCCCATCATCGACTCGAGTGGCGGAGACCCCCTCATCGAATCGAAGGGCGGTGTCAGTCCGCACTTCAAAGACCAAGTGGCCGAGCCCCCCTCATCGACTCGAAGGGCCAAGATCCCCTTATCGACTCGAAGTGGTGGAGACCCCCTCGTCAACTCGAAGGGCCGAGACCCCTTCGTCGACTCCCAATGGACGAGACCCCCTCATCGACTCGAAGGGTGGTGTTAGTCAACACCTTGAAGAGTAAGTTGCTGAGACCCCCTAGTTGACTCATCAAGTCCAGGTTGCCGAGATCTTCTAGTCGACTCGCCAAGACCAAGGGACGACACCCCTTCGTGTCGACTCGAAGGCGGTGCCACTCTCTCAATCGAAGTCGACTCGCCAATACCTCAGGACAATACCCCTTCATGTCGACTCGAAGGGTGGTGTCAGTCTCCCTCCCAAAGTCGACTTCCCAGCATGAATCAGACTCACCTGTTTTATGAGCTTGCCCACTTGATCTAAAGCTCGCCTGTAGGCTCGAGCTCGCCTTAGACGTAAGCTTGCCTAAAGGCCAAGCTCGCCTGACAGCCCCAAGCTTGCCAACCCACTTGTCAACTGCCACTTGGGGTATAGGAACAGTCATATCAATGGTCATATCCCACATTTCAAAGGGGAAAGCATGATGCTCCTCACCTAGGCATGGTCATCACGGGATTGGCCAGAACTCTCCTACTCTACAAATAGCTATTGATGGCTACAAGAATAGGGTGACTGACATGACTCTATAGGTGGTCACATCCCACAGCTAGGACAGCTAGCAGGACCCCTAGTGGTCAAATCCTATAAATTAAGGGATGCCCGTGTCATACCTTGCCTATTTAAAGCCACATTGGACCAACGTTCAGGGGGTTGATTGGCTGCTTGGTTTTGGCTGGCTAATCATCCAACTTCTGAAGGTTGAACCTTGGCTCATTTGCTAAAGACTCCCTTGTTGAAAGAGACTCGTCTGACCTCTCAGACTTGAGGCTCTCAAGCTCTTTGTAGACTCTTGCATAGTAGCCCTTTGTAGACTCGTCTGAGCTCTTAGACTTGAGGCTCTTAGGCACTTTGCAAGCTCTTGCATAGTAGCTCTCTCCAAGCAGTCGGCCTACAAGCACAAGCACTTGTTTGGCCTTGGATAGACTCGAACCCAATCACATAGGAGTTTCTACCGAGTACTGAATCTCTAACCGTGACGTCAATCATATCGTCCAAAGGAAGCAAACTCGACACAAGCATCGAGGGAGGCGTCCTACCGCTACCGAAGAACCCATGTTAAACAAGAAGGGCCTTTCCTTTTCCTCTGTTGTAAAACATTGATTATTAGTTTGTAATAAGTCATCCTTATAAACACAAACGATCCCTCATCGGGAAGTCAACTTTTACATCCAACAGAAGATGACGACCATAATAGGGGAAACCGTTTATTCAACCGAAATGGTGGTAGCGCAGTACAACGATGTTGCGACGGAGACAATTGTTGAGTCCCTCATGATTGAGTTCGAAGAGTACTTATCTTCATCATCTTCTGGCAACAATATGTCTCGCAAGTGCTACAGAGTCGCGCATGTGGCCCGACCCTAGGAAGTCGAGACAACCATGCCCGAGAGCTCTATCCGAGCTACAGCAGGGGGTTCTATCTCCCCCAAGCCAGCCAAGGCCGAGCCAAAGGCCAGGAAGACCAGCAGAGACAACCAAGCCAGCCAAAGGGCTGCTTGTTGGGTTGCTAAGCAATCCACGCAGCCCCCCATGCAAGATGATACCGCGGTTCAGGTAGACGACCACGCCTTCACTGTCGATATGAGTCCCCACCCTCTCCAAAAGGGCTAAGCAATAGTGACGACAAGCTCTTGCCCGCCAAGCCCTCGTATCCTATGAGGGTCTGAATTACTATTTAGGCTTGAAGAGATCCAAGCAAAAATGCAAAGTTTCTGAAATTGGCGAACATGGTGTTTTAGGCAAGCTTAGCAGTTCAGGCGAGCCCCACGAACTGCACTCTGTGAGCAAGGTTCCTAATTTTGATGAACCACTCAAATCAGGCGAGCCCACCAATTCAGGTGAGCTTGGTGAAGCTCACCTGACGGCCCAGCTTCGTCCACAAGCCGAAGCAGCAACTTGCTAGATCGAAGCACTACACCAAGCTCGCCCAACAGGCTAGCCTCACCAGGCTGAACCTCACCAACACAAGCGAGCTTGCCAACACATTCGAGCTCGCCCAACAGGGAAGCCTCACCATGATGAACTTCACCTATGGGCCCAAACTCTCCTATCAAGCCAAAAGGCCCAAGTCCCCCAATCGGGCGGACTCGGCAATTCAGGCGAGCCCACCCGTTCAAGTGGGTTCAAGTGAGCTTCGCTCAATTGGCTGAGTCCCTAAAACTAACAGACTTGATGTCTCGGGTGAGTCCAAAACTTTAGGCAGGCCTCCTCTCATATCAGGCAGACTCCGTTCTTCAAGACACCTGGCTAAGTCAAGCGAGGCCTAAAATAGGTGAGTTCCAAGACTTAGGTGAACGATACCCTCGAGCAGGTGAACTTCGCACAACAGGTGCACCTTGCCTGAACAAACAGACAGCTTGAGCTCGCCAGCAGTCGACTGAGGCTCGCCCAAATTCCAGACCTCACCAGCAATCAGCTGAAGGTCGCCCAAATGCTCGAGCTCGCCTGCAGTCGGCTGGAGCTCGCCCACATTCCAGACCTCGCCTACCTCGACGAGGTCGACTAGATCCGACACTTTGGGAATTTCCCTAGTGTCCTTATGTCAGCTCTTTTGAGCCTCCTTCACTCGACTTTTTGACTGGTCTTTCTGACGTCGGGGTCACCACCACCAACCTATAGGGGATCTCAGGGATCATCTGATTCGCAAGTGCACTATTCACGAGGCAAACCCTCAGTGCCATTGCGGGAGACTCATCCAGGCGGTACTTGCTGATTGCAGATGTTCTGAGGTGCCAAAGCTATCAGAGTTCGGGAGGCTTTCTCAATATTCTCTTGAGCCTAGGCCGCTCCACCAGAGATGTAATCGTCAGAAGAGATGAGCTTCCGATGATGTGGAGCTCCCCGCCGTAACTATCAATGTGACGGGGAAGTCCAAGGCCATTGAGCGTATCCACCAACACACTCACGCCCAAACGGGGGTGGCCATTCCATTTGACTACATGCACTTAGCGACCGTCTCTGACGATGACAACGATGATTGCTCGGCAGTGGCGATGTTGCATGCCTCAAGCTCAGTTCGGGGCGAGCATGCAAATGTGCACATGACCGAAATCCCTGGCGAGATATGTAGGAGACTCGACGAGCAACAAGCAATCATCAACTTTATGAAAGAGATGCTGGAGCAGCTTATGAATAAGAAGAAGAAGAAAGAGAGGACTTCGTGTAAATCCTCGAAGCACAAAGAGCGGGTGCCTACTCCTCACTCCTCATCCGAATCATCTGGAGGAGCGTCATCTTCAGGTCATAATCCGAGGGACAAAAGGCTCGACGAGTTCCAAAGTCAACTCGACACCTTGAAGATCCAGAAGCACATGAACCACCTGGGGGTTGTCAGACCGTATCCAATCGAATGAGATACAGTCTCCTACCCGGCAAAGTTTCAGCCACTGGACCTCCTGCAGTTCGATGACATGGGTTCTCCTACCCAGCACATTTACTACTTCTAGGTGCAAACTAAACACATAGTGAGGAATAATCCCATTATGACTCGACTGTTCATTGGTACCCTCAAGGGGGTTGCTTTTGAATGGTTCCGCAGATTGGAGCCTGGATCCATCACTTGCTGGAAGGATATGGAAAGGCTCTTAATGGCCAGAATCTTTGACGATGACAAAGAAGTATCTGTGGCCACCTGTAATGACCATAAATTTTTGGTACTAATTTAAATAAAATTTTTGGTATTTTAAAATATTAAATTATAACTTTAAAAAGAGTGTTTATATTTTCTCGATTTTCTAGAATTTTCTATGATTAAAAAAATCCAATTTTATATAGTTTTGTTAATTATAAATTTAATTATTATGGTAAATTTTTTAAATTAATATTTAAATTTTTACTCTTGTTATTATTATTATTATTATTATTATTAATTATTTTATTTTGATTTTCCCCCTTAATTCTTCCTGATTTTATCCTGTTTTTTCTCCCAAATTTGCTCCTAATTTTTCCCTCACTAATTATCCCCGTAATTATCCCCTAATCACTCCCTTAATCATCTCCTTTTCCTCTCGCCTATCGTCT
>NC_033803.1:8808724-8833870 GCF_001876935.1 Asparagus officinalis | reverse complement strand
CCGAGTCCAGCCATCCAGCCATCACGATAGCGTGCCACCCTACCCCTAATCTCCATTGCCGCCTCCAGAGCTCGCTCAGTCCAGCTCCAACACCACCAAGACTCGCCTCCGACCAGACCCTCCTCTCTTTCTCCTCCTCTCATCACCACCGTCGATCTCTTACCTCGCTGTCTAACTCCCTAAGCTCCTCCTCCATCACCATCAAGTCGTCTCCAACAAGCCCGTCGTCGCCCACCCTTGTCGCCTTCCTCGCTGGTCCGCCACGACCCGCGGTCGCCTCCCGAGCTCACCGCCAACCAGCGCCTCCATCACACGCCACCTGTTTGACTATATGCCAATGCATATCCAGTTGCAGAACCACCACCTTCTAGCTGTCAGCGAGCCCATCGGAGCCCTGAGACATTCTAATGACATTCACTAGCAAGATCCCATTACTTATTGACTCTTCATTCAATTTCTAGATCTGTTATGAGTTAATTAATTAGATTAGACCGTAATATGATTAGTTATAGTGTATATATTGTAATTACCTGCATGGATTGTTTGACGAATGACTATATGGAAGCTTGTTGCTTTATCACCTAGTTGTTATCCACCTGCATGGATTGTTTGACGAATGACTATATGGAAGCTTGTTGCTTTATCACCTAGTTGTTATCCAATAGGAGAGACTGTACATGAAGACGACTCCTATATGGAAGCTTGTTGCTTTATCACCTAGTTGTTATCCAATAGGAGAGACTGTACATGAAGACGACTCTTGTTAAAAATATGATTTATAAGCATGCTTCAAAGCATGACTATACTCACTCGACATCGATATCCCGATGTGAGGAGTACCGAGTTCCCTTGATATCTGTTTGCTGTGAAAATTGATTGTTTCATTGCGGGATTCATTACAAACTTCAGACATTTACAACGAATACAAAAATCAGTCTTTTTATAAGACTTTTACACAATGATTACAAAAAAAATTACAATTCTCTTCAAACAAACACAACGAGTGTTTATCGCCCGCTGCTTGCGTGGGATCTTGGCCTGTGATGGGGATACGTTAGTCCGTGGACCACCGAATGATCAATATTTGGATAGAGTTTCGTCTATCCGCGAAGGGATCGAGAAACCGTAGCTCTTATCTCGGCGAAGCGAGATAATCACTCTTCTTAAGATTACCGCAACGGGATAATCCTAAGGAACGAACCGGGCTGCAGATCTAACTCCTCCTCCTCTCTGAAATCTGTGCACTTTAAGTCTTCAATCTGGTAGGGCTTCGCCGAGGCACGAGAATTCCAGATCTCAAAAAAGGAGGCTATGAGGCTTGTATTTATAGGCTTGAGGGGGTTCCGGGCGATTAAAACCGTGTAATGGACAGATCTGGGGTTGGAGACACCCTTGGGTGTCTCAACCTGGGCTGAGACACCTCGGGTGTTCCAGTTCAGCCTGAGACGCTCCGTTATGCCTGTTTGTTCGTTTTCGCCGTAACTCCTTCATCCGAATTCGGATTTGAACGATTCAAAGTGCGTTGGAAATGCGACGAGGAGTTCTATAAGCTCCAATGATTATATCATCAGTTGAACAAATGAGACACGAAGGGTATTTCGCCGTTTGTGAATGATACGAGGTTCCCGATCAGTTCGTGTCTTTATTATTCTGAAATTCTGTTGGTTTACGTAGTTCGTCGATTCACTTCAAGCGTTCACCGACATCAATCAAACTTCTGAACCGGATAGTGACGTTCATCGTCGTTTCTTAGCACTGAGCTGTTCGTGGAGACCTATAGGCAATTTTCGATGCCTACAGATACCCCCTCCAAAGCGTTCCAGACTCGTTTCTTTTATAGAAGAGGCTAGAATACTTTGGATATGATTGATCCAGCCTTTGATCAGTGTAAAGAACCTATAGTTAGCTTCAACTCTTGGCTCCTTTGATTTTCAGTCTATTCGATGCTTTGACGAATATCCGAAGTCCTTCCGGCGCTGCGTTTATCGCCTGGCCATCGTCGGAGTCTCGAGTCTACCACCGGTGAGTTGAGTTTGGCTCGCGTCATTGAGTTGACTTTAAACTGACCATCTCCGTCATGATATATTGACTCGCATTGACTTTTTTATCGCAACGCGTTGACTGACGTTGACCTAGGGTTACGCGTTGACCGACATTGACCTTAGGGTTTTGAACGTCGTATGTTGACTTTTTGATCGTAACGCATTGACTGGCGTTGACCTAGGGTTACGCGTTGACCGGTGTTGACCCTAGGGTTTTGAACGTCGAACGTTGACTTTTTGATCGCAACGCATTGACTGGCGTTGACCTAGGGTTACGTGTTGACCGGCGTTGACCTAAGGTTTCGGATCGCTTGACGTTGACACAGTTTATACTCGTACGTTTGCTGGAGCATACACAGTTTAAGTTCTTAAGGTATTGGAGCATGGTGATCCCAAATGTCGGAGCTGCAGGACCAACTGTTAAAGCTGATTCATCTGCATGTATAGATCTTATCCTGAAGTTGTTGGATGCTCAAGTCACGAGACCAACTAATGGAGTTGGTGTGTCAATTACTCGTATTTATAGAATTTTTGGCAAATTCTCAGCCCTCAACGGGTTTGATGAGCCTTTACCGACCACCGTTTGAGTCGAGCTAGCATGCAGATTGTTTAGATCCGTTCTGCACATAACGTTGTGCTAAAAGAGTTAACTCTTTTAGTGCTACAACATCGAATACGTAGACTTCGTCTTTCTCACGGGAATAGACTACCCGGCAACGTGTGTTAGACGTAGACTTAGGATTTTTGGCAAATCCTCAGCCATCAACGGATTTGATGTGCCTTTACCGACTACCGTTTGAGTCGGGCTAGTAAGCGGATTGTTTACTTTCGTTCCGAATGTGACGTTGTGCTAAAGGAATGAACTCCCTTAGACTTGATGCTACGACTTCGAATACGTAGACTTCGCCATTGTTACGGGAATAGGCTACCCGGCAACGCGTGTTAGGCGCTGACTTATCCTTACTTAGGATTCAGGATAAAAGTCCCCAGACTCGGATTCTGGTGTCTTCTTCAATCGGTAAAAGACTAAACCGGCAACGCGTGTTAGGCCTTGACTTATCCCTGCTTAGGCTTCGGGATAAAATTCCCCATGCGTGTGAGGTACGGATTATGGTGTTATTAATAACAACCTGCCAAAATGTTGAATATGTGGTCTTTTGTTCTTTTTACGGTCAAAGACTAACCGGCAACGCGTGTTAGGCGCTGACTTATCCCTACTTAGGCTTCAGGATAAAATTCCCCAGACTGGAATTCTGGTATCTTCTTCAATCGGTGAAAGACTAAACCGGCAACGCGTGTTAGGCGTTGACTTATCCCTACTTAGGATTCGGGATAAAATTCCCCGTGCATAAAGTGCGCGGATTGGAAGTTGAGAATTGTGTCTTTTCTCAGGGTAAAGACGGAAAATAGAAAAGGAAGAATTTTATATTCTATCTCCCGGCTCTGAAGAGGAAGAATTTTATATTCTATCTCCGGTTGGAAAAGAAACTCGAGGTGGGATCTCCACCCCCAGAATCTGGAAAAATAAAACTAGGAATGGGATCTCCATTCCGAGAATCAGAAAGATTCAAACGACCCTACCTTTTATAGGATTGGTTGCTTGATCCAAGAAAAGAATTCCTCATTTATTGAGGGGAAATTGCTATTTCGACCCTAACTTTTATAGTTTTGGCTAAAAAGGAAAAGATAAAAGTCTTTCGTTTATCGAAAGGGCTAACTCAATCTTAGTCCTAACTATCTGCAGGTTTGACTAAGTGAAGTTGGAGACAATCCTAACTTTTATAGGTTTGATTGCTCAATTTTTGAAAGTGGACCTCTCGTTCATGCAACTTTTATAGGTTTGATTGCTCAATTTTTGAAAGTGGACCTCTCGTTCATGGAAGGAATCGAGAGGGGGATCTGGCTTTGGCCCTAACTTTTATAGGTTTGACCTGAAAGCAAAGTGAGTGGAATACAGGTAGTAACAGAAGAACTGGTTTGTACTAGCCACTCGATGGAGGATTTTGATGTTAAGTCCATGAATTGACGGATAGAAATTTTAGTGGACCCGTCGTCAATTGATTTGATCAGTGGGGGATTTTGTGAGGAAAGGTTGATCTGTCGTCAAACACCAATAGGAGTTTTGTGAGGGAAGATTGATCCAACGAAGCGATCGAATCTCGTCTCAGCAAAAGAGTGTTCAAAAATCACAGTGGGGGTTTAGTGTTTATCACTTTATTTGTAATGATCGGGTTATCCCTAAGAAAATTACATATAGTATTTTTTGAGAACTTCCCGTTACATGAATCATCCACCCCCAGCTTCTTCGCGAAACTG
Source organism: Asparagus officinalis (assembly GCF_001876935.1). Lineage (NCBI taxonomy): Eukaryota > Viridiplantae > Streptophyta > Magnoliopsida > Asparagales > Asparagaceae > Asparagus > Asparagus officinalis. Next base: position 8,829,512 of record NC_033803.1, on the reverse strand, counting down.
GGTTTATTATTGCATTCGGTTACATGATCGGGTTATCCTTAAGAATATTACATATAAAAATTCTCCAGGAACTTCCCGTCAACGGTAGGAAACAGTTTAGACTCATATACCTATTGGAGTATCAGGGAGCAGTTTAACCTCTTATATCGGTCGGAGGATTAAGAAGCAGTTTATACTCGTATACTCTTCAGAGTGTAGGAAGGAGCAGTTTATACTCTTATACTTGTCGGAGTGTAGGAAGGAGCAGTTTATACTCTTATACTTGTCGGAGTGGCGCCGTTCTCATTTGGCTTATCCCAGCGTTATGACGCCGGCTTCAACTAAAGTCTGAATGATATTCTTTAAAGTAAAGCATGTCTTGGTGGGATGAAGGATCCTCCTGTGGTACGCGCAGTACTTCGGATCCGCAGTACCATCAGCTTCCTCCTGATTTGTGATGGGTGGCAGCTTGACCTTGTTGTTTTCAAGAAGGGTCTCGAAGATGGCTGGAACATCTTCGTCCTTGAATGAGTACTCTTTTTGGAGCCTCGAATCTGAAGTCTTCTGCTGTCTTCGGGGCTGCTATTGTGACGTCTGATTAACATCAATAACTGTCGTAGGTGCATTCCCTTCATCATGGAAAATGAGACTCGGATTCAGAGAGTTAGCCATCGGTTGGCTTCTTTCGACCTTCTTCCTTCTGAGGAAGTGTTCGGCCTGCTCTCCGCGCACCTTTAACTCCTTCCAGGTATTGAGGGCTCTACTCCCATAACGTCCAAGATATTAATGGACAAGTTGTTATGACAGGTTTGCAAGACGAATTCCTCCGTGACGGGATCCTTGCAGTTCATTGCCTGATTGCGGAAGCGTTTGATGAAGGTATCCACCTATTCTCCGTCTTTTTGTTTCTCATCGAAGAGTGTCCCGATCGACACTTCGGCATCATCATCGAAGAAATGAGCGAGGAACATGCTCTCCAGGTCCTCCCAGCTATTAATGCTTCCGGGCTTGAGACGGCGGTACTAATCGAAAGCAGGCCCGCGAAAGGTGCCCACGAATAACCGAACCATCAAGGCTTCATTGCCGGAGATCATACCCAAATGGGACTTGAAGTAGATCAGGTGCTGAGAGGGCGAGCCCTTCCCGTCGAACGGCGTGAAGTTGACCAGGTTGAACTTCACCGGATACGTGATCGATTCCCATTCTCTTGGGTAAGGACATGGAATCCCGGTCTTCTTCACCTCTCGAGCAGACATTAGAGCGTTAATTTTGATCTTGAGGTCCTTTATTTTATAGTCCTCGTCTGTATCAGACCTTGGACGATTCCTGAGAGGAATAACGGGGCCACCCCCAACATTGTCATCTTTGGTGGGACCACCCCCAACGTTGTTATCTGTAGGGGGTGCATTTGAACCACACCCAGTATTTTTGGGAGGTGTGTCGGCCATGATGATTTCATCCACTTCTGGATCACTGTCAATCACGGCGTTCTGGGTGCGACGGTTGGATTCAACTCTGACTTGATTGGACAGAACCTGAATTTGTTGATCATGCTCTTCCCTCATTCGCATCATGGCCATTTCCATTTCGAACATGAAGTTCTCTTTTTGTTTGGCCAAGACATCCTCAACCATTTTAGTGACCTCTTCTGTGCTAATCATCAACACTTTGCGGGATTGACCTAGGCTGGATACCATTTTGTCAGAAACGACTGCAGAGTTAGCATCTGATACTTCATCATCCGAGGATAATCCTTGATTCATCCTCTGATAGTCCCTTTGTCTAACGGTTCCCGACCGTAACCGAGTTATACGTTGGGATATGTCCAAAAGATGACGAGGATTGAAGTTTCGCGTTGACTTCCCCTTATCAACCATATTAACTGTGACTTCTGGAAGACTTCCCCTTATCAACCATATTAACTGTGACTTCTGGAAGTTCGTCATCTTGCGCAGTTAGACTTTTTTTTACAGAAACGCATTGGCTTGGTCCTGAGCGTTCTGGGGGAGATACTTTCAAATACCGAGACCCTCTGTGGAGTGGTCTTGGGGCAGCTACATGCTGATAATACTGCCCTGATAATTTTAGTACACGGACAATGAGAGTCCGTTTCTCAGGTACCTTTCTTTCAAGATTTGTTCGTACCCCTAGCCCGATAGTACAACTCATCGACGTTGCGGTCAGAGTAACCTATCGACTGTTTACATGAATTCTCAGGTATAACGCGTTCATCTGTCTGACGTGTTTTCCTCTGAGTAAACATCGCCTTGTTGGCGTCTGCGGGAGTCACACGTTTGGAATCACACCTTTGTGAGAGTGAAACCTTAATGGGCTCCTAGTTTTCTGTACGCACCCCCAAGCGGGCCATTACAGAAATCAACTTGTTAGGAGGTCGCGTACGACCCCCAGTCTGGATATTTGCTCGGGGTTCCTTTAATGGTCCCCAGCGTTCCTTAACAGGCGCTTTGCCTCGATCTTCAGGTAGAGAACCGAGGCGATCCTTCAGAGGAATCCTGAACTTGGGGAAATCCACGCTGCGGTGGGGCTTTACCGGAGGTTCGGGATCTGAAGTTGACAAAAGCTTAATGATAGTTCCGTTTGTTTTTGCCTTAGGCGTTGATTTAGCTTTTGGCATCCAAACTTGTTTGGATCTCGGCGATCTCTTAACTGCCTCTTCCTTTTGCATTTCCTGTGCTTTTCGCACAAGGGTCCGGGCATGCGCAAGCAAGGCGCGGCGCTTCTGGATTCGCTCCTCGAGAGTTGAACGGGTTCATTTGACACGAACCCATTCGTTAGTAGGTGGATGGGAGGTAGTTCCCAAAGCTTGTTGTTGGAACACTTTGTGCCTTCTGAACTCCCAATCCGATTGGTAACGGAGTCCGTCCACCTGATCCAAAGCCTTGACGAATTGGCGCGTGAGGCGTTGGCGTTTCCTTTGACGTGCTCTCTTTGATAAAATTGGCGTGCCTTCAGCAGTCGGCTCCTTGATCACGAAGGAGTTCAGATCTGCAGATCTGGTCTCATTGGATGCTGACGGACCGTTGTAAGGTACGATTGTAGCATCGACTACAGGGAGCTCGACTTCTTGGGTCTTCAGATCTGGAGACCGACGGATCTTCTGGGAGGAGGAGATCTTCCCGCGCTTATGAGGAGGAGCAGATCTGGAGGAGGAGGAGGAGATGTACTCTTCAAATTTCTGCTGGTCGAATTCGTACTCGACCTCTTCAGCCACGGGGATCTTGATTGTCGGTTGCGGCACGACAGCCTCGGCATCGAGGCTGTTCGCTCCCACTGTGGTCGCCAGTTTGTTTGCGGTAAAAATTAATTGTTTCATTGCGGGATTCATTACAAACTTCAGACGTTTACAACGAATACAAAAATCAGTCTTTTTATAAGACTTTTACACAATGATTATAAAAAAATTACAATTCTCTTCAAACAAACGCAACGAGTGTTTATCGCCCGCTGCTTGCGTGAGATCTTGAAAAATTACAATTCTCTTCAAACAAACGCAACGAGTGTTTATCGCCCGCTGCTTGCGTGAGATCTTGGCTGTGACGGGGACGCGTTAGTCCGTGGACCACCGAATGATCAATATTTGGATAGAGTTTTGTCTATCCGTGAAGGGATCGAGAAACCGTAGCTCTTATCTCGGCGAAGCGAGATAATCACTCTTCTTAAGATTACCGCAACGGGATAATCCTAAGGAACGAATCGGGATGCAGATCTAACTCCTCCTCCTCTCTAAAATCTGTGCACTTTAAGTCTTCAATCCGGCAGGGCTTCGCCGAGGCACGAGAATTCCAGATCTCAAAAAAGGAGGCTCTGAGGCTTGTATTTATAGGCTTGAGGGGGTTCCGGGCGGTTAAAACCGCGTAACGGACAGATCTGGGGTTGGAGACACCCTTGGGTGTCTCAACCTGGGCCGAGACACCCTTGGGTGTCTCGGCCTTGGCCGAGACACCTTAGGGTGTCTCGATCGTGCCGAGACACCTCGGGTGTTCCAGTTCAGCGTGAGACGCTCCGTTATGTCTGTTTGTTCGTTTTCACGTAACTCCTTCATCCGAATTCGGATTTGAACGATTCAAAGTACATTGGAAAGCCGACGAGGAGTTCTATAAGATCCAATGATTATATCATCAGTTGAACAAATGAGACACGAAGGGTATTTCACCGTTTGTGAACGATACGAGGTTCCCGATCAGTTCGTGTCTTTGTTATTCTGAAATTCTGTTGGTTTACGTAGTTCGTCGATTCACTTCAAGCGTTCACCAACATCAATCAAACTTCTGTGAACCGAATAGTGACGTTCATCGTCGTTTCTTAGCACTGAGCTGTTCGTGGAGACCTATAGGTAATTTTCGATGCCTACAATATCGATATCCCGGTATGAGGTTTCCTTGACTATTACTATTATAGCATTGACTAGACGATACACTCATGATCGGACAGTGTTATGGGTCATGGTTATTTTTATAGTTTTACAGAAGTCGTTCAACGGTAACTCTATGGTTAGTGCATAATATTTTATGTACAGTCATTTAAATTAATCTGACAAATATGGGGTTTATAAAGGAGAATTGGACGGAGCATATAATATGTATATAAACGGGCGCATGCGCTTTCCTGATATAATGAGTTTTTATATACATGGGCCAGAGGGCCAATACTTGACTTGAAAGCACGGCCCCTGGACAGGTTTACGGTGACCCGATTATATATATGAAGATATTCTTACACAATTCAAATAACATGTAAAATAAGATAATGTGCTTGTGTGTCTTATGGTAGACTTTGTTGATATCTAAAATTATAGCTTTCCTTTTTATCACGTTATATAGGTTATCACCATAATGTTGTTGGCTCCTTATGATTGTTATACTCTACTAGTGGATCATGTCTAGATTGTTTGTATTCCAGTTGTATGCCTCTATTGTTGTTACTGTCACCACATGTTTCTATTTCTATTTTTGTTATTGCATTGGTCACACTTCTATTATCATTACTACTGTTGCATCTGTTATTGCCTTGATCGTTCGACCATTCTTTTCACCCTTGTGGGATCTTGTCGTGTACCATGCACGCTGACATATACTTGTTTTCTCTGGTGTACGTCAAATTTAGAGGACGGACAGGTTCAGCTTGGAGATATGCCAGAGCCAGAGTATCCACAGTAGGAGTGTTTTGTAGACAGACCTGAAGAAGAAGTAGAAGCTTAGTTACACCTTTTAGTCAGTTGATGGACCTAGTTTACTTTTGCAGTATTTCCTTTCTATTTTCGCTGAATGATGTATTTTTATATTTCTCCAGTATTCAGTTGTTCAGTTTTGTATAAGGTTATGTTGACCCGAATATTATGTCTTAGATGATATTTATTTTATGATATGAATCATTTTGTTCTGAGTTTGTCTATTATATTCTTGCTAACTGTGATCGGGGACCTGTGACTTCATATTTATTTCTTGACGCTTAGCGTATTAGATTGAGTAGAAATGGTCTAGTACTTATTTCTCCTCAGTCTAATATGTTGCGGGCTTTCTCGCATCCTGATCCCCTCGTATTTCGTGAAGCGGGGCGTGATAGATTTTTTTGGTGGCCCATGTAGGTAACGGTCCCGAGTTCCTACCAGTGAGAGTATAATAAACAATTTAGATGCATATCATGTTTTATTTGTAAGACTATAGTTAGCCCTTATCCTATCATCTCGATGAATTATATCTTAGTCCTTACCTTATCGCTTTTGACTCCGGATCTTCCCAATGTTTCTTGTCTCGTCCTTTCCCGGCTACACCCTCTTCGTATAACTTCTCTTTCCTCATACCGATTATTATTTTATGGGTTATTATTTTTATAACTATGTTTTCTTTGATTTGACTTATGTATCGTTTGATTGTATTAATTTCTGCATTATTTATTATATTATTTTATGTATCACATATAGTGTTATATTATATGTTTTTCATTAAAAATGTATAAGTAACATAGTCTAATGAAAATCATTACTTATACATTTTCAATTATTCAAATTATGTTCATTAAGTTTTTTGCATTACTCTAGATTTCACATATATATGACATAGCATATATGATATTTAGATTATTTTCTTTTGTTTACATATATTTTTACATATCTAAATTGTGTATGTGTGCGCTTTTTCTGTCGTACCATTTATTATTTACTTATATTTTAGATTATTATATATTGTTCGTATTTTGAGTGATATACATTAACAAGTTCATGATTTTTATATTCTACGTATGCATTATTCTACGTATGCATTACATTCTTACTCTTTATTTATTCAACTCATAATATTTTCAGTATATAGTTTTCTTATCAGTCAGTTTTGTCTTGTTTAGGTTATTTTAGTATGTTCACATTGGTTTTGTTATTTCTAAGAGCAATGTATTTCTATCTTGATATTCAAGCAATTATTCACATTATTAGGTTTGGAATTTGAGTTACTAATTATATATGTTTTGTTATATTATCTCGTATCATTAATTATTATTCTTTTATAATTAATATAAAGATAATTCTAAATAGCGTATCATTAATTATTATTCTTTTATAATTAATATAAAGATAATTCTAAATAGCGTTTGTGGGTATGCATGGTATTTACTTTTATAATTAATATAAAGATAATTCTAAATAGCGTTTGTGGGTATGCATGGTATTTACTCATGGGTTGTTAATAGTGCATTTGCATATTTGCTATTTGTTGCTTCATTTTCAAGATGTATTATTTTGTCATTGCGGCAATATTTATTGTATACGCCTGTTATTTTTTAGTGTTTATTTTATAGCGTTTTTAGATTTTTATGTCCTTTTATTGTGTTATTGATGGTTGTTCATTCGCTATTCATTATTTTCATTTATTTGTGTTGTGTTTTACTTTTTTATTCTTTCATACTTACTATTATCTTTTCATTATAGTGTATTCACGTAGATTATTTTATTTACGATGTATACTTTTTATTGATTTATAATCATTCATCATTTCTAGTATCAACTGTGTTTAATTGTGTACTGTTTCATGTATTATCAGTATTTATGTTTGTATGTTCATCAATCACTCATGGTATATTTATTTACAAAATATCGGTGTTTTATTATACAAATTTATGCCCTTCTTATCTTTTCATTGTTTATAAATCTATTTTATCTTCTACAGTTCATGTTTTATGTATTATACATCTTTATTTATATATTTTTATGCTGATCGTATTTATGTGATTTTGACTACTATACAATATATTGCTATATCTGAATTGATTTTATACAGTAATGATTATTATTATTGTATATTGCTTATATTTATTATTTTACCTTATGACTATTACTAATATTTCTGATTACCATATTTTTTGTTGAATATATAATTATGTCCTTCCTATTATGTTTTGTAGAATATGTTTATTTTGAATCACTTGTTTGCTTTTATGTCCATTTTATCATATAATATTTTATGACTATTTTCATCATAATTTATCTTGTTAGTATGATTAGTACTATGAGTATTTAGACTTTTGTATGCTTATTATTATGTATGTGCTTTGATTTTTAATGGCTATTATATATGATGATTTTATTTGCCATATTATTGCTTAATACTTGACTTAGTATTGTGCCTTGTCTGATAATTATTTAATACCATATGTTCTTAAAAATTATTAGTTATAACTACAACTATTTATTGTATTTATCATCTATTGTATTGCGGGTTAAATGTTGTATTTTTACTTTGTTCATTAATGATCTATGTGTACCATAACTACAACTTATTTGATCATTTTGAAATGATTTCTTTGATTATACAAACATATTAACAGTTAGTTAACTAATTTTGATTTGTTCATTTCTTGCATTCTAACTGATTTATGTGACTTTGTTCGTCATGTTATTATTCTGAACTTACATACTTAATTTATTTTATACATATATATGATTTATGTAAATACTCTTATTATTGATTGTGTAAATCTTAATTCGTTTGATTATATGTGTCTTCTTGTTAATTTAACAAATAATATTCATGATTTCAACTGAACATGATTATTGATTTTATATTCGTTTGTGTGATAATAATTTACTTTACATAATTAATACAGTTGATGTCTTTATTGCTTTATAGATTTATTTATTCTTATTATGTTGACTAATACTTTCTCCCATTACTTAATTGATAATTATGCAATTTGTATTTGTTTTTGTTTTAAGTTACACTATATCTTTTATCATAATAATCTTGTTGTATGTTGATATATGTCCCGTACTCATATATTACGCATATGTATTCATGTTATTATGATACATATATTTATATTTTCTATGTATTCTTTTAAGCTAATACATATTATGACATAAGTTTTTCATACACTACTAATTGTTTTTTCTAAGTATTAATCTTGAATTGCTTGATATCACCTTATATTAGTATACAAATATTTATTTTCACTGTTATATGTCTATTGCTATGCCTCTTGATAAATACCTTGTAATTTATTTTTCTAAGTGTGTTTGAATATATTGATATTACGAACTGATTGTGAGATTATAATTTTATACTTTGATACATATATATTATTTAATTGATGTTATGTTACTTTGATGATTAAAGTAATTTCTCATCCACTTTTATGAAAAATTGATTCATGTATGTTATGATATTGTTATTATGATCTGCTATACGTATGCTAAATCTCAGTTGTCACATCTAATATTTTGTGTTGTTATTATTTTACATTCTCCTCTGCTTATGGATATCGTTCCATATCTGTCCTTGGGTTCTTATTTTAATTCTAAATACGAAATTTGTTTTAAGGGGTTAGAATGTAATGACCATAAATTTTCGATACTAGTTTAAATAAATTTTTTGGTATTTTTAAAATATTAAACTATTATTTTAAAAAGAGTGTTTATATTTTCTCAATTTTTTAGAATTTTCTATGATTAAAAAAATCCGATTTTAAATAGTTTTGTTAATTATAAATTTAATTGTTATGGTAAAAACTTTTTTTTAAATTAATATTTAAATTTTTACTCTTGTTATTATTATTATTATTATTATTATTATTATTATTATTATTAATTATTTTATTTTGATTTTTCACTTAATTCTTCATGATTTTATCCTGATTTTTCTACCAAATTTGCTCCTAATTTTCCTTCACTAATTATTCTCATAATTATCCCCTAATCACTCCCTTAATCATCTCCTTTTCCTCTCTTCCTATGGTTTGCTCTCATATATTCTCCCCTTTCTTCCAGATCTCGCCCCAAAAACCCTAGCCACCAGCCGCCCACCCCCTCACTCTTCCCTCACCGAGTCATCTCCTCCCTCGCTAAGCCCTCTTGCGTCAACCTCCCAGTCCCCTCGAGCTTGCCACCTGATCTCCACCCTCTTCCTCACCATTCACAACATTAACCCTCCATCTCCCTACACTCACCACCACCGCCGAGCTCACCTTCTGTCGTCCTCGTAGCCCTCCGTCACACTCCACAAGTACACCCTTAACCACGCCCGCTAGCTGCTCCAGCTCCGTGTCGGACAGCCAGCCATCCTTTCCTGCCTCAGATCCTCACTTCGTCCAGATTCCCTCGGAGCTTGGGACCAGCTGGCCACTACACTGTCAACAACCCATGCCTATGCCCACAACAGAGTTCACGTATGCGGATCAAAAACCCGGTAAGATCCAATCAGATGCCTAGATTGATGTCGATTCTACAATACAATCGCTTCGTGGATTGGAGGAAACAAATGTGGTATAATCTTTATATTTTTCTACTGAGTAAAGTTATATACCAAACAATTATGCAGCGAACACAAGTGAAAGCAGCTTCATCAACGACAAAAGAAAACCCTAAATAAAAACAGGAACTCCTAATATGACAATCGGCACGTATTAAAGAGCTGTATAAGGGCAGCACCATAGTTATATTACCCATAAAGGTTACAACAACTGAAATAGTCTAAGACGCCCTTGAAGCAATCGCGTATTAAATAACACCTTTGCTTAAAGATCTTTCCGATACGATCCGGCAGTTATGTTCTTTTTGTCAAACTCATGCAATTTGGAATACGTTAGCAAGGCAAAACCTAAATAGTACTGACTATGTTTTCTATTCGAGAAGACTTGGAAGAGTATGTGCGCTATTGTCTGAAAGCAGGGCCTCAAACATACGTTCGAGTAAAAAGGTACTATTTTATATTCCCCTTTTTCACAAGGCTCGTCTGGCCTCCGGAAATCAACGCAACCCAGACGAAGAACTTCACGATAGACCGATGAGAGAATATGACAGAGATAGTCACCGCACACGAAGGTAAAAAATGAACAGATCACAAATACGCATCAGCATCCAAAAGCCAATGGTCGCGATCTGAGTACTCGGTTGTGCATGTGCTTCCCGTTTCAATGGTCACACGAAGTCATAAAAGATCAAGATCAAGATCGAGAAAAGTATCTGATTTCGACGTACTTCGAACTCGAGTAAGTGCGATTTACTGCTTGGCCAATGTCAGCGGTGTATTCTGGTTATTAATATGTGAATTCTCGCAATGCCATAATGGCAAGAGTTCAACAGATCTTCCGAAAATTGTCATGTTAATACAAAGCTCATAAGTCGCCGAACCCTCGTCGTCCTCCGCCCTCTCCCGCACTTCCCCGATGGCCATCGTAGCTGCTCCACCACCTCCAGTTTCCCCCTCTCACTACCGACTGCCTTCTCTGAGTCCAGCCATCCAACCACCACGACAGCGCGCCACCCCACCCCAAATCTCTGCTGCCACCTCCAGAGCTCGCCTCAGTCCAGCGCCAACACTACCAAGACCCGTCCTGACCAACACCTTCTCCCCCTCCTCCTCTCATCACCACCGTCGATCTCTCACCTCACCGTCTAACTCCCCGAGCTACTCCTCCATCGCCGTTGAGCCGTCGCTAACCAGCCCGTCATCACCCACTGTTGTCGCCTTCCTCACTGCTCCGCCACGACCCGCGGTCACCTCCCGAGCTCACCACTAACCAGCGCCTCCGTCGCACGCCACCTAATCGACTATATGATAACACATATCCAGTTATAGAACCTTCACCTTCTAGCCGCCAGTGAGCCCGTCGGAGCCCTGAGACATTCTGACGGCAACTTAATACCCATTCGTAGTAGAGACGGTCTACTCGAATGAGCAATGTATCAGTAGAGGATTTCATCCTTCAACTCCCGCGAGGCCAACTAAGGTGTCTTTACCCTTCAATCCTGATTCTCGCCGGAGTGGGGGTGGCCTCGGTTTCTCTGTGAAACCATGTACTACCTTAATTCTTCTCTCTGATGGAGTCATGACGATTCAAACTGAATTCACCCGTCGATCCTCTTCATCAGGACAATGGGCCCACAAGAACTATCATAGCCAAATTTTGTTCTACCATGCGATGAACACCCCGATCGAAAATGGTGACTTACCATGCGATGTGTCACTATTCCAATCAATGTCGTTATACTCATTCCTGAGTCAATGAACGACTTGTTCCCTCCAACTAGTGCATGAGGCTAAACTGCTCCTATACTCCAATAAGTATATGAGTATAAACTATTTCTCTTATTACTTCAACAAGTATACAAGTATAAACTGTTCCTCCTATACTCCAACAGGTATACAAGTATAAACTGTTTCCCCAACCTCCAACTGGTATACAAGGCTAAACTATTCTCTATCTTTGATGGGAAGTTCCTGAAGAATGTTACACATAATATTCTTAAGGATAACCCGACAACCTCCAACTGGTATACAAGGCTAAACTGTTCCCTACCTTTGATGAGAAGTTCCTGAAGCATGTTATACATAATATTCTTAAGGATAACCTGACAACCTCCAACTGGTATATAAGGCTAAACTGTTCCCTACCTTTGATGAGAAGTTTCTGGAGAATGTCACACATAATATTCTTAAGGATAACCCGACAGCCTCCAACTAGTATATGAGGCTAAACTGTTTCTTACCTTTAATGAGAAGTTTCTGAAGAATACTACACATGATATTCTTAAGGATAACCCGGAATAAGCTGATTATTCTAGATGAAAACCAACCATTAGAGTAATCCACTCTTAATCATGATAAAAATGATTAAGAACCTCCCGTTGTGGCTGTTTAATCATGTCTAGAATGATTAAAACCTTCCAACTAGTGCATGAGGCTAAACTGCTCCTATACTCTGACAAGTATATGAGTATAAACTACTTCTTTTATTACTCCGACAAGTATATGAGTATAAACTGCTCCTCCTATACTCCAACGGGTATACGAGTATAAAACGTTTCCCTAACCTCTAACTGGTATATGAGGATAAAATGTTCCCTATCTTTAATGGGAAGTTCCTGAAGAATGTTACACATAATATTCTTAAGGACAACCCGACAACCTCTAACTGGTATATGAAGCTAAATTGTTCCATACATTTAACGTGAAGTTCCTGAAGAATGTTACACATAATATTCTTAAGGATAACTCAGTAATCTCTAACTAGTATATGAGGCTAAACTGTTCCCTACCTTTGATGGAAAATTCCTGGAGAATGTTACACATAATATTTTAAGGATAACCCGATAGCCTCCAACTGGTATATGAGGATAAACTATTTCCTATCTTTGACGAAAAGTTTCTGGAGAATACTACACATGATATTCTTAAGGATTACCCGGAATAAAATGATTATTCTAGATGAAAACCAACCATCTAAGTAATCCACTCTTATTCATGATAAAAATGATTAAGAACCTCCCACTGTGGCTGTTTAATCATGTCTAGAATAATTAAAACCTTCCAACTGGTGCATGAGGTTAAAATGCTCCTTACATCTCCTACTTGATCAAACATTCCTATAGTTAGGACAAGAGCCAAAATCCCCTCTCGATTCATTCCAAGATTAAGAGGTCCACTTTCAAAATGGATGACTAAAACTTTGAACAGTTAGGGTCATCCCCCTCCGAAGCAATCAATTATCCGATTGAATGAATCAACCTTCTTATTATACGCTATAATGAGAGAGACTGTCACTCCATCTCATTCTTCCATAGATTGACCTCGCAACAAGTAGGAGTCAACCCTCACTACTGGATTTGCGTCTAGGCGAAGGAGTTGTTCGGGTTTCGGCATAAGGGATAGCACATCAGTTTCCTATCCTGGGGGCGGGTTGCGGGTTCGATCATTGAATGCAGAGAGTTCCTAGACTACTATATACATTGTTATATGCACTGCCTTCACCAACAGAAGGCGATGGAATCCCTGTAGCTGCATAGCTACAGATCGATGGAATCCCTAGGGGAAGATTCTTGAATGGACCTACTAGAGGGTGGCTTCCCACCTGGTCAAACCTTCCTACAGTTAGGACCAAAGCCAAGTTCTCTCGCCAATCATTTCTAATAAGATGATGGGTCCCCAAAACTATCAAGTTAACTGCCACCTCTGATAGTCATTTCTCTATCAGTCTCATTCAACTAGATGATGGATCTTGTAAAACTATCAAGTTAATTATTATCTCTAATTGTCTCCTCTAAATTTTCCCCGTCGATCCTCTCTAATAGGACGATGGGACCACTCTCACTGTCATGTTAACACTACACCTCTGATAAAATTAACTTACCAATCCTCTTTAATAAGATGGTAGGTTCTCAAAGTCGCTCCGATCGTGATAATCTTGTCACGTTAACACTATACCTCTGACAAAATCAACTTACCAATTCTCTTCAATAGGATGGTAGGTCTTCAAAGTCACTCCGATCGTGACAATCCTATTAGGTTAACGATCACCTCTACTAGCCGACACCATCATTCCCACATGTGGCTTTGTTCGATCAAGCATCACACTCATACGTCCCTAAATGAGCTGATCCATTTTGAGCATTCTAATATCTTTAGAACAATCGATGGGTAGCAGCCTACCATGTGATGGCTCCTATAATAATCAATCGTCATACTAATACGTCCCCAAACAATTTGATTCTCCCAACACCGTCATTCCCGCAAATGATGTTGTTCATCGATATCGGCCTACCAAGCAATGCGACATATCGACCTCCTATTCCGAACAACAACCCACCAAATGGAGAGTTTTTATTCGGATCCTATCTTAATCTCACACGATGACCGTTCACGTTAGACTAAGTTGTTATACTTAACGACACGACCTAACTCAATTACGACTTAACGGTTAGAATTAACCCAACCTGACGCCTCAAACGGCTAAGGGAAGAGGAGAAATGTTAGCATTAAGCCTATGAGAAACTTCTCGATAACTCATCATACTGAGGGGAATAGTATGGCTAGCTCGATTTGAACGGTAATTGGTAAAGGCAAATCAAATCCTTTGATAGCTGAGGGTTTACTAAAAATCCTAATTGGTGATCTTTAGCAGCGACTGAATAATTCAATCTCACCGAGTTCGATTGGAAGACGCCTCGCTCCGTCTGAATGGTGATCATTTTGTAGGTCTTTATATCCAAAGTATTCTACATCTCATGTAACCTGATTCAGGTCTGAAAACTTTGGAGGGGGTCTTGTAGGTAATAAAAATTACCTTTATCCCTACACAATAACTTGGAACAAGAAAAAGAGCTTAAGGGTCCATCTCTGAAAAGGCAAGCCGACTCCCCGAGAGTCCAACCGACTCAGGCCGACTCCTCGAAGAGTCTAACCCCCAGACGACTCGAATGACCGACTCCCTGAAGAGTCTAGCCCCCAGACGACTCGAATGGCCGACTCCTCAAAGAGTTCAGCCCCCCCCAGACGACTCGAATGGTGGAGATCCCCTCATTGACTCGAAGGGTAGTGTCAGTCCACCCCTCGAAGACCAAGTTGCTGAGACCCCCTAGTCGACTCGCCAAGTCCAGGGTGTCGAGACCTTCTAGTTGACTCACCAAGACCAAGTTGCCGATACCTTCTAGTCGATTCGCCAAGACCAAGTAGCCGAGACCCCCTCGTCGACTCCAAGAGGTCGAGACGTCCCTCGCGATCAAGGCGACGAACCCCTCATTTGACCGAAGTGGAGAGACCCCCTCATCGACTCGAAGGGCGGTGTTAGTCTACACCTCGAAGACCAGTGCCGAGACACCCTCGTCGACTCAAAGGGCGGAGACCTCCTCATCACTCGAGGGCGGGACTCATCCACCGAAGGTAGTGTCAATCGCACTCGAAAACATGGGTGCCAGCCCCTCCGACTCAAAGGGTCGAGATCTCCTTGTCGACTCAAAGTAGCGGAGACCCCCTCATCGACTCCTAGCGGCCGAGACCCCCTCGTCGACTCGAAGGGTGGTGTTAGTTAACACCTCGAAGACCATGTTGTTGAGACCCCCTAGTTGAATCGTCAAGTCCAGTTTGCTGAGATCTTCTGGTCGACTCACTAAGACCAAGGGACGACACCCCTTCGTGTCGACTAGAAGGGAAGTGCTAGTCTCCCGATCGAAGTCGACTCACCAAGACCTCGGGATGATACCCCTTCGTGTTGACTCGAAGGGCGGTGTTAGTCTCCCTCCCAAAGTTGACTTGCTAGCATGCGTCAGACTCGCCTGTTTCATGAGCTCTCTGCTTGAGCTAAAGCTCACCTGTAGGCTCGAGCTCGCCTTAGACGTGAGCTTACCTAAAGGCCAAGCTCGCCTGACAACCCTAAGCTCACTAGCATGCTTGTCAACTGCCCACTTGGGGGTATGGGAATAGTCACATCAATGTTCATATCCCACATTTTAAGGGGGAAAGTATGACGCTCCTCACCTAGGCATGGCCATCACAGGATTAGCTAGAACTCTCCTACTCTACAAATAGCCGTTGATTGCTATAAGAATAGGGCTGCTGATATGATACTCCTACTCTACAAATAGCCGTTGATTGCTACAAGAATAGGGCTGCTGGTATGACCCCCTAGGTGGTCACATCCCATAGCTAGGGCGGCTAGCAGGACCCTCCAGTGGTCAAATCCCACAAATCAAGGGATGCCTATGCCATCCCTTGCCTATTTAAAGCCATATTGGACCAACGTTTAGGGGGTTGATTGGCTGCTTGGTTTTGGCTGGCTAATCATCCAACTTCTAAAGGTTGAACCATGGCTCATTTGCTAAAAGCTCCCTTGTTGAAGGAGACTCGTCTAATCTCTCAGACTTGAGGCTCTTAAGCTCTTTACAGACTCTTGCATAATAGCCCTTTGTAGACTCGTCTGAGCTCTTAGACTTGAGGCTCTTAGGCACTTTGCAAGCTCTTGCATAGTAGCTCTCTCCAAGCAGTCGGCCCACAAGCACAAGCACTTGTTTGGCCTCGGATAGACTTGAACCCAATCACACCGGAGTTTCTACTAAGTACTGAATCTTCAACCGCGATGTTGATCGTATCATCTAAGGGAAGCAAACTCGATACAAGCATCGAGGGAGGTATCCTACCGCTACCAAAGAACCTACGTTAAATAAGAAGGGCCTTCCCTTCTCCCCTGTTGTAAAACATTGATTATTAGTTTGTAATAAGTCATCCATATAAACACAAACGGCCCCTCGTCGGGAAGTTAATTTTTACACCCAACACCCGTCAGCTGCATCACCCACTTCTTTACCTCAGTTTTCCATTCGAGATCTTCCTGACTTCTCTCTATCTCCTTCTATTGACTCTTCCTCACTCGAGCCTTCTCTTACATCATCTGATCCCTATCCGATAGACACGACACTCACTCTAGAAAATAATGTTGATCTCCACGCACCTGCGCCAACATCTCCCTCGCCTGAGGTTCCTCTTTCTCTTCGTTGGGGAAAATGCTCACATGTCATGCATGCTCGGTATGCTTCAATTACTTCCTATTCACCTATTTTTCATAACTTTCTTATTGTCAATGATACTACCATTGAGCCAAAGTCCTTTCTGTTGGACCCTAGAGGGGGGGGGGGGGATTAGGGTCTTAAGGCTATAATAGTGTAATAAAAATAAGGCAAACAATACACCACAATAATGAACAACAAATGTAAAGGAAATAGAGTGAGAAATCGTTATCCAAGTGACGCGCGATGTGTTAACGAGGTTCGGTCCGCTGACCTACGTCCCCGCTCCCCATTCTCGAGGAGAAATCCACTACACAACCCGGTTTGGAAGCCGGAACTTCTTCTACACAACGATCTCCACAAGATCTCACAATTACACAGTTGATCACCATAAGATCACACTCCCACACAGTTGATCTTCACAAGATCAAGCTCTCAACAGTAGTAATAGTGTAAAAACTCTCTCTTTACAATGTCCCTATGGCAAGGAGAAAAATTACACAGAAGCTGGGATGTGAACACTGGAAAACACAGAAAACAGGTTTGAAATTTTTAGCTCTTAGTAAAAGAAAATCTCTGGTTTTCAATAGCTTGGGACACTGGAGGAAGAAGAAGTATAGGAGGCTTAAATAGGAGAAAATACAGCTGTTTAAACCCATACCCTAAACCCCCAAATCCAAGAAAAATCGGTGCAAAAATCTGTACCAGAAGACCGTTTGAAATTAAGTGGTGGTCGACCATACAATATTCGCGGTCGACCGTGAGCCAGCTCAGAAACGAAGAAGTTATCCAGAGAGTTCTGCGGTCGACCGTGACGGTCGACCGTGGGAAATTTTGAGCTCACGATCAACTGCGGCGATCGACCATGAATGTTTCTGCTACCCACTGACGAATGAACTCAGGCGCGGTCGACCGTGGCGGTCGACCGCAATCTGATACATACAAAAACACTGATTTTGACTCTCTTAAAAATTCTGTAAAATATTTAATTGACTTCCAAAAATTATGAAACTTTGTAAAATATTTTTGACACTAGAAATAAATTGTTTGGAAAAAGAATTTTGTGAATAGGTCCTCATACTTGTGAAAAATAATATTTTGAGAAAACACTCAAAACTATAAGTATAAAAACGTGCGTGTGATATCCCAATAGCTTCAAATAAAATCTAAACTACTTGCCTACATTCTAGCACTAGAGAGAGAATAAAAACTAGCTAATATCCTCACGTAGAATACAATTCTTTGAGTCTTGATATAGCTTGAGTTTGATGAAGCTTCTTATTGCATTTGGTATTCTTGAATGAACGTTGCTTCATCACTATGTCTCCTCCTCCTTTGGATATCAACGTTGTAGCACATATTCCATCCAATCCTCCATGTATGGCACTAACATGCTTGATATATCTATTAACTACATTGTCACTCAACAAGAAATTAGTACCGATAATGGTGATTGTAAAACATCATCAAAACATAAGGGCTAACACTTTCAAGAGGCAGTTTAATTTTAAGAGTGGCGATTGGCTATGGCTGAGGAATTTTAGGCCTTTAAGCAAACACATAACTGGGATGTTGTTCTCTATGCCCCTGGGATCTCTCTTGTTGGCAGTAAATAGGTTTATAAGGTCAAGTATCGTCTTGATGGCACCATTGAATGTCGAAAAGCTTGTTTAGTGGCTCGAGGTTTTACTCAGCAATAAGGTATTGATTATGAGGAGACCTTTGCTTCTGTTGCTCAGATGCTCACCGTTCGTACTCTACTTGTGGTTGCTGCTGTTCATCGTTGGTCCTTATACTAGATGGATGTTAAGAATGCTTTTCTCCATAACTCTTTATCTAAGATAATATATATGCAACCGCCTCTAGGGTCCAATATTCCTTCGGGACACGTATGTCTCCTTCGTCGTACTGTTTATGGTCTCCAGTAGGCACCCCGTGCTTGGTTTGAGTGTTTCGCGATGTCGTATTCAAGGTGGGCTTTATGGAGAGTCATCAAGATGCTTCTCTATTTGTTCGTACTACATCACGTAACATAATTTTATTACTGTTTTATGTAGATGATATAATCATTATAGGTGATGCTACTGCTGATATACAGTTTGTAAAATCTCAATTACAACAACAGTTCCACATGAATGATCTTGGATCTCTTCGCTATTTTCTTGGTCTAGAAATTTCTCAGGACCCACGGGGTGTACTACTGTCTCAATAGAAGTATCTCTCAGATATTGTAGATCGCGCTGAGCTAACTGACGATGCAATTGTCGATACTCCGCTCTAACAGAATGTCAAACTTCGCTCTACTGATGGTGAGCCTCTATCTGATCCTACCCGATACCAACATCTTATTGGCCAATTGGTCTATCTGTGCATCTCTCGACCAGATATTTCTCACGATGTTGGCATTTTCAGTCAATTTGTTATTGCCCCACATTCTGCACATTATGCTTCCTTATTATAGATTCCTCGGTATCTCCGGGTACTAGCACTCACTTTCTTCTGTTTCCTGCTACATCCAAGTTAGAGCTTTGTGCATATTCTAATGCCGTTTGGGCTGGTGATCCCACTACCCGGTTATTTACCACAGGTTATTGTATATTTCTTGGTTATTCTCTTATTTCCTAGTGGAGTAAGAAATAATATGTTATTGCTCTTTCCAGCACCAAGGCAGAGTATCGTGCAATGTCCACAACAGCTAAAGAGATTATTCATCTTCGTCGTCTTCTTAGTGATTTTAGTATTTCTGTTATGACTCCTACTCCTCTCTATTGTGATAATAAGAGTGCCATCTAGATTACCAATAATCCAGTATTTCATGAGAGGACTAAACATATTAAGATCGACACTTATTTTTTTCGATAACCTTATCAATGACAAGACAATTCTACTTGCTCATATCTTATCCGCTGACGAGCTTGCAGATTTCTTCACAAAGGCCTTACGAGTTCATCGATTCCAATTTCTTATACGCAAACTCATTTTGTTTGATCTAACATGAGTTTAAGAGGGGCTGTTGATAATATTGTGTTAGTAGTGAGTTTAGTCCCACATTGGTTATGAGGAAACCTCACCTCCTCTACTTGTTTATCCGCTGACGAGCTTGCAGATTTCTTCACAAAGGCCTTACGAGTTCATCGATTCCAATTTCTTATACGCAAACTCATTTTGTTTGATCTAACATGAGTTTAAGAGGGGCTGTTGATAATATTGTGTTAGTAGTGAGTTTAGTCCCACATTGGTTATGAGGAAACCTCACCTCCTCTACTTGTATATATATATATATATACTCAATATTCAATTCAAGGGAAATTTAACCAAGACTTTCTCTCTTACTTTAACGAGGGGAAACCATATTTAAAGTGAAAAGCTTTTAAATGGAGTTGTTCTGACTAACTAGCGCTATCTACGTGTAGCTCATAAGTTGATGCCCGGTGCCTTCATGTTTGTCCCTCACACCAACCATGCTCATGGTTTAATCCTAAAAAAATAAAGAAAGTAATAATTGTAAGGTAAAGATAGCAACTAGGGAATTGAGCAAAGTCTTTTTTTTTTCTTTTTCTCCCCCTTCTTTTGACATGATATTTAGCATCATAAATCTTGCATGGTCAATTTCACAAAACCCCCAGACCTTAGCGGTTTTTTTACACGTAACCCCTTCCAACTTTTGTCTCACAACCATATGAACTTTGGGCGTCAAGTAAAACGCGCCTAAATTTTTTTTTTCTTTTTCTCCCCCTTCTTTTGACATATTTAGCATCATAAATCTTGCATGCTTAATTTCACAAAACCCCCAAACTTTTGGGGTTTTTTACACGTAAACCCCTTCCCACTTTTGTCTCACAACCATATGAACTTTGGGCGTCAAGTAAAATGCACCTATACTTTAAACTTTCTCACACCTACCAGCAATTTGTAAATAATTAATTTTTTTTAAAGAAAAACCTGTTTACATTTACAATTTTCCTCTCAAGGAAAGTATTAGATGTATGACAATTATTTTCTTTTGGGGTTGGGGGGGGGGGGCCC
>NC_033803.1:8789327-8808714 GCF_001876935.1 Asparagus officinalis | reverse complement strand
TTACGTTCGAGGTGATTATGTTAAGATACTCGAAGTTTTATGGAAATTATGTGAGATAACTGGGGCTATATGCAAAACTCCCCAAAGTTTGGGGTTTTCATGTAAACCGATTAATTATTGTACTACCACACTCATTGGCACACAGCTAGGGATGGTAAATAAGCGAATCAACTAGAATATTAAGATGTTCGTATTTGTACTTGTCTAAAATTATAAATTTCTAACCTGAACTCGAACATTCATGTCTGGAGTTTTTAAAATTTGAACGCGAATGCTAGGTACTTTAAACATTCATGAATATTCACAAATATCAAATGTAAAAGTATATTTATTCGGTCAATGAATTTAATTTTTAAATATTATTTAAATTCATAATGACAATCATTTCTTTATAGTTATGATGTGTGCATAAATTTGAATATTTAATTAGAAAATTTATTTAAGATTCTTTAAGGCTCTCAAAGATAGCATATAGAACTTAAAGTAGAAAATATAAGTGGAATGAAGATATAACATCATATGCATAGCTATACAAATTTTGAGTGCTCAAAATTTAAATGAAATTTGATAAGCAAACAAATTGAATATTGACGCAGTGCGGAAGTAATAACCTTGAATCCACTAAGGGCTGTCATTTGAATCCGTAAAGAACGATCTCCGAATCCACGAAGAACTTCGAATCATGAAGAAAATATTAAAAGAGGAATTCTATTGATGAAAAGTTTTTCTAATCCATGAGGTTACACGACTCTTCCTAAATAGAAAAACAAAATATACTCCTAATAAAACTAGAATTACAATAAAATAGAAAGTATCAAAATTTATCCTAAAAAAACTCCCTATAATAGAGGAAACAAATCATAAATCAAAATCTAATTTGTCTCTAATATTGAATTTATTTTCTAATCTAAATAGACGCTAACTTTATTACTAAAAACAAACTAAACGCTGATTATTTACGGATTTTAGCTAAAACTGGGTATTAGTGATGAGATTTTAAAAATCTGATAATCTAGTTGGTTCCCTCTAGTGATGAGATAGGTGATTTACATATATAATATGTCAGAATCTGCTTTTGGGGTTAGAAGATATGATTGTTTATTCACGAAAGTCAATAATACGTATAAATCTATATTTAGCTCGTGACTGTCCGAATCCTTTATAAAATTGTCTGTTAAATGTCCTACATCAGTTTCCCCTTGTTGAAAGAAGCTCGACCCCAAGCTTATATTTGCTTGAAAAGTAGTTTTATCGATAAATATTTTTCTTCTTCTGCATCGATCAGCATCCGTCTTATACTTAGCATTGATTTTCTCCATTTATTCTTTTACCTCCTCGTTATTGTGCGTAGCGGAATAAAAATCACAAACAAGATAGGAGAACAAATCAATAACCAAAAACAAGCATCACACAAGCAAGACACCAAATTTACATGGTTCGGTAATGTTCCTACGTCCACGGGGCAAGGAGGGGATAAATTTCACTAATAAAGAGAGAGAGAGAGAGTGTGTGTGCAAATAGAAATTACAATCACTCAAAAATCTCATAAATATAACTCTAAACCAACCACTCTCAAGTACCTCACAAATTCTCCCTCAAAAGTGCTCAAAACTATCTCAATTATCTCTTCAAAATCTCTCACAAACCCTAGAAATATCATATTCCTATTTATATAAATACCCAATCAAAAACCGCCCAGAAAAACAAAACGGCCCATTTACCCGATTCCGGTCGACCGGGCATGTTCCCACGGTCGACCAGCCAGAACAGCAAAAATCAGCCTTGTATCGGTCGACCGCACAAGTGTGACCGATTGACTGACCCGAACAAGGTTTTTAAACCCTGTGTTATGCACGAAATCGGTCGACTGGCCTATGCCGTTCTGTCGACCGACCCGCAACCAAACTGAAGCTACTTCCTTAATTCAAATGTGTTGATTTCTACCGCGGTTTTAACAATTCTCTACCTCGGTGAAGTTTTTTCAAAACTGAGCCGACCTCGATACCAACCATCCCACTTGTTGCATTCAGTATGAAGTGGACTCAATCCACAATAATGAAATCAATCCACAACAAGTCGGGAACCCAAATGAGGACTCTAACAATCTCCACCGTGTCAGTATCAACTCATCAAACTGGCTGCATCAAACTGACTGTCTACATATCCTCTTACCCAAGGAATCAAGCCTCACATAGTTCATCCAAATGGCCTCCAAAAAGCCCTCAATAATGAAGAATATTCAACAACTCCAAACAATGACCAAATTTTACCCCAGTGACAATTTTAGTCAACATATCTGCCGGATTGTCCTCTGTGTGGATCTTCTCTAGTTTAATGTCTCCATCATCCAAGACATCTCGTACAAAATGAAACTTGACATCAATGTGCTTTGTTCGAGCATGATACACCTGGTTCTTTGCCAAATAGATAGCTGACATGCTATCATATTTTACCCCGATGGTATCATGTGCAGTCCCTAATTCATTAATACCATATGCAACCACAAAGCTTCCTTCACAGCTTCAATCAACGCCATATACTCTGCATCCGTACTGGAAAGAGCCACTCTAGATTAAAGTATACATCTACAATACACCGGTGCTCCTGCTAGTGTAAACACATATCCAGTAGTAGACCGGCGCTTGTCAAGATCTCCAACATAATCCGAATCCACATATCCAACACAATCCTACTCATTTCTCCCATTCTTCTCAAACACTAAATCAACATCCACGGTATCTTTGATATACCGTAGGATCCACTTCACGGCCTTCCAATGACCCTTTCCGGGGTCATGCATGTACCTAGACACCATACTCACAGCATGTGAAAAATCTGACCTTGTACACACTATTGCATACATCAAGCTACCCACAACATTGGCATATGAAACTTTGGATATGTATTCATGGTCCTCAACTGAAATATGTGACATCTTAGTTGATAGCTTAAAGTGGAGAGCTAATGGTGTGTGTACTTAGCTCCTCTGTGTTAACTTCAACCTCCCCTCCATCCTGTCTCTCTCAATTTCCATACCCAACATCTTCTTTGCTTCTCCAAGATCCTTCATCTCAAATTCAGATAACAACTCCTTTTTTAACTTCCTAATAGCTTAAGAATTCCTAGAAGCAATGAACATATCATCAACATATAACAATAAATAAATATGCTCACTATTTTGTAGTTTGTACAGGTACATACACAGGTCATATGGGCTCCTCGTGTACCCTTGGCCAATCATAAAACTGTTAAATCTCTTGTACCATTATTGCGGTAATTGCTTCAATCCATAAAAAGATTTCTTCAGTTTACATACCAAATCATCATTGCCTGCAGCTTTAAAAGCCATCGGCTGTGACATATAGATCTCCTCTTCTAATCTTCATGTAGAAAGGCTGTTTTCACATTTATATGGACCAAATCCAAATCCAGCTATGCCACCAACGCTAATAATATTCTTATCGAAGAATGCTTTACAATAGGTGAGAATAACTCGTTGTAATCTATGCCCTCAAGTTGGGCATACCCTTTGGCAACCAATCTGGCTTTGTATCGAATGTCCCCATCAGAAGATATAAATAAATATGCTCACTATTTTGTAGTTTGTACAGGTACATACACAGGTCATATGGGCTCCTCGTGTACCCTTGGCCAATCATAAAACTGTTAAATCTCTTGTACCATTATTGCGGTAATTGCTTCAATCCATAAAAAGATTTCTTCAGTTTACATACCAAATCATCATTGCCTGCAGCTTTAAAAGCCATCGGCTGTGACATATAGATCTCCTCTTCTAATCTTCATGTAGAAAGGCTGTTTTCACATTTATATGGACCAAATCCAAATCCAGCTATGCCACCAACGCTAATAATATTCTTATCGAAGAATGCTTTACAATAGGTGAGAATAACTCGTTGTAATCTATGCCCTCAAGTTGGGCATACCCTTTGGCAACCAATCTGGCTTTGTATCGAATGTCCCCATCAGAAGATCCTTCTTTCTTTGCATACATCCACTTGCATCCAATTGCTTTCTTGCTCTTTGGTAGTTTTACAAGTTTTCAAGTGTTATTTTTATGAAGAGACTGTATCTTCTTCTCCATAGCTTTCCTCCACCTGATTGAATCAGAGCTTAACTCTGCTTCCTTATATGTAGAAGGTACCAAATCATCAATGACCTCAACTGACAAAGCATATGTAATCATCACATTATCATACCTAGCAGGCCGACAAATTTTCTTCTTGCACTATTAACTGCAATGGACTCCTGAACATGACTCTGTTCCTGAGTCCCAACATCCACTGTATCCTCCACCTGCCCATCTGTCTTATCATCTCCTCCCAGTGTCACCTCTGTAGGAGCCTCAATAGATACAGTGTTATCAGAAGTCTATGGAGTCACATCATCTTCCACCTCCTGCGATACCCCACTAGTCTGACCTTCCTCCACTTGCTGAGGAACATGAGGCCTCATCATTAGAGTCTCATCAAAAGTGACATCTCTGCTAATGATCACCTTCTTGTCTTCGGGATCCCACAACTTGAAGCCTTTAACTCCATCTCTGAAACCCATAAAGACTGCTTTTCTTACCCTTAAATTCAATTTCCTATTATTCACATGATAGTAGGCTAGACACTCAAATATCTTAATCACATCATAATCATTAGCCACTGTACCAGACCATACCTCCATAAAAGTCTTTCCATGTATCGTAGCGCTCAACAACCTATTCATGAGATGACTTGCATAAACCAATGCTTCAGCCCAAAATGAACTAGCTAATCCACTCTGTGAGAGCATATAACGCATCTTCTCCAGCAAGGTATGATTTAATCTCTCGGCCACTCTGTTTTGTTGCGGTGTCTCCCTAACTGTGAAATGGCGCTCAGTGCCGTGATCCCGGTAAAACTACAGAAATGGATCACTCTTGTACTCACCACCATTACAGAATAGAGTACTTTTACCTTTTTACCTGTCTGCAGCTCTAGTTTTTTTCATTCCACAAAGATATTCAGGATCTCATGTTTATGCTTCATGGTATATGCCTAATTTCTCCTGGAATAATCATTAATAAAAGTGAAAAAGTAATTGACCCCACCAAGAGATGTGTTCTTGGAGGGACTCCAAACATTTGTGTGAACGTAATCTAATATACATTGGGTGTTATGAATTGCGGTGCCAAATTTTACTTTTATCTTCTTCCCAATTATGCATTGTTCACACAATTCCATCTTGCAGGTCTTTGTACCCTTCAATAGCCCCTTCTTTGCCAATGTCTGCAGAGACTTATCACCAGTGTGTCCTAATCTCATGTGCCATTGTAATGACCGTGAATTTTTGATACTAGTTAAAATAATTTTTCTGGTATTTTAAAATATTCAATTATTATTTTTAAAAGAGTATTTGTATTTTCTCGATTCTCTAGAATTTTCTATGATTTAAAAATCTATTTTTATATTTATTTAAATAATTTCAATAATTATAAATTAACTTGTTATGGTGAAAACTTTTCAAGTAATATTTGTTATATTATTGTTTTGTTATTATAAGTATTGCATTAATTATAATAATTTTATCCCTAATTATTGTTAATTTTCCTAATTATTTTCTTAATTAGTTTTAATTTTCCCTAATTACTTTTCTTAATTAATTCTTAGTTATTTTTTCCCTAACCCTAATCCTATTTATATATATAATCTTTTCTTCCCCCTCTCTCTTCCTCTCCCTCTCTCTCACATTTCTTTCACAGTCGCCCCTCTCTCTTTCTCTCTTTTTCGTCCGCACGCATCATCCTCTCTCTCTCTCTCTCTCTCTCTCTCTCTCTCTCTCTCTCTCTCGTTTCTTAGCCGTCACCACCGCTGACCCCCACGTCCGTAGCCCCGTATCCCCCTCTCGCATCCTCAACCCCACTTCCCAGATCTCTTCCGTCCCTCCACCACCTCAGCCGCCCATCTTCGACCACCGCTCACGCCTCTCTTCAGCACCTCAGACCTTCCCTCCTCAAACCCGCTGCAACCCCTCCTTCTTCTCCACCAGCCTTCCCTCTCCTTCTCCTCCTCTCTTCCCAGACAGCCACCTCTAACTCCAGAGACCCGACCAGCCTCCATTGCCGCTTCCTTAGCCCAGCGTGTCGCCCTAAACTACCGCTGCCTCCCCCGCCTCCAAATCCCACTACCCGCTTGTCACTTCTCACGCGCCGTCGACCCAGTGTCTCAGTCCTAAACCCACCATAACCCTCCTTGAAAGTACCCTAGAGGGGGGGGGCAGGGGTGAATAGGATTATTGCAAATCTTATTAGATATTAATGTCGATTAAAACTTATTAACAAATTATTCTTGCAAGATAGATATACAATGTAATATGAGCAAGAATGAGTAATATAAATAATGAGCAATGGTGAATAAAATAGACTAAGCACTAGACACAAATGATACGCCAATGCAAACTCTAACACACAAGGATGATCACAGAGTTCGGACCTTCCGTCCTACGTCTCCGCTCTCCACTCCCGGAGAGAAATTCACTATCACAATCGGGCTTTCTATGCTCACCCGAACAATATTTACGCCTCACAATTCGGTTTTCTAGTTTACCAAAAACTTTACAACACACACAATTATAATCACACTCTACATCCTCTAAGTGTTGGTCTCTAGCCCGTGTTTTCCTCAAGTGCTCGGAATTACGACCTACCTCTAGGCATTACTACCGACGCCACTCCTCTTGGGACAACCCCGTCTCTCACCACACACTCCTCTCGGTGTACAAGTGTGATACAACGTGTAACTCACGATAAAGCTCAATTACAATAAAATGTTTTCTAATTGGATGAGAACTCAATGTAAGCTCAATCTCACAAATCATAGACCCACAACCCAATATATGATGTATGAAATGCTACAAGCTCAAATAGGGTGTGTGTGATAAAATGAGTATTATGAAATGCTACAAGCTCAAATAGGGTGTGTGTGATAAAATGAGTATAAATAAAATCTAACTCAATTAGCAAACTAGCAATAATAAGAATATGAAAATTAATAATAAAATTGTTAGATAAAAGAGTTAGAAAAACTTCTCTATAAACATAAAGAGGTTGAAGAAGATTGAGGATGAATTCCTTAATTGAAAACACAAGCCTCCTCTTTGTAAATTCAAACTTATAAACTTAAACAAACTTTAAAACACTTTAAACTCCTCTTTAAAACCCTCTTCAAAAACTTAATTCTGATGAGAATAATAGGAGTTTCTATAGGAAGAAAAACCAAGGCACAAAACCCAAACAAAATCAGTAAAAAAACAGAAGGCTAGAAAAACTAGCTGTTGGGCCGTCAGTCGACTGACGGGTTTTATCAGTCGACTGATGAGCTGACCGTTATAGGCATTTACCAGCTCATCAGTCGACTGATGGATCATCAGTCGACTGGTCAGTCGATCAAAATAAAACAGAAACTTTTGAAGATTACAAGCATATTTTCCAATCAACTTATCAGTCGACTGATGTCATCAGTCGACTGATCAGTCGACTGATAACAGGTTATCAGCCTAAAATGATTTTTAAAAACGAATTTTAAAGCTCTTTTAAAAATAGCAAATAAATTCCAAAAAATATAAAACTTTGGAAAAAGTTTATAAACATGATTATAAGCGTGTTGGAAAAGGAATTTTTCAATTTGCTCTTACCATTTGTGAAATCTTAGAAATATTCAAAAACACTAAAATACATGTTTAATAAAACATGTGATTTTTCATTTTTGACTCAAAACAAGTTTTGAAAACTTATAGAATATTTATATGGACATATAAAAGATGTTTATGATATATATATAGTCCAAAACATATTAAAACATATTTTGCATAAAAACTCCTATATTTGAGAAAATTCACAAATGAAATGTGTGTGTATATTTGAGCTTATAGAATTAACACACATTATATAAACTCTAAACTTAATTTACCCAAGCTTGATAGATTTTCATTGTAGCTTATCTTGGTAAACATGGAAGAAGCTTGAACTTGGATCTTGACTAGTATGCATAGGCTTCATTCTACTATTCCGCCAACTTTCATTTGATATGATCATTATGACACAATCCATCCAACCTCTAACTTATTATTTGTCTAAAATACCTAATAAGAAAACATAAACACTAGACAAACAATATTAGAAATTATTTATAATCATCAAAACAAGATTAGAAGATGTAGGCTCATAACATGAGACCTAACACTCCTCTCTCCTCGCTCATTCACCGTCGCTTCCCTACGTCGACGAACCGCTACTCCTCCTCTTCGCTGGCAGCAGCCCTGCCTGACGGCCCGCTCGCTACAGCTCTGGATCAACTCATCCGTCAGATCTGTTCCACCGTTCACCTATTGTACCGCATCCACGGTGACGGCGCCACCTCGTCCACAGGCCCCTTGGTCTCGTAGGCAAGATCCCGTTGCTCAGCTTGTCATTTATTATAATTTAGATCTGTTATGAATTATCTACATATATTAGTTTGTAAAATAATTATCTGCGTGAGATTGTTGATGAATGATATTAAATGATGAGAAATATTTTCAAAAATAGAAATGGTTACCGTTCATAAGAAAAGAAAAAAATGAGAATATTTTTAAAGAGTATTTTTAGAGAAATCACTACGAAAAATAATTTTAAAGGAATTTATTTTGAAAAACGAATTATTTGATTTGTTCACTGCTGCTGTATGCACACACCATACTATTCATAGTTAATGTTCAAGCTTTATAATTCTTATTTTAATATATTTGACATGCCATAATATTATTGCACATGATCAGTTGTACTTATTTTCTTATTGTGATTGAGAACTATTAGTAGTTCATGACTTAGTGGCTTTGTGCGTCATGAAAAAGACTCAGTAACATGTGTGTGTGTTAACTAAATTAGGAGGTGGATCAGAGATCTGTTGTAGGTTATGTTTGTTGATTTAGAAAAATAAGAAGAGTTGGGATGGGAAAGTCATAGTTCATGTGATCGGATATAGTTATTGATATACCTTCCAGGCTCGCACTAGTGGTCGGTGTCGCCACTAGGATTTGTTTGTAGGGCCAAAGTGAAGTGTGTACATCACCTTGGTCAGTGAGAATTTATTTTTTCACCCGAGTTTTGCTTGAGTTCGGACCAGGCAGAAAACGGTTTGCGTGTAGTTCTCTGGCCGCATGTGTAGCGGGGTTGGATGCACGTAGGGGATTTGTGAACAGTTAGTTATCTGGTAATATGAACGATGACTCTATGTGAGATGTGGACCAGTGACCTGTTATAGGATGGTTAGCAGTATGACCTAGATTACCGGTTGATTTTAGATTCTTCTTATTGTTATACTCTAGTGGTGGATTGTATTTTGATTTGTTAGATTTCCAGTTGCACGTTCTATTTCATTTCTGTTGTTACATCGGTTATTGTGTTAGCCATTCGATCATTCTATTTTCTCTTGTGGGGTCTTGCTATGTGCCATGCACGCTGACGTACACCTGTTTTCTCTGGTGTACGTTAGATTTAGAGGACGGACATGTCTAGTATAATGATGCATTGGAATCGAAGTATTCCCAGCCGGAGTGTATTCCAGATGGAGCAGAAGAAGAAACATGGAGCTTAATCATTTTCTTTCATGTAGTTATTGATGGACATTAGATTACTTTTGTAGTACTTTCTATTTCCATTTGATCGATGTATTTCTTTATCTCTTCAGCCTTTTGTTGGACTATTTTGTAATAAGGGCATGTTTGACCCAAACTTTGTGTCTCGGATGTTATTCCATTTGTGATATGTATTATTATATTTTGTGTTGTTCATTATATTCTTGCTAATTATGATGAAGGGACCTGTGACTTCGCTTTATATTGCTTGACGTTTAGCGTATTAGATTGAGTAGAAGGTTAGTATATTTCTCCTCAGTCTAATACGTCACGGGCTTGTTCACATTCCGATTCCCTGGTATTTTAAGAAGCGGAGCGTGATAGCCATAGACGGGTAGTATCCTCCTCTGTGGTAATTGAAGCTGCCAGACCCTCTGTTACTATCTTACCCTTCAAGTAGTAAGGATTATTTTCCTTGACACCTCTCATCACCACCATGGACCCCTTGGCGATCTTCAAAGTTGCATTTTCTATGATCTACCTATAACCTGATGCTTGCAAAGTTCCAAGTGAAATAATATTCTTCGTCAATTGAGAAATGAATCTCACTTCCTTCAACTCCCTAGTCACACTGTCACACATCCTGATTCGAACTGTTTCAATAGCACCAATGGGGTATACGTGATTATTTCCCATTAACACGACATCCCCCCACCCCCCTCTCCAACTCCTCAAAGCTAGAGAACCAATCTCTCCTAGGGAAAAATGTGGTATGTAGCACCGGAATCTAACATCTATTCTATAGAGTCTGCATAACAAACTGATCGTAATGCTGGGCATGAGTAGCCTGAAGAATCTGATTCTGAATTATCACCACTAACTTTAGCGATATTCACCTCTGAAGTCTGTCCGACTTTCCTCTTGTTCTTCCAGGCTCTATCTCTCAACTTTGGGCATTCATTATTTTCAATATCCATCATCTTTGCATAAACCACTCTATTTCCTACCCACACTCCTATGGCAACCTCTTGGCTTTGATTTTGAGCGATTAAATAGGCGAGGTTTTGGACTACGACCTCTCACTGCCAATACATCTCCCGATGCTTTCTCGGAGGGTTCACTATCACTCTTCCTCAACTCATAATTAACTAATATTGAGGTCACCTCCTTATAACTGACAGTGATTCTACCATTAATCGTTATAAGGACAAAGGTACCATAATCATCCTCTAGCAAAGAACATAATAACAACATCGCCTTATCTTCATTCTTTACTATGATATCCACATTAGCTATATGCGATAGCAATTTTTTGAAATTATTAACACGTTCTCTAATGGAAACTCCCCTCTTCATTTTAAATTAGTAAAACCTCTTCTTTAAATGAAGCCTATTCTCAATGATCTTTGTCAAATACTTATCATTGAGTGTTTTCCACTATAGTTTCGCCGATGTTTTATTCATTACATCATAAATCAAGTCCGGCGTCAAACATGATCTAATAACCACACATGTTCTACTATTTATTTTCTTTCAAACCTTATCCTCCATATCATCGGGTTTCTCTTGTAATTCAAGAGTCTCCTCTAAATTTTGGGCATCTAATGCATCCATCACTTGACACCTCTACAAACTAAAATTTATCTTGCCGTCAAATTTTTGAACATCAATTTTTGTATTATTAATGCTCAATCCTTGTATCACCTTAGTCAATGATGATCCCGATGTACTTGCTTCAGTCATTTTGACAATCCAATCTCTTCAAACGAGAATCCGCACCAAATCCTCCAATTGATTTCTCCACCACTCCTTGGAAGATGAAATCCCTTGTAGAAACCCTAGCTTTCTCCTTCAAATTGAATCCTAAGCCAACCCAGAGCTCTGATACCACTTGTTGTGCGCAACGGAATCAAAATCACAAACAAAATAAGAGAACAAATCAACAACAAAAAACAAGCACCACACAAGCAAGACACCAATTTTACGTGGTTCGGCAATGTGCCTACGTCCAAGGGGCAAGGATGAGATAGATTTCACTAATAAAGAGAGAGTGCAAATAGAGATTACAATCATTCAATAATCTCACAAATATAACCCTAAACCAACCACTCTCAAGTCCCTCACAAATTCTCCGTCAAAAGTGCTCAAAACTATCTCAATTATCTATTCAAAATCTCCCACAAACCCTAGAAATATCGTGTTCCTATTTATATAAACACTCAATCCAAAACAGGCCAGGAAAACAAAACAGCCCATTTACCCGATTCCGGTCGACCGGGCATGTTCCAGCGGTCGACCGGCTAGAACAGTGAAAATCAGCCCTGTATCGGTCGACCGCACAAGTGTGACCGGTCGACCAACCAGAACAAGGTTTTCAGACCCTGTATTGTGCATGAAATCGGTCGACCGGCCTATGCCATTCGGTCGACCGACCCGCAACCAAACTGAAGCTACTTCCTCAATTCAAATGTGCTGATTTCTGCCGTGATTTCAACACTCATCTAGGACTGTTTCTGAATCAAATTCGTATATTTTTCTTTCCCACATCATGTGTATTTTATTGGCGGCATGTGGATGTGCAGATGACTTGAAAAACTCCTAAAAATATTTTCCATGTTGCTTCTCATATTTTAGTGCTGGAAGTATCATCAAAATCATCTTGAAATTTTTCACAACCTTTGCTTCTAGAGAAGAAAATCCCGCCTCATACTCCATAAACAATTCTTTCATCTCCTTTGTTTCTAGCTCTCCACTAAGCAATTCATACATATTATCAATTACCTCACTCTCTAATTTATTCTTCTCCTCCATCGGAACAACATTAATATGTCTAACATCACTCACGATATCATGTAGAATATCTGTCTTCATTAACATATCACTATCAACATCATGAACCTTAGAATGAATCTTGATGGTGACAGAATCTTCCTTTTCGATGGTGAGTGTCTCATTGTCTGCCACTAGAATAACCTTCCCCTTAGTAATCTCTGTCTTAAAAGCCTCTGGTTCTATGATTGCCATAATTGATGAAGTCTTTATTGTTGCTTCTTCGGTGCTCTTCACAAATCCAGACTCTTTCTCAGAGATGAATTGAGATTTTTTAGTTTGACCATAATCATAACTAGTTCGATAACTCTCTAAAAATATTCATGATGAAGGTTCTTTGTCATTCTTCTCAAGTTCTCGCTCCACCTTCTTCACTAGACTGAACCGTGCCGGCTAAAGTAAAATAATCTTTCAAAGACATCCCACATTGTTTGTAGTTAGAAGGCAAGAAACATTCTTTTAATAATTTCTTCATCTTTGCCCATGTTCGAACCGGATCCTTCCCTTGATGGTATCGATTTATCAACACTTCATCCTACCATGTAGATATTTTTCCTTTAAGACTGAAAACAACTAATTTAATTCAGTCTGCTGGGATTATATCATACTCAAAATATCTATCCACTTCATCAATCCAATTAAGAAAATCATCAGCATGAAGTTTTCCATTGAAAGATGGTATCTTTAATCCTCTAGCATCATAGTTGTCCTAATCTAAATAAGATTTGTCTTGTGGAGTCAGATCACGTCGTTGGCGATCATCAACGTGATTTCTAACTCCTACCGTGTTCAGACGCTCTATTGCCGATGCAAGTCGATCTACGATAGTATTAATCCGGTTAACATCGGTCTTCAACTCAACCAACTTAGTTCGAGAAGTAGGGGCTTCATCATCTGTCATCAATCGAATAACAAGTCTCTGATACCAATTGACGCAGCGCGGAAATAATAACCTCAAAATCCACTAAGGGCTATTCTCTGAATCCACAAAGAGCGATCTCCAAATCCACAAAGAACTTCGAATCCACGAAGAAAATATTAAAAGAGAGAATTTATTGATGAAAAGCTATTCTAATCTATGGGGTTACACGACTCTTCTTAAATAGAAAAATAAAATAGACTCCTAGTAAAACTAGAACTACAAAAAAATAGAAAGTATCAAATCTTAT
Organism: Asparagus officinalis; assembly: GCF_001876935.1. Lineage (NCBI taxonomy): Eukaryota > Viridiplantae > Streptophyta > Magnoliopsida > Asparagales > Asparagaceae > Asparagus > Asparagus officinalis. The sequence goes on along the minus strand of NC_033803.1, from coordinate 8,795,116 downwards.
TCTAAAAAAACTCCCTAAAATAGAGGAAGCAAATCATGAATCGAAATCTAATTTGACTCTAATATTGAATTTATTTTCTAATCTAAATAGACTTCAACTTTATTACTAAAAACAAACTAAAAGATGATTATTTTTAGATTTTAGTCAAAACTGGGTATTACTGATGAGATTTTAAAAATCTGATAATCTGGTTAGCTTCATCTCGTCGACATAGGAGATTTACATATATAATATGTCAGAATCCGCCTTTGGGGTTGGAAGACATGATTGTCTCTTTGCAGAAGTTAATAATATGTATACATCTGTATTTAGCTCTTGATTGTCCAAATTCTCCATGAAATTGTCCGTTAACCGTCCTACATCAAATATACATGCATGTGTTTAAATTTCTATTCATTAATGAACTTGAATACTAAATATTATTTGCTTAGTGTTAAATAAACTTCCGAATCGAATATAACAGAATAGTTAGTCAAACAATTAAATAACTATTTTTATTAATTATTTGGCTCGTTTCTGCCCCTACCCACAACATGTAAGGAGACTTTGTGTCATGATATCTTTAGACTGTTCGAAGAATTCAATGGGAGAAATTTGGAGATAAACAGATTAAACTATGCCCATATTGTCCTTATTCCGGAAAAAAAAAGCTAATGTACTTACTGCTAGGGATTTCAGACCTATAAGTTTGCTTAATATTGTGTACAAAGGTCCCAGCATAACCCAATGCACCTCGAGGTTAAACCTCGCCTCAAGACATCAAATAACTAAACAATTAGCTTATTGCATAAAGCACCCACCTTTGTCTCTAGTTTGAAGTCGGTGTTTGTGGGTCTTTGAACTTTGCTGATCTGGTCGGTGCTTAACCTATGCTGCCACGTCCAAGGTAAGAATCCTATGCTCTCTCTCTCTCTCAAATCTCGCCACCTCTCCCTTCTCCCCCTTTATATATATATATATTTATCTGCATATTTATACATACATATCTCTATCGATACACATCTGCAATAAACTCTATCCTCATAAATCTCCATCACTTTCAATTCCTTTTGAGACGAATCCTATAGCAAAAAATTGTTAATCATGGGTCATTTCTGGACTTTGCTCACTCACCTCAATTCTTTAGCTGGGTATGTACAAAATTTATTCTCACTCCTTTCCATTGGCATGATTATTTTGTCTTCCTTTAAATGTGATTTGATTATATATTGTCTTATGGATTATGTTGTAGGCCCTCCATCATGCTCTTGTATCCCTTGTAAGTCAACTAAACTAGTAATTCTCAAGTTCTTTTTTCCAATTATTTTGTATGGTTTTGTTATTAAATGGTCTAAATTTTATCTTTTTTTTGTTAATTATTTGAAGATATGCATCGGTTCGAGCAATCGAGAGCCCGTCGAAGCTCGACGATGAGCAATGGCTAGCTTATTGGATTCTCTACTCCTTCTTGACTCTAATGGAGATGGTGGCTGAGCCAATCCTATATTGGTATGTAAATTTATCAATTCCATTTAAAAATAACATTTTGGCTAGAGTATACACAATATAATGGGCTTTTATTAATTTTTGTTTTGGGGGTTGTTGGTGAATAAAGGATACCTATATGGTACCAACTAAAGGTGGCATTTGTAGCATGGTTAGTTCTTCCTCAATTCCAAGGTGCATCCTTCATGTATGAGAAGTTTGTGAGGGAGCAACTCAAAAAATACGGAGCCAAAATGGGTAAAAATGTTGGTGTTCACTCTCCTCTTAAGGTGATTAAAACATATATTTATTTAAAAATTTATCATATTATGTGATTTCTTCAAAATAGTTATTCATTTTTGAAGTGTTTATTGGAAAATCGCAGGAGAGGCATGCGACTGAGTGACATGGAAGCTCAAACTTTTCCTTCTTGTGGCCTCTTTATCTTTACGTAAATTAAAAAGGGGAAAAAAAGTGAGAAATAATGTTCTAGATAGATGTTCTTTGTTTAAATGTGAAGCTTTGTCGTATCTTTTTTTTTTGTCGCATCTTTTTCTCTTACAATTATGCTTGGCTATTTTTTAATTCTCCTCTATTTATTATTGCAAATTGAATTAGTTTTATTTTCATTAATTTGAGTGAGCTAGTCATAAGGTTTGACCAAGGACTAGGGGATGGCGGGGGCACACGTGTCAGATGCAACAGGAAATCCGCATCCATTAGCTAACACGTGGCTTGTATTTGTTAAAAAAAATTAAAGAAGAAGAAAAATCCCTCATAAATAATCAAGTTATGGAAATGCCGTAACTAATGGGCATTATTTGGATCCCTCGGTCAACGTGAATCTTTGAGGAGATAAAAATATTAAGTAGCTAAATCTTGAGGTGAGCATTTAACAATTTTATCGGCCAAAAAGAAATCAATTCTTAGCTAGGTAAGTTCAAGATCAAACGAAATAGATCAAATCGATTTGAGCCAAATTAAGCTAGGTTCGGTTCTAAATCTTAGTAAAACATTGTCAAAACTAAAACGTAATTTGCAAATTGGACATCTGGTTTAATTTTGATAAATTTAATTCAAGTCCAATCCCAATTTTCGTTAGCTATATATGAGTCATGCGTACGACTCATTGTTGGGAAAACACCTAGATATTTTCAAAACTCTTTTCGATCTCTTCTTCATTAGACAAGTGTTTAAGAAGGAGAGGTCTTGATTCAAAAAACCAAGGGCCATTTTTAATAATATCACTCATTTCTTCTTTATTTCTAAATTTAAACAGAAATAGGCCTGGTTTTAGGAGGAACACATCAGGAATTGCCAGCATTGCCCAAGCTTTCTTAACAAAATTCTCCATGGCTTTGAATTTAACATTTAATCCCATAACTTGACCAACAAGATAGAATTTCCACATGGATTCACCTTCATTCCATTCTTCTTCTTCAAAAATTACTGAATTTTTTGAACCTGGTGGAATATAATCCAGAACCATTCCACTCGTTGCTTTCCTGTTGTCGGCAAAAAACTTATCTATCTCTTTTTGTTTCATTTACACACTCCATTGGTTTATCAAAAGAAGGAATAATTTGAGGGAATTCAGTGTCATCACAAGGAATCTTTTCTTTTGTATTATTCTGTGTATTCACAACCTCAGCCTTATCAGCTGTTTTCTCAACAAGATTCAATGCAACAGTGGTAGATTTAGTGATCGAAATAGGATTCACTTGATCAGAACCAATTACACTAGAAGATATTGGAGAGACATTGATCTAGTAATTCAACTTCAAGAACTTCATCATTAGCCCAAGATCTCTTTAAACTACTCAGATCATTGCAAGGATTGCTCAGGTTACGAGATTTAAATCCAATCGGTTGAGGAGTTACCTGAGGTTTTGGATCAACAAGAAAACTTGTGGATCGAAGAATCTCCTCGATCGACTTCTTCTTTTTTACTCCTCAAGGACCCGTTGACCCCATCATTCCAGAATCAAGATCCTCTTCATCTTCAACAACTTTTGCTTCAGAATGAATCGCAGAGGATTGCAAGCAAGAATTAGATGCTCGCAATCCTATGCTGAAGACCTTTTTCCGGCTGGTTTTCTTCTTCTTCGCCATCAAGAACTCGGCGGGGATGCAAGTTAGCAGGAGAAATTTCGTCCTCTAACCTCCACCATGGAAAACCGCCAAAAAAGTTTTTTTTCACTAGTTTTTACAATTTACCATAACGTCTTCAAACACCTATTAAGTTGCTGAAGTTAATGTTTCTCTTTTTGCATTATAAAATAGAAGTTGCGGAAGTTAATGTTTCTCTTTTTGCATTATAAAATAGAAGTTGCGGAAGTTAATGTTTCTCTCTTTGCGTGATAAAATAGACAAAGTAAACTATTAGCAAAAAATTAGTATATCAGGCACAACTATTTTTATGTAAGGATACCGCACTAAGGGGGGGGGGATCACGAGACTAAGTTCGGTCAAACTTTTACTATCTCATTATATTATAACAAGCCTTCTCTAGTAGCACTAGAGGGAAACCTTTGATCAACAATCAACAATATACTTCACTCTAAAGAGTGGATGGCATGAAATGAACTCACAAAAAGATGGATGACAGAGAATTATATAGAGGATTCGGATTGACGATCCGATAGTTGGATGTGAGCTCTAGCACCACAGGAGCAATACTCTTAAGATTTCGTCTCGATCGGATAACGTTTGCCTTTCACTTGAGAATAAAATTCTCTATTAGTCAAATTTTGTAGAATACTCTAAGATTTCGTCTCGATCGGATAACATTTGCCTTTCACTTGAGGATAAAATTCTATTAGTCGAAATTTGTAGATTGCTCACGCTCTCTTGTTTTCTCTCTACTTCTCACTATTTGCTATGCCCTGCAACCAATCTTTAGGACCTTTATATAGTCATCTCCTAGCCAATTTTCAATGCAAATGTCAATGCATAATTGCTCTTTCATATTCTCAAGAGCAGGCTTCAAACTCTCTTAGCTTAGCGGGGGTTATTGGTTGAGACATTTTGGGGGATAATGAGATAATTTTGGGGATTCTATTTCACAGTGTTATTCATTAGGACAATGGAACAAGGATAATACTTTTTGTGTTATTGGTTTTTTGGAACACTAGTGAGACAATTACACCACTTGGGGTAAAATTACCCCACTCATATATAAAAATTTTATCTCAATAGTAAAAATTTACCCCATCCTTCATATTAGAACAATGTTGTTCCACTTTGAAGACAACTGGAATAATTTTAAAATATTTTTGTATTACTTAACTAATACATGCTAATTATATTATAAATATATGACATGATATATAAAATATAACATATATTAATAATATTATGTAATATATTATTATATAATATTAATTAGTAATTATAGTATAACGTATTTATTATAATATTATATAATATTTTAATAATATATATTAATATTTTAATAACATATATTAATAGTATTATGTAATATATTATTATATAATATTAATTAGTAATTATAGTATATCGTATTTATTATAATATTATATAATATTTTAATAACATATATTATTATATAATGTATTATTATTAATAGTATTATGTAATATATTATTATATAATATTAATTAGTAATTATAGTATAACATATTTATTATAATATTATACAATATTTTAGTAACATATATTAATATTTTAATAACATAATTTAATAACATATATTAATAATATTATATAATAATAATTATAGCATAACGTATTTATTATAATATTATATAATATTTTAATAACATATACTATTATATAATATATTATTATATAATTAATTTATAAAATATTATTATAGTTATTATATATATGACATACTATTATAATATAATATTATTATATTATTAAAATATTATATTAAATATATTGATATTATATTATATTAATTATTATATATAGTATATCATGCTAATATAATATAATATAATACAATATAATAATTAATAATAGTAATTTGTAAATATAGTATAATATATTATATTTTAATATAAAGTAAAATAATATTTATATTATAATAATATTCTAAATAATATACTAAACCAATTGGATAAGTTAATTTAGAAGTAATTAATAGATAAAATTATATTTTAATAAGGTGTCACATCATCAATTATCTCACATGCATTGTCAAATCAAAGGCTCAAATTATCTCAGTATCCCACTTGATCCCATTTTACCCCACTCAAAATATCCCAAAGGGGTAAAATTGTTCTATTGGAACAATTTTCCCACTTGGCCCCTATTTGTCCCAACCAATAACCCCCCCCCCCCCCCCCCTCTCTCAG
>NC_033803.1:8780710-8789314 GCF_001876935.1 Asparagus officinalis | reverse complement strand
CACCGTTTATGCTTCTTGGAGTTTGGATCCTACTAGGAGGTAATCCCAAGAAATTTCCCCCTACCGGATTAGGTGAGAGACACAACTAATCCAGTTTTCTTTCGACAAGCTTCAAGCTTCACCTTAGGAAGAGATCTTCTTATCATATCCAACCCGTCGTCAGTATGGATCTTCTCAAGTTGCATCAACTTGGCCTCTAGCATATCACGAATCCAATACTACTGCTTATCGATGTGTTTGCTCTTATAATGATAAGTAGGATTCTTCGCAAGATGAATGACGCTTTGACTATCACAATGAAGTGAATACTTCTCGTGATCTAGCCCCAACTATTTCAAAAAATTCATCATCCATGAAATTTCTTTGGATGCCTCTGTAGCAGCAATATACTTGGCCTCAGTAGTTGAAAGAGCTACACATTTTTATAATTTGGGCTGCAATATACTATTCTCCATGAAAAGTTATCATGTATTCCGAACCGGACTTCCGAGAATCAGGATCATTAGTCATGTCCGCATATGTATATCCATCTAGTTGTGGTTGTGGAGAAATCAGGAAAAGAATCAGAAAAACCAGAAAAACTGGCATAAGTCGACTCATGCACAAGGCTAAGTCGACTTATGGTAAGTCGACTCATTAGTGTGCACGAGTCGACTTACGATCTGCAGCGGAGTTGTGATTTTTTCCTCTGCCAAGTCGACTTATAATGTCTGTTAAGTCGACTTATGAAGTCCTCTCCTGTTGCTGTTTTTTCCTCTGCCAAGTCGACTTACGCCCTCTGTTAAGTCGACTTATAGCGGGTTTTTTGCATACGCAGGTTTCCTATTTGCAGTCTAATTGGGGTTTTGTTTTGGTATAAATAGGGAAACGATTTGAGAGGGTTGAATATCAGAGATTGAGGAATCTTTTGAGCATTGTGAGAGGGAGATATTGTGAGCAAGGTGAGGTCTTTGGTTGAGGGTTAGTTTGAGAGAATTTGTGTGATTGTAACCCTTTGTACTCTCCTTGATTTAGTGAAATCTCCCCATCCTCTCCCCGTGGACGTAGGCAAATTGCCGAACCACGTATATCTCTGTGTTTGGATTGATTTGGCTTTATTGGTTGGATTTGTGCAAGAGTTTGTCTTTCTTCTACTCGTGATCACAGGTTCGTTGTGAGTTCGTGCAAGGCTTCCGCAAAGGCGCTCGACAAGTGGTATCAGAGCTCAGATTCAGATCTAGGGTTTTGGATTAGGTGGAGGAAGATTCAGTTTGAAGCTTGGTTCTTGGAGTTCTAGGCTTTGGTGGAGTTAGGGTTTGAAGTTGCCGTTGAAGATCTCGCTTTCCTCGTGTGGTTAGGAGTTCTATTTGGAATCCAATCTAGGGTTCAGTTGGGTAATTTCTTATTCTTTCAAAGTTTGGATCTTTCTCTACAATTTGGAAGTTGTGATTATGGGTGAAGTAATTGGTGAAAGCAGCAAGATGACAGGCACAGTTCAAGTGGGTTTTCAGAACACTAAGATTAGTGTTGTGAAATATGACGGCAAGATCAATTTTGGTTTGTGGATGAGCGACGTACAGGATGCGCTCAATGCTCAAAATCTGGAGGAGACCATCATGGTCGATGTGAGGCCACCTAAATATGAAGAGGCGATATGGGAAAAGATGAATCGAAATGCTTGCGGGGTGATCAGGTCCTGTTTGGAACAGGAGCTGAAATACGATGTGATTGGGGTGACGTCTGCGATGAAGATGTGGGAAATTCTCAACAATAAGTACCTTACGAAGAGTGTTGAGAACCGGTTGCACTTGCTGCGAAGGTTATTCAGATTCCAGATGTCCAGAGGTACCTCGCTTGCGGCTCATGTGAACAACTACACTAAGTTGTTGTCGGACTTGGCGAACGTGGATGAGAAGATCACAGATGAGTACAAGGCTATTATTCTTTTGGGCTCCTTACCGGATGAGGAGTATGATACCTTCGTGCTTACGTTGCTGAACGGGAGATCTTCTATCACTTATAGTGAAGTGACTAACGCATTGACGAACTATGATTTGAGGAGGAAGGATAAGGAGACTTCCCGCGCTAGTACTTCAGGAGAGGCCTTGTCGGCGAGAGGTAGAAGCTCATATCAGAAAGGTGGAAATAGAGGGAGGTCAAAGTCAAGAGGTCGTCACCAGCTTAGAAAGAACCAATGTGCATTCTGCAAGGAGCAGGGACATTGGAAGAGAGATTGCCCGAAAGTCAAAGAAAAGGAGAATAGCAAGAATAAGGGCCCGAAGGCCAATGAGGTGAATGTTGCGAAAGGCGATGATTCCGATGATTCGAGCTTTTCTCTTTTGATTACTCCGGAGGTGAACCATTTGGATGCATCGGAGTGGATGCTTGATTCTGGCGCTACTTATCATGTGACTCCTAGGCGAGATTGGTTTTCATCATTTGAGAGGCTCGATGGGGGTGTTGTCGTCATGGGAAATGATCAATCCTGTGGCGTTTGTGGGATAGGTACTGTGAGGATTCGGATGCACGATGGAGTAGTCCGTGAGCTAAAGGAGGTGAGATTCGTTCCTCAACTTAAAAAGAATCTTATCTCAGTGGGGGCTTTGGAGGCGAAGGGATTCAGGGTGACATTTGAGGATGCTGTAGCAAAGGTTACTAAGGGATCTTTGGTGGTGATGAAGGGAGTCCGAAATCATAATTTATATTATCTGAAGGGGAGCACCGAGATTGGCCAGGTTGCTTCGGCGATTTCAGAGGCGGACATGAGCAGACTTTGGCACTACAGGCTAGGGCATACAGGTGAAAAGTCACTGCAGGCATTGTGCAAGCAGGGGCTTTTGAAGGGAGCCAAGAGTGGTAAAGTGGAATTCTGTGAGCACTGTGTACTTGGCAAGAAGACAAAGGTGAAGTTCGGGACGGCCATTCATAGGACGAGGGGCATCTTGGACTACGTGCACACAGATGTTTGGGGTCCCACTAAGACGGCATCACTTGGTGGTCGACATTGGTTCGTCACGTTCGTTGATGACTATTCTAGGCGATGTTGGGTGTACACCATGAAGCATAAGAGTGAAGTCCTAGATTTGTTTGTGGAGTGGAAGAAGAGATTGGAACTGCAGACTGGGAGAAAGATCAAGACGTTGCGATCCGACAACGGCGGCGAGTATACCTCAGACCCCTTTCTGCAGCTATGTCGAGACGAGGGCATAGAGAGGCACTTCACAGTTAGTCATACACCGCAGCAGAATGGGGTGGCGGAGAGATTGAATCGGTCTTTGCTGGAGAAGATTCGATGTTTATTGGCGCATAGTGGTTTGGAGAAGATCTTTTGGGCTGAGGCACTTTCTTATGCGAGCCACCTCATTAACAGGCTGCCTTCATCTGCGATTGAGGGGAAGACCCCTATGGAGATGTGGTCGGGAGAGACAGCACATGACTATGACCAGCTTAAGGTATTTGGTTGCCCTGCATATTATCATGTTAGAACTGATAAGTTGGAACCTCGAGCTAGGAAGGCCATATTTGTAGGATTCAAGCGTGGTGTCAAGGGATACAAGCTTTGGGATCCAGTTGATAAGAAGATTGTGCTGAGTAGGGACGTCACATTCGATGAGGCTTCTATCTTGAAGCTTCCCAGCTCTCATCAGGTGGAGAGCAACCCGACAGAGGAGATTTCGCAGGTGGTGGAGATTGATGCAGCTCCACAGAGTCCAGATAGTGCAGTATCCATGAGAGTGCCGACTGAGGTGACGCCAGGCGAGCACGACGGTGATGCGGAGGATACGGGTACTCATGAGCAGGATCAGGGACCGACGGCTCAGGTTCAGGATTCTATTGCGGCACGGAGACAGAGGAGAGACATACGGGTGCCAGCACGGTATGCCGACACAGTTGCATATGCACTTCCGGTGGAGAGTATCGATGAGATGGTGCCTACTACATTCAGAGAGGCCGAGCAGAGTTCGGAGGCTGATTCGTGGCAGGTGGCTATGCAGGAGGAGATGGAGTCTCTTCACAAGAACGATACATGGAAGCTTGTAGAGCTTCCAAAGGGGCGGAAGGCGATTGGGTGCAAGTGGGTGTACACGAAGAAGGAGGGCATTGAGGGCACTCCAGTGAGGTTCAAGGCTAGGTTGGTTGCGAAGGGCTATGCACAGGAGGAAGGTATTGATTACAATGAGGTTTTCTCTCCGGTGGTGAAGCATTCGTCGATTCGGATTTTGCTAGCTTTGGTGGCACAGTATGGATTGGAGTTAGATCAGTTGGATGTGAAGACAGCATTTCTTCATGGTGATCTTGATGAAGAAATATATATGACTCAGCCATTGGGATTCCGAGCTGCAGGGAAAGATAAGTTGGTTTGCAGGCTAAAGAAATCGCTATACGGTTTGAAGCAGTCTCCTCGACAGTGGTATAGGCGATTTGATGGTTTTATGCTTGGTCATTCGTACACTCGGAGCCAGTTTGATCCTTGCGTGTATTTTCGCAAGTTGAGAGGAGGTGCGTACATTTATTTATTGCTTTATGTCGATGACATGTTGGTTGCTTCAAGTTCCAGGTCAGCTATAGATGAGTTGAAGATTCAGCTTTCGAATGAGTTTGAGATGAAGGACTTGGGCGAGGCGAAGCGCATTTTAGGGATGGAGATCGGCAGAGACAAGAAGAAGGGCAGAATTTGTTTGACACAGGTGGCTTATTTGAAGAAGGTTCTACAGCGATTCCATGTTAGCATGGATACGAAGCCAGTTAGTGTACCGTTGGGAGCCCATTTGAAGCTTTCAGCTGACCTTTCACCGAAGTCAGTTGAAGACCGTGAGTTGATGTCGAAGACTCCATATGCGAGCGCAGTTGGGAGCTTGATGTACGCGATGGTATGTACGAGGCCGGATTTGTCACAGGCAGTGAGCATGGTGTCGAGATACATGCACGATCCAGGAGTGGGTCATTGGGATGCCGTGAGATGGATTTTGAGGTACATTCTAGGTACGCTCAATGTTGGTTTGGTTTATGAGCGGGACACTACAGGTGGGCAGTTATGCATTGGCTATGTTGATTCGGATTATGCCGGGGATTTGGATAAGCGCCGGTCTACGACGGGGTATGTGTTCACCTTGACCCGTGCGCCGGTGTGTTGGAGATGCACCTTACAGTCGACGGTGGCTTTGTCTACGACGGAGGCAGAGTATATGGCAGTTACGGAGGCTGTGAAGGAGGCTATTTGGCTTCGAGGACTTCTGGAAGAACTTGGTATATCGCAGCGATCCGTCACTATTCATTGTGATAGCATGAGTGCTATATATTTGGCGAAGAATCAGGTTTTTCATGCGAGGACGAAGCACATTGACGTTCGTTATCACTTCGTTCGAGATGTTCTTGAAGATGGCGATGTGGAGATTGTGAAGGTCCATACGAAGGATAATCCGGCGGATATGCTCACGAAGGTGGTTCCAAGCAACAAGTTTGATCATTGCAGAAACTTGTTGAATATTTGTGATTGTTGAGGCCGTTGACGGCCATTTGGATGAACTACGGGCGGCTTGATCCCTTGGGAGAGGGGGTACGTAGGCAACCATGGTGGTGCAGCCGTATTTGGAGAGACGACACATTGATGCTCTTGGTTTGGTGTCGGCTCATTTTTGGCAAAATTCGCCGAGGTGGAGAATTGTGGAGAAATCAGGAAAAGAATCAGAAAAACCAGAAAAACTGGCATAAGTCGACTCATGCACAAGGCTAAGTCGACTTATGGTAAGTCGACTCATTAGTGTGCACGAGTCGACTTACGATCTGCAGCGGAGTTGTGATTTTTTCCTCTGCCAAGTCGACTTATAATGTCTGTTAAGTCGACTTATGAAGTCCTCTCCTGTTGCTGTTTTTTCCTCTGCCAAGTCGACTTACGCCCTCTGTTAAGTCGACTTATAGCGGGTTTTTTGCATACGCAGGTTTCCTATTTGCAGTCTAATTGGGGTTTTGTTTTGGTATAAATAGGGAAACGATTTGAGAGGGTTGAATATCAGAGATTGAGGAATCTTTTGAGCATTGTGAGAGGGAGATATTGTGAGCAAGGTGAGGTCTTTGGTTGAGGGTTAGTTTGAGAGAATTTGTGTGATTGTAACCCTTTGTACTCTCCTTGATTTAGTGAAATCTCCCCATCCTCTCCCCGTGGACGTAGGCAAATTGCCGAACCACGTATATCTCTGTGTTTGGATTGATTTGGCTTTATTGGTTGGATTTGTGCAAGAGTTTGTCTTTCTTCTACTCGTGATCACAGGTTCGTTGTGAGTTCGTGCAAGGCTTCCGCAAAGGCGCTCGACAGTGGTGTGCCCTGTCCATAGCATAAACATAACTTGGACGTTCCTCAAAGGCATCTAAGAATCTATTTCATCATTGCCTAATGCTTCTTTCCTAGATTCGACTAGAACCAGTTAATAACTCTGATGGCATAACTAATATCTAGTTACAAAATATAGCATACACAAAACTCCCAATTATACATGCATAGGGAATCATCTTCATTTCTCCTTTCTATTTCTCACTCTTCGAGCACTGCTGACAGGCTAGCTTCTAATGTACCTCAAGTAGAGAGTTGATTGGTTTCACTTTGTGCATATTGAATCTCTTCAATAGCTTCTTGATATAACTTTCTTGTGACACTCAAATCTTCTATTTTTTTTGTCATGAGAGATCTTCATATTAAGGATTTTCCTCACTGACCGCAAGTCCTTCATATAGCAAATGATTTGTCCAAAGCTTTCTTCAGGTTTGTAATTTTCTTAATGTAATGTCCGACAATTAGCAAATCATCAACATATAAAAAGAGAATGAGAAAGTCACATTCGGCATATCTTTTTATGAGAACACAATGGTTTGTAAAGCTTCTCTAAAATCCATGATTCACCATGAAAGACTCAAAATTTCGATATCACTGTCGGGTTCTTTCTTAAGTCTATACAAGCTTTTCTTGATATTGTTGGGAATTTAACGCCTAAACCCCTAATGCAACAGAAACGCAGTATAGAAAAAATACACCAAGATTTACGAGGTTCGGCAACTACCTACGTCCTCGGGAGCCACACAGTCAATTTCTTATTAATCTAACAAGAAATTACAAATCAAGAGCAAATCTCTAAACTGAGATTCCTCAAATGAACACTGTAGCTACAGTGTTAATACCCACAATAAAATCCCCTCTTCTCTTTTCTCTCTCTTCTTAAATCCCCTTTCAAAACACTGTTGAAAAGCTGGGATTAAATGGAAAATTGCTGCTGAGATTTTAGGAGATGAACGCTGCTGCGTTAAAGAGGAATCGCCGCCAGAGAAAATGTCGGGGAGGAGGAGCACCGAAACCCTAGGGTTGGGGTTTGCTTTTATAGGGGAGATGGATGGGCTGGCGACAGCCTGTCGCCAGCGCACGAACTCGGACGCGATGGTCGGAGGCCAAAACCGCGAGCGTGGGGCGCTGAGTCGGAGCTCTGAACGCGGGGGTCGGGCCGCCAAAACACCGAGGGTCGCGTTCGCCAAAGCCACCATCGCGTTCGCCAATTTCGAGCTCAACTGCTCGAGCTTTGCCTGCGCCATCCTGGAGCTCAACGGAGCTCCTCCGCCGGCGGAGGTTGGTATCCACCCCCAACCTAACAGATATTGCACACAATATGCTCTTTGCCCTTAGCCTGAAAGCCTTCAAGCTGCTCTATATAGATTTTCCCCTCTAGGTCTCCACATAGAAATGCAATCTTCATATCAAGTTATTTAACTTCTAGGCACATGCTTACTGTCAAGCCAAGAACAACTTGGATCGAGGACATTTTCACAACTGGAAAAAATATTTCTGTAAAAGTCTATCCCCTTATTCTAACTGAAACCCTTCATGACCAGACGTGCATACTATGGTTGTGAGTTATTTTCATCAGACTTCAGCTTATACACCCACTTGTTTTGAGTGCTTTCCTTCCTTTTGGCAATTTGACCAAATTATAAGTGTGGTCCTTATGCAAGGAACTCGTCTCGTCCTACATGGCTTTTGATCACTCATCCCTGTATATATCTTTGATCTCCTCCCGATATGACTCTAGCTCACTTCCATCTGTGAACATCACATACTCATCTGGTGTGTATTTAGCTAAGGGTTGTTGCCGTCTGGTGAGCATCACATACTTGTCTGGTGAGTATCTAGATGAAGGTTGTCATTGTCTATTAGATCTTCTTAATTGTGGTTTAGCTGCTGGTGGATCTTCTTCAATTATATGATTTGCCTTCACATGTTCCCTATGATCATCATTCTCTACAAGAGGAAGAACTGGATTTGGATCTTCTTGATGACTGACTAATGGCTTCAGCTTCTGTGGCTTCTCAATGTCTTTGATAGTCTGATCTTTTAGGATAACATCCCTGCTTCTAACAACTTTCTTCTCGATTAGATCCCACAATTTATAGTCAAACTCTTCTTTTGGATAACCTAGGAATATGCACTATCTCGATTTGCTATCGCACTTCGACCTCTCATCTCTAGGGATGTGCACATAAGCTCTGCACCCAAAGACATACAAGTGCCCATAGGATACATATTTTCCGGACCAAACAAGCTTGGGAATATCACCTCTAAGTGGAATAGATGGAGAATGGTTGATT
>NC_033803.1:8776053-8780700 GCF_001876935.1 Asparagus officinalis | reverse complement strand
CCCACCCAACAAAAAAAAAAGAAATATGTAGGTTTGTGAGAGAGAGCATGCATCAAACTCTTTCGCTGATGGTTTGGCTCATTCTCTCTACTATTCCATTTTTTGTTGATGAGTCTTCAATATTGCATTCTCAAGTCTGATATCATGGCCTTTGCAATACTCTTCAAATGGTCCTCAGTATTGACCACTATTGTCCAACTTCACAGACTTTAGCTTCTTGCATATCTTTTTCAACTTTGGCATGTAACTCCTTGAATGCATCTAACACCTAATCTTTGGTGTTTAAGGGGAAAACCTCCTTGAATGCATCTAACAACTAATCTTCTGGAGTAGTCATCAATAAAAGTTACAAAATATTGTGCACCACTAATAGGTCTTTCAGACATAGGGCACTCATTAGTATGAACAAGATCTACTTCCTTCTCAGTAAAGGAGAACTACAAAATGCAGCTCTGCTCTGCTTTCCCAAAATGCAATGCTCACATGTTTTGAAATGTATACCATTCACATCAAGGAGAATCTGCTTCCTGACTAGCATTTACATTCCCTTCTCACTCATGTGCGCAAGCCTTTTATGCTATAGTTCAGTGGAGGATTCATCTGCAGCATTTGTCTCTCCCCTAAATAGCTTAGCTTGTGTCTTATAGGGTGTTTCTTGCTTGTTTCCATGGGCGACGACCAATGACCCTTTCGAGCCTTCCATTTCCAAAGTTGCTAACACAATCATCATCATCAAGTTCCAGTCGAAATAAGATTGAGACGAATATCAGGTACATGGCTTACATTCTTAAGTGTCAACCTTAGAGAAATTATGGTTCTTGCAAAATTTTCTGCTGGTTGAAATTTCCAGACTACTCGCACTCTCTTGTGTTCTCTCTGCTTCTCACTGTTTGCTATATCTTGCAACCAATCTTTAGAGCCTTTATAAAGTCATCTCCTAGACAATGCGTAAGTTAATACATAATTGCTCTTTCATATTTTTAAGAGCAACTTTCAAAACTTTCTTGACTTTGCATCTTTCAATGCAATCTTCAAGCTTCTGTGATCAACACCGTTTATGCTTCTTGGAGTTTGGATCCCAATAAGAGAGACCCCTCAATATTCATAACTATGCAAATACAACAATAATTAATCTGTCAAATTGCTGCGCTCATCTAAAACTAAGAAAAGGCTATAATTATTTTAATGAAATATAGTTGAAACACAGAAAAACTTTTAGCTTTATGAGTATTCTCGGAGGCCATATAAAAAATTCTATCCAAAGGAAATAAAATATGGTGGGCATGACTCAAAGATGACTCAAGTGGGCTCCCATTGTACGTACCTTACTTCACTACTTATTTCATGTGAAACCAGAGGGCCCTAGCTAACCCTTTAATTAGTGGTTAGTTGCACATAACCCCCTTGAAATATCATGTTGTGAAACTAATCATTTCCGTACTTTGATTTTGATGTACAAAGCTTTCGAGTGCATTTTTTTTTTTTTGTATTTGAAGTCATCAAGTCGCTCTAAAGGGGAAATAGTTGGCAAATTTCATCTGGAAGCTCTATATATCTATCAAAATCAATCTACAGGGATGATAAATTTTAAAGTGCCTGATCGAGTGTATTTGATATTAACCCTTTAGCTAACCAGCCTACTAGAGAAGAAAGTTATTACCCTATGTCTACCATTAAGTCTGCTCAAATTTCCTTCTGTTCAAATTTCCTTATAACAAAGTGGAGGGTTTGCACAGTAGCATTCGTACGCCAACCATTGACGTTTGGTTGTAATAATGAATTTTTTCCAACTCAAAATTTCCATCTCAAATCTGAAGTTTGACATACAAATACTTCTTTTTGGAATCTAATCCCACATATTGTTGGAATTCATAGGTGAGTATATATAGTCCAATATTAAAAAAGTATCAAAGGGTTGTTAGCTTGCTGTTTAGCTAATTTCTTGGGAACCAGATAAAAGGAAACGAGGGGAGGAAACTATCAAATATGGTTTCCTCCTACTTTATTAAAAAATCCATGAAATGGGTTTCTTAGAATATGAAGCACATCAACTAATTAATAAGAATGTGCAAATCATTATTATTTTTGGTTTAAGAAGTGAACGAAACAAAGAAATTAAAGAGAACTATTACATGAAAATATAACGTGGACACTACATTTATGAGGTTTTTGATTAAATTAGTTTGACTGGTGGCAAAGAGTGACTGAAGTCTAATTAGCCCATCAGAATGTCCTGTCAGATTAAGCTCACAAAAAGATTCTACTCTACGGCATCTTGGCTAAGCTAATATTCAACTGATAACTAACCGTCACGCTCTCACTTAAAAAGGATGTGTGGTTCAGTGCAATTGCTACAACTATTGCCCATTGCAAGTTCTTGAATTGGTTATGAAGTTTCTCAGTCCACAATTGTTCTTGCGATATTAAAATTTTCGTTGCAGACTTGCAATTCTAGATAATTTAAATCTCATAATTTTTGTAGCTCAAAAAGCTTGCAACTACGGTTTGCATTCAAACACGTGCAACCCATAACTAGTACATGCCAGGAGTCTGGTGCCTTACCTCTCACTCTCAATCAGATGATGTTTGCTCAGTCTTTTACTTCAACAATTTGAAAGAAAAAACTATGAAACACACCTAAATCATGGTCCATGGAGTTACTACGTTATTACTGCTTCTTCCCTTATATTATAGTGGAAGGTGTGAGGTTCTTTCCCCTCAAGATAGATAATTTTCCTTGGTACTATGTCAATCTTGGATGCTCTCCCCTAAGTTTTAGACATTAATGGACAGTTTGTGATTAGTCGTTAAATCAATCACGGCCGACTAAATATTAACGCATAGTTAGTGACTAGATCAAGATCCAAAACTGCTGGGCTAAGTGGACATAATATCACTATGTTAAGCCTACTGTCCTTTAGTTTTATTATTACAGATAAACCCCTTGAGAAAAGTTATCTTACATTTTTTTCCGTCACAGGAATTGAAGAGAGAGTTATTTTGATAAATACCCCCTCGATCGAGGCAAAAGAGCCACACAAAAAAAGCACTCAAGGGGTCTATCCGCAACAATAAAACTAGAAGGGTGTTAAGTACGAAACATCCATACTAAATGGGGTCTATTCACAAAAGTAATTGAGAACACGAGGGCAAGATCCTTCTGGGTTTGCTGTTGTACACACCGCCATTAATTTGTTAGGAAAATACTACACATGGTGAGACCGTGAGAGTCCATAAAAAAGGGTCCAACCTTCACCACCATTAAACAAGTGGTGCAGTGGTGAAGAAAAGAAAAACAAAAGCAAGTAAAAGCCTCCAATAATCTCCTCACCCTTTTCTAAAAGGAGGAGACGCCACTCTAATCCAACGCAATTCCTTTCCCCTCCTTATTTAAACACTCTTCATCACCCTATGTTCTAACTTCTATCTTATTGATTAGCAAACCGATATCTAGCTAGTTAAGCCTCTTCAAGCTAGCTAGCTAGCTCAAAAGCCATGAAGAATTATAGAAGGAAGACTACACAACTTGTTGAAAGTCTCTTCAAGCTCTTTACAAGAACCATTTGCCTTGGGTTATTCCTTTCAAGTCCTGTATGGCTCCCTCTCATCTTCTCCTTCTTCAAGGTCTTGTTCATGACAGTTTTCGTTGCCGTCCTCTTCACAAAGTCGAAGGACTCCATGTGTTCTTCTCCTTCTCATGATATATATGAGGAGTATGTTAGGAGAAACAAGAGGCTTCAGAGGCAAGTGGAGAGGGATGAGGTTGAAGAGGGAAAAGAGTTTAAAGAGGAGGACGAGGAAGAGGGAGATAATGGAATAGATGAATTGAATAAGAGGGTTGAGGAGTTCATTGCTAAGGTTAACGAGCAAAGGAGAATAGAAGCAAGAACAGTGGCATGTTGTGGATGGGTAGAGGACGAGATATTCAGTGAAAGGATTGTGGAGAATGATTTTAGTTACTAGTCCAGAGTAAGGAATTATATGCTTATCAATCTATATTGGAATGAACAAGAGAGTATTTTTAGAATAAACTCAAAGATGAATACGCTCTTTTGCTAATTAATTGTAAGATCAGCTTCTTTCTGATATGACATGGCTTTACACCAAAGTTGGCAACCGACTCAGAGCGATGTGACATATATATGTATCGATTCAGAAATCTATAGTCGTCTGCTTCACTTCCAGTTCCTGTTCCTAATTCTCTTATAACTTACAATACTTCTTGATGTATATTCTTTTTATTTTCCTTAATTAATAAACATTTTGGATCTATTGACGTTACTAAAAAACTATATGTCCCCCTACATGTCAATCCTTCAAAAAAATATCCATCTATTATCTATCCAATAAATGTTCTTTGTTTCAATATATTCTTTGTGTATAAATTTATCTACATAGTTAATTTGTAAAAGAAGCATGTAGTAGTGCTCTTAAAAATCAAGGGTTAACTGCAGACAGACCACATGTAGTATCACTATAACTATTTTAACCTTACTGTCCCTCTACTTTTGTTTTTTAGATAGACCCCTAGAGTGATTAATTTTATTTTGACTCTTTTACACTCAATTAACCTTACTGTCCCTCTACTTTTGTTTTTTAGATAGACCCCTAGAGTGATTAATTTTATTTTGACTCTTTTACACTCAA
>NC_033803.1:8771967-8773423 GCF_001876935.1 Asparagus officinalis | reverse complement strand
AGAGTAAAACTTGTGTCAACTTAAGTGGACGTCCACTAAGTTTCTTATCCATTGATGATTACTAGATTGAGCAACATTGTGGATGATCCGCTCCGTTGAACTTGATCTACATATTCTAAAACCCCAACACACCAAATTTGGGGTGAACCCGTTGTGGTTTGACCCTCCGTCGAGCCATGTAAAAAGTTCTATTCATTCGAAACCGTTAAAATTAATACGAGTGGATGAATGGTCAAACTACGACGGGTTCACCCCAAATTTGGTGTGTTGGGGTATATATATATATAGAGCAAAACTTCTGTCAACTTAAGTGGACGTCCACTAAGTTTCTTATCCATTGATGATTACTAGATTGAGCAACATTGTGGATGATCCGCTCCGTTGAACTTGATCTACATATTCTAAAACCCCAACACACCAAATTTGGGGTGAACCCGTTGTGGTTTGACCCTCCGTCGAGCCATGTAAAAAGTTCTATTCATTCGAAACCGTTAAAATTAATACGAGTGGATGAATGGTCAAACTACGACGGGTTCACCCCAAATTTGGTTGGGGTGAACCCGTCGTAGTTTGACCATTCATCCACTCGTATTAATTTTAACGGTTTCGAATGAATAGAACTTTTTACATGGCTCGACGGAGGGTCAAACCACAACGAGTTCACACCAAATTTGGTGTGTTGGGGTTTTAGAATATGTAGATCAAGTTCAACGGAGCGGATCATCCACAATGTTGCTCAATCTAGTAATCATCAATGGATAAGAAACTTAGTGGACGTCCACTTAAGTTGACAGAAGTTTTGCTCTATATGAGCAAAACTTCTGTCAACTTAAGTGGACGTCCACTAAGTTTCTTATCCATTGATGATTACTAGATTGAGCAACATTGTGGATGATCCGCTCCGTTGAACTTGATCTACATATATGTTGATGTACTAGTGATCACACAGTCAATATGTATCCGTGTTTGGATGAGTTTGTTGAGTATTGATGAGAGGCCACCTTCTTCCCCGACTTTTATGTTTGGTTGTTCTTGAGTTGAGAATCTAAAAAATCTACACGTTTAGAAAGTCGTGAGAGGACGCGGCTTGGTACCCCCGTTGTACGATCAGACGATCAAGTTAGGTGATGAACTTGAGTGGAGTAAATAAGAACTGTGAAGTTCTTGTGTGTGTGCAGTATGATTTACAATTTTAGAGAATTTGGACTAGAATCCGGAAATTAGGATATAGAGGGTTAGATCATCCATCCTCTGTAAAGACAGAATAGTACATTTATTTATACCTAGGGTATAAGGGTAGATTAGTCACTTCGGCTGAGCACTGAGAGGCGATGGAGAAGTGTAGGCTGGCGGCTGTGTCAGCACTTTCTTTACAGGTGTCGGCTGGTGATTGGGGGAAGGATCACTTCAGCATTAAATTAACAAGAAGTGAGTGGTGGCATGACGGTGCCCCACG
>NC_033803.1:8771656-8771957 GCF_001876935.1 Asparagus officinalis | reverse complement strand
GAGGTTCGATGAGTCATGAAGGCTATCGAGACTAGAGGCATGATGCGCTTGACATGCATTAAATACGATGTTGACATGTTGCCAGTGAGGATAGGCTCGAGGAAGAGGTTGTAATTTAGCTTTGCCGAAAAGTAACGTCTTTCGAGTCGTCTGACAAATGGCAGAGTGGACACATGGTGAGTCGTCTTCGACAAGTATCGCCTTTCAAGTTGACATGAAGGAATGTCGACTCGACAAGTCGGCTGGGTTGTCGTCCGTACTAGTCTCTGGCCGCCAAGTTGATTGGGGAATAACATGCAAA
>NC_033803.1:8755237-8771249 GCF_001876935.1 Asparagus officinalis | reverse complement strand
AGACACCCTGACAATAAAAGGATCAAAAGATTTTACTTAAAAGGATCCGTCTGCAGAAATAAAAATAGAGGACTGGTAAATTCAAAACTACAATCCTACAAAGTGTCTATTTGCATCTACCACTAAAATCAATATAAAACAGATAGACTAGTTCTCTGTGGTTATTGTTTCACGTAGCAGAACGGAAACTGTGGGTATCCATTAGGTACCATAAATAAAGAATTTAATGTTTGGAGCTCTAATAAAGAGATCCACATAGTGGAAATTACATTAGTTTGAAAAGCCAATAATGCTGGATATCGTGACAAAAATTTGAGATAAAAAGGTATATAAGCCTGATGGAATCTATCTCCTCATCAACTGTTTCTTTTTCTTGTTCTTTGTTTTTAAGTAGAAATTTGAACAATTTCTTTTTGTATTATTGTATGTGATTAGAAGAAAGGAAGGTAGTTAACTTTATGAACTTTGCAAAGAAATTAGTAGTTAATTCAGAAAAAGGTTGTAATGCCTTTGGTTATCTATGTTGTTTGTAGGCTGTCTAAAAATTATAATAGATAGCTGATCCCCATCAAACACCGATGATGGAAGTTACAATCTGACGACTTCCAGAAGGCTACAATTTGAAGACTTTCACGTAGATCGCTGAATGTTACAATCTGACAATCAAACAGCCTTCATAATCAACATCGGGAGTTACAATCTGACGACTCTCATATATCAGAGAGCTAAAGCAAAGATTACAAAATGACGATCTTTGCAACGCTTCGACAGAAAGAGACTACAAATCAATGGTCTCTTCAAATCAAGCTGCGGAAGTCCTCCCCGCACACCAGCATCAAGACGCATCGCGTTCATAGCCACGAACGCAGCTCAACGCAGCTTCCAATCGCTGTCCAACGCAGCTCCAATCGCTGTCCAACGCAGCTCTATACCGCTGCCCAACGCAGCTCCAATCGCTGTCCAACGCAGCTCCAATCGCTGTCCAACGCAGATCCAATCGCTGCTCAACGCAGCTCTATACCGCTGCCAGACGTAGCTCCAATCGCTGCCCAACGCAGCTCCAATTGATGCCCAGACGCAACTCCAATCCGCTGCCAGACGCAACTCCAATCGTTGTCAGACGCAGTTCAAATAATTGCTCAAACGCAGCTCCAATCAGCCGCAGAACGCAGCTCCAAATCGCTGCACAACGCAACTTCACAACGCTGCAGAACGCACTTCCAAATACTGCGTTCAAACACAGAATCCATGCCAGAACGTAGGTCAAGCTCTTGACTCATTCAAACACAACCCATACGGTTACGAAAAGACCGCTGATCACCCACGATCTGGGGAGTGGTTTTAGTGGGTTGTTACAACCGATTAATGAGGCAACTAAACCCCTCATTTAGGAGCGAATTAAGGAGGTGGTTACACCCCTTAATCCCCTATAAATAACTAAAAATCAATTCAGTTCAGGGGGGGCTGTTGGAACTTCTTGGCAGCGAAAAGAGGATCCTTCATCCTTCGGTTGGAGCTTTGGAGATCGGCAACAAGATCTCTTCATCCTTGGCTTGAGAACCGACCTTCGGTTAAATCAACTCTTTCATAGAGTTTCAAACTCGTTCAGAGTTCTCCACAACGTCAAATCGTGAGGAGAAGACCACGTTCCAGTGAAACAAGACATCGGATCGTCAACGAGAAGCAAACTTGACGCGAGCATTCGAGGGAGACATCTCATCGCCACCGTGAAGAACCCAGAATTAAACAAAGGGGAGAATCCAGATTCATTCTCCTCTCTTTTGTAATCAGGAAATCCAATTGTAACTGATATTAAAGGAATACAAATCAAATTTTCCTTCATTGTCTTTTTACTACAAATTTTCCCACAAACAGTTGTCTGTTATCTTTACATGTATATCCGATTAAGCAAGGAAGGTCTCTAACTTCTCCATATTGTTTTTCGTTCATAATGTGTACATTACTTTTTAGCCGGAACTTTGTACAGGTCCCTGGATAAACCTGTGAATTTGTTCAAAATAGATGACTTCGTATACATATTGTTGTGGGATGATATAAGAAATAGAACAAATAATTAGATTAATAACTTTTGGTGTAAGATCATTTATCCGTTATCACCTTGTAGGCTGTCTAAAAATCACAATAGATAGTTGATCCCCCATCAAACACCGATGATGAAAGTTACAATCTGACGACTTCCAGAAGGCTACAATTTGAGGACTTTTACGTAGAAGGCTACAATCTGACGACCTTCACGACAACTGATGAAAGCTCTAATTCAACAGCCTTCACAATCAACATCGGGAGTTACAATCTCATGACTCTCATATTTTCAAGGAGCCAAGACGAAGGTTATAAGGTGACGATCCTTGCAACGCTCTAGCAAAAGAGACTACAAATTGACGGTCTCTTCATATTAAAACGCGTATATCTCTCAAACCGTAAGGAATTTGGCAAAACGGAGGAAGCGAACCGAAGCCTGAAGCTATTGTTGTGCACAGCGGAAATTTCGGCAGAGTTTCTGGTGCACAATAAGAGAGAAAGATCAATAAGAATTTTTATTTCTCAAAGGGAACAAGAATCTGAAAGCCTAATATCCCATCAAAGTGGGATATTTGCTCTTCCTCTAATCTGAAAGCCTAATATCCCATCAAAGTGGGATATTTGCTCTTCCTCTCGTCAGCTCTAGGACTGCGCGTCGAGGGATCCTAAAAACTATTACAATGGCCACAAACTCAAACAATCAATTTTTACGTGGTTCGGCAAACTGCCTACGTTCACGGGGCAAGGAGGGGGGATCTACTATTAGAGAGAAAAAAGAATACAAATGGGTTTACAACTCTTACAATCTAAACCCTCGAATAGGCTCCTTGCTTTTCTTCACAAGAAAAGGTCAGCCTCCAAATACTTTTTCTCTCTTCACAAAACCCGAGACAGCCACCTCTCTCTCTCTCTCTTTTTCTTTGCTGCGTTTTTCTCCAAGCACCAAGCCCTCTGCACTGTATTGCTCCAAAAGAGAACTCAGCCGCCGCTTTTCCCCAAGCCCCTGCTTCCGCACCTTGCACTTCTGCCGCAGCCACCCCCTCAATTGCTCACCAAAAAAAACCTACCTGATAGGTTTTATAGCTCTCAAATCAGGTTCGGGTGGGCCTGGCTTTAATGTCCGTAACGAGGAAATTAAAGCAAATCAAAAAACGGCTTTGATTTGCTGCTCTCACATGCGTCCGCATGGTGGTCCCCACGAAGAGTCCCACTTCGTTCACAATTCTCCACCTCGGCGAAGCTTTTCCAAAACTGAGCCGACACCAACCAAAACAAATGTCTCACTTGTTGTGTCCAGTACGAAGTGAAACAATTCACGACAATGGACTCAATCCATAACAAGTCGAGAACCTAAATGAGAATGCAAACACTCTCCAAATATCGGTATCAACTCACCAAATCGATCTCACCCCATCAAAATCCAAACCGGCTGCATCTGAAAGACTGCCTACGTATCCTCTTGCCCAAGGAATCAAGCCGAACGTAGTTCACCCAAACGGCCGCGAACGACCTCAATCCAATAGAAGAGTTCGCAACCTTTCTCTAATATCATTAACTCTGCGGCTGATAGCACCTCCAATGGTCTCAAACACCTCCACCTGAGGTGAACCAATGGTTATATCCAAACTGCATCTATCAGCTGCACTCGAATCAAAACCCAACTCATCATCTGCATCCGAATCCAAATGACTTCCACGCTGTGTCACCTCAGCTGGAATCCCAACCAATGCAGAATGATCTGGAGTAATCTTCACCCGATGTGGAGTAGCATCCATCTCCACCCGCTGCGATACCTCTAAGGTCTGTCCAAAACTCTCCACCTGCTGAGAGTCAATTGGCTTCCTTATCGAAACCTCAACCAAAGTGACACTACCAGACCTATCTTCCAATGGAGTAATCACAGCAGTTGACAACTCTTTAATAGGATGACCCAAATATGTCGAAGCCTCTGTCCAGAAACTCTTCTGCAAACCATTGCTCGACCACAAACATCGATCCTCCTCCAGCAAGGCACGGTCTTCCAAATTTGTCACCCTATCTAGTTGCCCCAAGATTTCCTTTCTAACGAAGTGTCTCGAAATGCCATGATCTCGGCTCCAATACAGAAACAGGTCCATCTTGTACCTCCCACCAGAATGGAGTACCTTCACCTTTCTGTCTATTACACACTTCTTCAAACTGTTAGAGACTACTAGGACTTTATCCATCGGGGATTTGGTTGCAACCCAAACACGCCTAGAACAGCCACCAACAAAGGAAACCAAACTTCTATTACCTCCCAATGATGCCCCCTTGGAAGGCCCCAAAACATCCACGTGAACTCCTCTAGAACGACCCTTAGCACGGTGAATAGAGGTGCCACACTTCACCTCGGTCTTCTTGCTCACATCAACATGTTTACTGGACTTCAAACTGCAGGGCTTTGCACCCTCTTTCAATTCCTGACGCCCTTCATCAAAATACGAGAGTCTCTCGCAATCTCGAGAACCATGTCCTCAACACGAACCTTCAGACCCTCTCCAACCAAAGCTCCAATCGAGATCAAGTTCTTCCTCAAAGAAGGAACATATCTCACATCGTTTAACTCTCTAACAGTCCCGTCAAACATCTTTATGCGAATTCTTCCTATCCCAAGGATCTGGCATGCACGGTTATCAGCCATGTACACCACACCACTATCCACCAGCTTCTCAAAACTGGAGAACCATTCCCTTCTAGGGCACACATGATAGGTCGCACCACTATCCAACATCCATTCAGATTCCTCCGAATAGCTATCTGTAGGACTGATAGAAAGCGAATAAATAGAAGAGTCAGAATTATTACCATCCGATACGATGTTTGCTTCTGATGATGGTTGCTTCCCTTTTCCCTTCTGCTTATTCTTCATCCATTCGTCGAGCTTTGGGCAGTCTTTCTTCCAATGACCAGTCTCCTTGCACCAAGCACACTGATCTTTTCCAATTCTAGACTGTGACTTCCAATTCTTTCGGTTTGGACCCTTCCCTCTTGCGACCAACGCCTCCGCTACCGGCTCAACCGAAGCCTCCTTATCCTTCTTTCGAAGCTGATAATTCACAAGTGCAGCAGTGACCTCACTATACGAAAGTGATGCATTCCCATTAATCAGAGTAAGAACGAAGGTTTCATATTCCTCGTCGGGCAAGGAACTCAACAACAGCAACGCCTTGTCCTCATCTTCAATCTTGACATCCACATTCGCCAAATCCGCAAGAAGCTTTGTGTAGTGGTTCATGTGATCTCTAATGGAGGTTCCCTTCTTCAACTGGAAACGATAAAGCCTCCTCTTCAAATATAAACGATTTTCCACACTCTTGGTCAAATACTTGCTTTCGAGAATCTCCCAAATCTTCTTCGCAGAAGTCTCATTCATCACATCATATTTTAGATCTTGAGTCAAATAAGACGTAATCACACCACACGCCGTTCGATTCATTTTCTTCCAAACCTTCTCTTCAACCTCATCTGGCTTGCCATCTAGCTCCAAAGTATCCTCCAAATTCTGCGCGTTCAGCGCATCCAAAACCTCGCATCTCCATAATCCAAAATTGTTTGTGCCATTAAACTTCTTCACATCTATATTCATAGAGTGGATATTCAAACTCTGAATGGTCTTCGCGCCAGAAGAACCACCCTCGACACCCGAAGCACCTTCTTTCCCCGACATCTTACGCACCAACGAACGAAGAATAGATCCAAAACTAAAAAGATAGAAGAGAACAAGAATCTGAAAGCCTAATATCCCATCAAAGTGGGATATTTGCTCTTCCTCTCATCAGCTCTAGGACTGCGCGTCGAGGGATCCTAAAAACTATTACAATGGCCACAAACTCAAACAATCAATTTTTACGTGGTTCGGTAAACTGCCTACGTCCACGGGGCAAGGAGGGGGGATCTACTATTAGAGAGAAAAAGAATACAAATGGGTTTACAACTCTCACAATCTAAACCCTCGAATAGGCTCCTTGCTTTTCTTCACAAGAAAAGGTCACCCTCCAAATACTTTTTCTCTCTTCACAAAACCCGAGACAGCCACCTCTCTCTCTCTCTTTTTCTTTGCTGCGTTTTTCTCCAAGAAACAAAGCCGCCGAAAAAGAATCCACCTTGCTGCCTCGTTTTCACCAAGCCCTCTGCACTAAACCCTAGGGAGACCTATTAAAGGCTATATATACATCTTGCACTTCTGCCGCAGCCACCCCCTCAATTGCTCACCAAAAAAAACCTACCTGATAGGTTTTATAGCTCTCAAATCAGGTTCGGGTGGGCCTGGCTTTAATGTCCGCAATGAGGAAATTAAAGCAAATCAAAAAACGGCTTTGATTTGCTGCTCTCACATGCGTCCGCATGGTGGTCCCCACGAAGAGTCCCACTTCGTTCACAGCTATGACCTGTTCTTCATAGCAAGTTATGTTCTGAAGTCCTTCTGCAAGACTGGACTTCGTCAGAACATCGGACTTAGCCTGAAGCTCGCCGAGCCCACCTAAGGCTCACCTCTGCATCCAAGATTCAAAACGCAGAGGTCGTGCCCGCGTTCTAAACTCAAAACGCAGAGGTCGTGGCTGCGTTCCAGATTCAAAACGCAGAGGCCGTAGCTGCGTTCCAAACTCGAAACGCAGAGTTCATGCAGAACCCAACTCTGCGTTCCAGGTCCAAAACGCAGGGTTCATGCAGAACCCAACTCTGCGTTCCAGGTCCAAAACGCAGAGTTCACCTCTGCGTCTCAGATGCCTAAACACAGAGTTCACCTCTGCGTCTTAGATGCCAAAACGCAGAGTTCATCTCTGCGTCTCAGATGTCAAAACGCAGAATTCATCTCTGCGTCCCAACTGTGCGTCTCCAATTTACAGAACGCGTGCGGCCTGTGCGTTTCCAATCTCTAGCAGATATTTAACTCTGCGTCTCATCTCTAAGACGCAGAGTTAAGGTCCAGAACGCCAATTTAGGCGTTTGACTTGTTCAAACACAAGTTGAACGGCCTAAAAACTGTTTATTCCACGTTCTGAGGGATTTCCGCCCCACTTAGGAGCGGATTAAGGGGGTAGTTACCACCCTTAATCCCCTATAAATAGTGGGAAACTCAACTGAGTTTGGATCCTTTTTTTTTGGAGCAAAGAAGAGATCTTCGGCTAGCTTTAGAGGGGAATTGTTGGAGTTTTGGAGACCAGCAACAGGATCTTCTTCATCCTTGGCTTATTAACTCGTTAAGAGTTATTTTCAAACTTGCCACGCAAGTCCTCCACAACGTCAAATCATGAGGAGAAGACCACGTTCCAGTGAATCAAGACGGTCGGATCGTCAACGGAGAGCAAGTTCGACACAATCAATCGAAGGAGGGTCAACGGAGAGCAAGTTCGACACAATCAATCGAAGGAGGCACTCCATCGCTACCAAGAAGAACCCAGAATTAAACAAAGGGGAGAATCAAATTCATTCTCCTCTCTTTTGTAATCGGAATCCAAATTGTAATTGATTTTGAGAGGAATACAAGTCAATTTTTCTTTCATTGTCTTTTTACTGCAAATTTCCAACAAACACACCTATAAAGTAATTAATTAATCTTTGTTTAAGACATTCTTCATTGATTAATTTTACAACATGGATTAAGATATATAGATTATTGTAGGATTATGTGTCAAAAAATTATCATGTCCCCATCTATACCTTCAGAAGGATACACATAATCCTACAATAATCCTCACAAATTAAAGCTATCCATAAGTATAAAATTCTAATAATCAAATCTCTATTATCTAATCTTATCTTTGTCTAAGAATCCTCGAAACATTAAATTATCCAGGATTAGAAAAATTAAAAATTCCAAATAGGTCCATAAGAAATTAGAAAATTGCAAACAATCTCTTAAGAATTAAAATTTTCAAATAAACTCCTAAAAATATAAAATTATAAATAACACAATAAAATTAAGAAAATTATTAACTGCGCTCCTTTTAAATCCCAAATTTTCTAGAAAATCTAAAAATTATAAACAATGCTCTAAAAAGTTCAAAAAAAACCTAAATAGCCCCTTGGAATTTTACAAACAACCCTCTAATCTTATACATCCACCTCCTTGAGAGTTTTAGATTTTTAATATCCACTTGAAAATTTTACAAATAATCCTTCGAAAATTTTACAACTAGCCTTATGAAAGTTACCAAAATAACAAAAGCCAATTCAAAACTTCTAAACATTTAAACAGCTCTCTAAAAGCTTTATAAATAACCCGTTGAAAATTTCAAAAATTACGAACACCCTTCAAAAAAATTCAAAAATAAATAGCTCCACGACAGTTACAAACAACTCCTTAGTATTAAAAATTATAAATAAACCCTTAAATTTTTTAATATTATAAATAACAACCTAAAATTCAGATAATTATAAATTGCCTCCTTTAAAATCCAAAAGTTATAAACAATCCCTAGGAAATTTAAGGATTACAAACAATCCTCTAAAAAGTTAAAAAATTACAAATTGTTTCCTAAAAAAACATTCGAGTATTAAAAATTTTCCATAGGAAATTTTACCAACATTTTAATATACTAGAAATAACTCCCTAAAAATATCGAACTACGACCACCCCAGAAGAATTTACAAAAAAAACGCTAAAATCTAATTAACCATATGAAATTTTTACAAAATAGCCTTCTGAAAACTCTACAATCACCTTCGTGAGAGTTTCAAAAATTACAAACCTCTGTCAAATCTTTGGGAAATTACAGGTAGCCCCCTAACAGTTTCAAAAACTACAAACATCCCTCAAAAAATTTCAAAGTTTTGTAACAACAAATTTTGAAAAATTACAAACGCTAGTTTAATTATACATATTATATTGTAATATTATAATATATTATTAGTGTGGGGAAGACATAAGGTGGGTGTTGTATAATGGTCATGAGAAGTAACTTCTAGTTACATGTTTTGGCGGTTAGAGGAAAGTCCTAATCCCATTTGTATCCCAATTCTGAGCAAACCAAACATGATACTTGGCTGAAATCTCGGGACATTGAAATCACACTCCCTTTCCCATAGATAACCAAACGCAGCCTATGTTCTTTTCTAAATAAATCTTTTTCTACACATTATCAAATATCATCATATGTCCTGGTTTTTAGTTTTTAAAATCATAAATTGTTATTTACATTCGCAAAGGGTGGATTACTGGTGAAGCTATCTAATTTTGAATTTTAAAATTATGATTTTAATTTTATATAAGAAAAACTCTACACTCAAGCTATCTACTTTAATTGATAAAAAAGTCTTTATTCTCTTATTCTCGTAATATTACGGAAAGAAATACTCATTGTGTCTTCCTTCATAAGCATTTAATGTATTAGTTGATAAATGTTCTCTAAATTATATAGTCTACAAAGTAATATAATTAATCACCTCTCTTATTACACTAAGGCTGGTTAACATATTCAAAGAACATATAAATCAACATATATACTTGTAATGTATAATATAAATGTATAATATAAATGAACATAATACTAAAGAAACAAAAATAATCCATGTGAGCAAGAACATTTTTTTTTTTGAAGCAGAAAAACATGGTGAGATACCTTGTTGAATTATATATTAATATAGAAAAAGAGTCTAGAATATATCATGTGAGCATGAACATAATACTTGTAATGTATAATATAAATGAGAAGGAAGAGAGAGAAGCACATGAGATGACGTCAAAGAGGAACTATAACCGAATGAGTATAATTTCTGCAACAGCTTAAGATGAATTATCAAGTGCACAAAAACGCCAGGAGGATTAAGAAAAGAAAATTCGAGTATTTTGTCCCATTTATAGAGGACTACGAATCCAAAGTTGAAAGGCCGAATACATCTCCCCATTAATTATTTAATTGTTTGTCAAGCCGTGAACGTTAAAACATTGACGGAATCCAACAGATAAACTGAAAAAAAAAGCCCAAAGATGTAAAGAGAGACTAAACTTTAGTAGTACGTTCGGCCCAACCTAAAAGAACTGCAGAAATCAATTTATCAGCTTAAAATATTTTGACAGTGGTGCTAATGATTTGGAAGTTCCTTTTACTATGGAGGAGATTAAAAAAAGCAGTGTTTGACACGGATAGAGGTAAATCTCAAGAACCTGATGGATTTTCTCCACTTTTTTATCCAAACTTTCTAGGAGACTATGTGTCATGATATCTTTGGACAGTTCGAAGAATTCAATGGGAGAAATTTGGAGATAAACAGATTAAACTATGCCCATATTGTCCTTATTCCTAAAAAAGATAAAGATAATGTAGTTGCTGCTAGGGATTTTAGACCTATAAATTTTGCTTAATATTGCGGACAAAATCATCACGAGGGTCCTTACAAATAGATTAAATGACAAACTTGAATTGCTTGTTGATCTATGTGGTCTGATTTTACAAAAGAGAGATACCTCATGGATGGTGTTGCAGTAGCACGAAAAATCATATCTAACTATATATCTTCAAAATAAAAATAATGGGGTGTTTTGTTAAAACTAGTTTTTGGAAGAATACCAGAGTTTCTCTTGAATACAACTGTTCAGGTAGGAGATGGTTAAAAAAAAATTAATTTTTTTTGGTTGCAGAAATGGATAAATAATTTTACTTTGCCACAACTTTTCACTGAGTTGTTTCAAGTGACAGTGTTTCCCTTGGCTACGGTTGATTCTCAAAAGATACATGTAGATGAACATTGGGTATCGTATAGCCAATTCTCAAGGCAACTTACAGTGGGCGCTTTTTATGCATTATTTGGAACTTGGGAACTCAATTCAACGGAGACACTGGCCTCAAAATGAGGATACTAGAAAATGGAATCTTGAAGCAAGTAGGAGGTTTTCTACTAAATCTCTGTACAATTTCTTGGTCGATGGGGGTTTAACAGAGCAGTATGCTGACCTATGGAATATTAAAATCGATCCCTTTGAAAATTAAGATATTGGTTTGGCTTGCTTTACTTGGGAGATTGAATACTTAAGCATGGTTAATTGGATATATATATCATAATATATATATATATATATATATATATATATATATATATATATATATATATATATATTATATATATATATATATATATATATATTATACAGGAAGAGGTTCTAATAAAAACCTCCTTAGCCTAAAAACTAAAACCTCCTTCATCAATGGCTAGGATTTAGTCAAACAGTCAACAGAACACATGCATTAATTACATCAACGCAGTAATCCGGATTTCACTGCAGTGAATTTGGATTCATTGCAGTGATTCGAGATACGTTAAGGTAGTGAATCTGGATTGACTGCGTTGAGGTAATTAATGCATGTGTCTGTTGACTGTTTGACTGAATCTCAACATTGGATTCATCTAGATCCAATGGATGAAGGAGCTTTCAGTTTTTAGGGCTAATGAGGTTTTTATTAGAACCTCTCCCTATATATATATATATATATATATATATATATATATACTCCATTTAAAAGCACGAGCTCAGAAAAATCTTTCAGTAGACAAAAATACTCTTAGAATTTAAATATTAATCCATTAAGTAAGAGTAAGTTGATAAATTGATGAATTCTTATTGGATATACATAGTATGAAGATAAGAATACAGTTTAAATTGAAATGTAAATATAAATAAAATTATTAAATGCCAAATTCACAAATGTCTACAAAATAAAGGGCGTATATGCAAAATCCAAACAATTTAATAAGACAAATAATGTCTACCCTAAAGGTCGAACCCGGTAACAACGTAGACCTACAAATATACATAATGTGGATATATAGGATATTTACAAAATCCACCAAAGAAATTAAAGATACAAAAGTTATTCTCAATATTATAAAAACAATTAAGAAAAACAAAAATCATGCTCACTTTAAAAGCACAAGTTCGGGAAAAGCTTTCTATAGTCAAAATTACTCTGTACTATTTTAAATATTTAATTTAAATTATAATTTATCACAATCATACTTATATCCTATCCTAATACCCGTACTATTTTAAATATTTAATTTAAATTATAATTTATCACAATCATACTTATATCCTATCCTAATACCCATTGAAATATCTCTAGCTCAACAATTTAAATAAGATTAATAAAATATATGAAACAGCTCCGTAGTATCAGTTTATTACATGAAGTATTACAAAAAAACAAAAAAAAAATTTAAAATTTAGACAAAATACTCTCAAAGTTTAAAATTACACAAAATAAAAAGCTAAAAGTTTAGAACTTGGCAAAGGAAAGAGTAATTGTGTGATATTCTTTCATTAAGATATATAAAAATAATTTCTAATTTAAGATTTACTATCCCTTTTTAGAATCTGAAAATAGTCAAGTTGATACTGGTAAAAAATAATAATAATAACAGATTATATTCAGTTAAAGAATAAAAATTTTAAAAAATATATGATAGATTAAAAATTAATATTATTTTATAAATTAAAGTAAATGTTTATAATTTTACCAATATGTTAGAGCAGTAAAAATACATAAGTATCATTAATTAATAGAAGACTAAATCGCAAAAAACTGATAAAAGACTATAATATAATAGCTTAACATTAGTTGATTATAATTTACAAATATCAATCTCTAATGGTAATAATATTTATATGGTAAAAAATTATAAAGATTTATGTATGGAGAACTATTAGAAAATTTAGAGATATCATTCAAAAGAATCAAGAGGTTTTCCTTTCAAATATAATTCGGAACGTCCATGAATCACTTCAATTAACACTAACATAAGTTATATTTATCAAAGAAACACCGACTGAATACCCCCTAAAGAATATATTGAACAACTTTGTTCCAATTAAAGAAACATTCTTCATGAACGATAAAAGAAAAGTTACTATGTCATGACTTTGTGTAAGAAAAAAAAATATATATAAAATCGCCCTTTTCTTTTTCTTATATAGTATCATGACCCTACGTGTGACTTTATTTAGGGGTATGACTATTAACGAATGATCAATTCTTAAAGACACGATCGAAGATAATTATGTAATAGCACTATTAAAATTCAAGATCTCTAAATATGAAGGTAGTATATTTCATTACTAAAATAATTATGTAATAGCACTATTAAAATTCAAGATCTCTAAATATGAAGGTAGTATATTTCATTACTAAATTTTTTATTAAATGCCACTAAATATAAAATTCACCTTATATCTGTCTCAAATTTATAGAGGAGATATGCATATCATCGTAAATTGCATCAATAATATATATCAATCCAAAGATTCAACTTACTGAAGAAAAAAGAGAATAGTAAATAAACCAAGCGATAACACCGTAAAGAAAAAATATTACATTTTAAAGCCAATATGCAACGCTCTTTTAGAGTAAGCTACCAAAACAAATGTATCTCTATTAAGGCTCTTTATAAATACAACAGAAATTCAAATTACTAATATATACAATCATTATAACATTTGAAAGAGGTATGATCTTAGAAAATCCACTCTAAAATTCATACAATTAAATCTAAGAATAATTTACCAATATACAGACACACTATCACACCTTTAAGCCAACGATAACTATCATTTATAATGGAGTTGAGCAGTGGTTCTATGTTTGCAAAGACTGCAACAAGAAAGTGGATGAAGATATTAATAATAAGTATCCAGATAATAAGTATTATAGAATCACCGATGATGTAGTACCAAGGTTAGGTCATACCCCTTCTTCATGAAATAAATATATCAAAATTAAATATTAATATTATAATCTAAAGCAAATTGACAATGAAAAATATATTGTACTTAGTCCAGATCTTCATGAAAAATGACACAAACAGAGCAAAAGTAATATTATGACACAACAGAAATTCTTATTGGATGCACAACAGAAAAAATCATTGCAGAGAAAAAGAGCTAGCTCCTAACCTTATTTAAGTAATAAATTAAAAGCACAAAAAATTATATATATGAATGAGACTAAGGAAAGATAACATGCTTCAGTCTCATATCACAATCGATGTAGACGATGAAGACACTACTCTAAAATTGCCAAAGAAAAGGATAAAGATGAAGAAGGATTGATCTCGACTTAATAAAAAATAAAATAGAAGCAAGAAAAGATAATGCTTTGTGAATTGTTATAGTTTTATTTTTTAGTAAAATTAGGAATCTTTAGAAGGGATTTTTATAAACTATTTTTAGTGCTTTCATATGCATATGTGGATGCTTTTATCATATAAAAATGTACTAGAGTTAGAATTAATCTTTAGATTATGATTTTTTTATTAACTATTTTCTGTTATTTTAGCCCACTTTAAATTAATCATCTTAGCTCGTTGGCTTTATTATTCATCTTTCTTTTATAATATTATTTTTTCAAGTGTTTTTACTTTCATAACACTATACTTCCTCAGGTCAAGCTCGGTTTTATGCCGATCCAAATAAAATTTAAATTTAAATTAGTTTTAGATTATATTTATCTCATGAAAATTCAACTATCAACATAAAAATTTAAGTTGGGTGTAGCCTATTCAAACAAATATCAAATAAGTAAATAATCAAAGTGTAATCGAGTAATAAATTTTAATAAGGAAATAAACCAAAAATACTTAATCAAAGTGAGTAAAAATTATCAAAGAGTAACCAATGAACAATTTTTAGTAATAAAATAAACCAAAAATACCTAATCACGGTATTTAATCACGTGCATTGCACGTGCATAAAATCTAGTATATATA
Source organism: Asparagus officinalis (assembly GCF_001876935.1). Classification (NCBI taxonomy): domain Eukaryota; kingdom Viridiplantae; phylum Streptophyta; class Magnoliopsida; order Asparagales; family Asparagaceae; genus Asparagus; species Asparagus officinalis. Next base: position 8,756,486 of record NC_033803.1, on the reverse strand, counting down.
TATGAGTTGATCATATGTCAACTTAAGTGGACACCAAGCCTTTGTCCCCCAAAGTTTTTATCCACTCATTTATATATATAAAAAGACTATTCATATCATGCAAGGATCCCTAGTGTAAAACCCTGAAAATTTGAATATAATATGATAAATAATTATAAATATATTATATAGTGAAAATAATATATCTTTGATGTTTGGGTATGATAAGAATTGATTTGAGGTCAATTCAATGTATATTTGTGAATATATGAGTTCAAATTCACAAAACATGCACAAAGGCAAAGAGTGAGAATCTGAGAATTTTGACTAGTTAAGAGTTTTTATGTTTTGTTTACCGTTCTAGTCAGAATTTGGAAAAGTGTATAAGATCAAAGTTGTAGGTCTGTTTAAGAGCTTTCCAATGAGTCTTCGATCACCTCATTCTGAAATTGGATGAGAAAGATACAACCTTTATACCAAACCCCAGTCTGAGCATGACCCAGAACACTGTGCAGTCGACCGCTGCGGTCAACCGCTGGGCGAATCTGGTTCTGTCAGTTTTGTTTTGGGTCAGGTTTTGTTTATACCGAACCCAATTGTTACCCTAGGTATTTATACTCGTTTTGAAGCTCTCAAAACCCTATTTTAAACCCTAATAGCCTCAGCCCCCTCCTCTCTCTTTTTCAAACCCTAAAACCCCTTTCTTTGACGATTCTTGGAGGATTTTGGAGGAGTCGACGCAAGATCCATCGGTGTTCAACGAAGGAGGATCGTTTTCACTTGTTTTTGGGAGTTCATTTACACCCCTCAGGCGAGTAACTTCTCGCCCAACCCTATCCCATGTTTTAAAAGGTTTTTATAATGATTTTCATGAGTTTTAATGAGCCTAAAAGGTATTTTTGTATAAAGATGGATTCTCTATAATGTGGATTGCAAGAATCAAATGTTTCAGTTTATAAAAGCTCACCAATGTTTTGTTTATTGAAGATCTAGATCTGAAATTGCTTAAACAAGAGTTAAATCATTTTTACTGTTATCAAAACGTTTTAATCTTGTTTCTCTTGTATTTAGAATTTTGGGTATATGGTTTACATACTTAAAAATGCATTGTTCTTCTACTATATGATTTTTAGAGAAGTTAGAACTTTTATTAGTCGTAAAAATCAAATTTCTTGTTTCATCTTTCGAGCTGATAGAAACCCAGATTTGGGTTTCTGTCCGCTTGGCCGTCGACCGGGGCGGTCGACCGCTGGGCTCGCTGTAGCTGTAG
>NC_033803.1:8733597-8755232 GCF_001876935.1 Asparagus officinalis | reverse complement strand
TGTTCTGTATGTTTTATTCATGTTCGAGGATTTTGCCTATTATTTGACTCTAGTTTTTAGTCTTATTATGTATCCATGCATGATAGATGACCTGAGGGTACCAATTGTGGATATATACACTGATTTGAGTATGACTTGGTATAAGTAGATTTCACTATGTATCTCAGTGACATTTTCACTATTGCACAGTCCTCGTGTTGGACTATAATCCATAGAAGTTCTCGTGTTAGACTATAATCTATTTCAGTCCTCGTGTTGGACATTTACCATGTATTCCAAGAGTTTGGAAACCACAGTATATAGTACCTGTATCGGACATATTTTTCTTGACCCTGAACATGATTTTCTCACAGGAGTTTATGACATTACACTTATGTAGGTTTCGCCATGATATTCATGTAAGTAATAACATGATGCCCATGTTGGCTATATTGTTCCTGTATTAGAACTTCGGGTTTGGTGGTTAGGGGTTTACAATTTGAGATATAAGGTATATACATGAGGGTTTCCTTGTTTGGATTATTTCGCTCGACGTACCTATTCTCGTGTTGTAAATTTCTAAATACTAAAACCCTCTTTAGCGAGGTCAATGATTTTAGATCTATTATGTATTATCTATATTTTCTTATACAACAAGCCCTTTTCCCTTGGGGTTGGTTGTGAAGTTGCTCGCTAGCACTTTGACGCTCGTTGTCCCTCCCCCTTTCAGGTAACGAGCCAGGAGCCCGGAGAGTCACAGTTTGATGGCGAGGCATTTTAGCTTCAGCTATTTATTTAGTTATATTTTCTTTTGAGCTCCACTATAGACTTTTGTTTAGACATTTGAGAGTTTTATTCTATAAGTTGTAAAGGCGGTGTGCCTTATTTCCTCTTGTCAGACATTTTGTATTTGAGACTTATTGAGAACTCCAGTTCATTTATTTCAGACATTTTCTTGTATTTTAGTATGTTAGATGATGAAATATTAATTTGATCTCTATTATTTTATCAGTTGATTCTTGGATTATCTTTTACTTGTTTTTGTACCTACACCTGTTATTGACTCTACTAGAGAGATAATAATTGTGATGGTGAAACATGTTATTGCACGGTGTGGTGCATGGATAATAATTGTGATGGTGAAACATGTTATTGCACGGTGTGGTGCATGGCAGGTTTGACATTTCTGGTTTCATCTTGGACTGCAGCCTTGTGTGAACCCAAGGGCGTCACAGTTGGTATCAGAGCTCTAGTTCCCGTATCCTTAGGATCATCCTGTGTCGGGTCGTGGAGTACTATGTGTTATGAATTCGTATTGTGATACGTTATATATATATATATATGTACTTTTGCTATCTCATTTACTGTGATAATTAAGCTTTCCTTTTTGATATTATAAATATCAAAACGAGAATGTGGTCGAGGTAAAACTCGTACCTGGAGAACTGGGCATGCAGACCCAAGCCGTAGTAGGCTCCACAGTATTTGATCGACATCATAGCACTGTTAGCAGCAAGATCTTACAATACTCGAGGAGCAAGAGGTGTATCCGTTTTCGTCAGCAATACGACTTTCAGGAGTTTATCACCGGTTGTACCCGTCATGAAAATAAAGAGGCAATATCAATGAGGGCACCATCACCACAATCAGCTGTTTATAGAGCCATAGAACAGGAAGTTTAGCTCTAAAAGAATAAGAAAGATATCAGATAATAAGAGCACCAAAGTTTCAAGTCACACTAATTTTATTTGCAACCTATAGGGGAATGAGTATGTGGAAATTTCTTGAACGTCAACTTAGTACCAATCAGAAGTTAGATGTATTCAGGATTGAGGACATCGCTGGAGGATAGCAACGACATCAAGATTTTTGACGGGGCAACAATTAACCCCTATTTGGGAGAATTTTAGTCACTACTTCAACAAGTAGTTAAAAGCTAGTCTAAGTGAAGCAGGGAGATATACCCGTAGTAAAGGAAGAAAAACAAATCAGAATAGTGACAATGATAATGACAACAGAACTATTACAGAATCTAAAGAATCCTAGCAGCGGGAGAATGATTTTAACCCAGTAACAAGGACAATATAGGAAAGGAGCTCAATATGATTCGAGAGCGCCGAAGTAGCACAGAGTCCGGAGTACATGTTACAATCAAAACAATATTAAACAAAGAACGAAAGACTTGTCGCAGTACACCAGCAGGAAGTCAGCATGATAAAGGTCACAGTCGATAGTCTCAGAGTCATAATTTTGGCCAGCAGCGGAAAAATAGAGATACTACTTGTTAATCCGAGGATTTAGGAGCCAGCAGGCCAGATTTGCTTTATCCAGGAGATTCCTGAAGGACAGATTATCCCATATATGCATTATCCAGCATAGTCTAATCAATAGTACCGCGTGATCAGGGTACGAGTGGAGTTTTCTTCGTGATTTCCTTTTCAGCTCGGATCTAGTTGAGTTAGGAAATTTGCTTATCTCTTATCTTTCATACCTTCGTTGATAGGTTTCAGCTTGTAGCACATTCCTTAGATATTCTGTTGTCAGTCTCTACTCCTCTAGAGGGGGTGTCCCTTCCATCTGTAGGAGATGTGTCATCAAACTTGATGAGTTTGAGTTAGTCATTGAGTCGATCGTGTTGTTGATATCAAATTTCTACATCAATCTTGGTACAGATTGGCTATCTTCCTACCATATTAGTATTGAATACTTTGCGGAGACGGTCAAATTTGTGAGCGTCCGATGGGTCCGAAATGATTATAGCAACCTCCTAGAGTAACCGTTTTGCGGAGTTATTTCTGGTGTATATCGATGAGGTGATGCGACGGGATCAGGGTATTGATTTATTAGAGACTAGAGTTGTCTCAGAGTATCAGGATGTCTTTCAGGACATACCTGGATTACTTCCTGTGTGAGAGGTCGAGTTCTGTATTGAGTTGCAGCCAGGTACAACCCCGATATCCCGCGCACCCTATCGCATGGCTCCAGCTGAGATGAGGGAGCTTTAGACCCAGTTGGATGAGTTATTAGCTCAGGGTTTTATTCATCGGAGTCATTCTCCGTGGGGAGCGCCAGTTCTCTTCATGAAGAAGAAGGACGGCAGTATGCATTTGTGTATTGATTATAGAGAGTTGAACAAGGTCACTATCCGGAATAGGTACCCATTACCTAGGATTTATGACTTGTTCGATCAGCTACGCGAAGCGCATGTTTCCCGAAGATTGATCTTCGTTTTGGGTTATTGTAGTTGCGAGTTCAGGAGATGGATTTTCCCAAAGCCGTGTTTTTCTGATTCGATATGAATCTTTTGAGTTTTTGGTCACACCATTTGGGTTGACCAATGCACCCGCTGTATTCATGGATTTTATGAACCAGGTTTTCCATCCCTTTTTGGATCAGTTCGTGATAGTTTTATCAATGATATTCTCATTTATTCAAGATCGGAGGCAGAACACGAGCAGTATCTACGGTTAGCTTTGAAGACTCTACAGGAACGTCAGTTATATGCCAAGTTCAGCAAGTGTAAATTTTGGCTTTTAGAAGTTAGATTTCTAGACCACGTCATCAGTAGAGAGGGCATAGCAGTGGATCCAGCTAAGGTTGTAGCAGTTCTTAATTGGGAGCCGCCAAAGACGGAGATAGAGATTCATAGCTTTTCGGGTTTAGCCGGCTATTATTGGAAGTTTATCCAGGATATTTGTGGTCTACACAAATACATCATTGGCAGAGTTACGAGACGTTTTGATGCAGACTCAGAGAGTTGTGGTCTACACAAATACATCATTGGCAGAGTTACGAGACGTTTTGATGCAGACTCAGAGAGTAGTAACACATGTCTCATAGCAATTGGGAGTACATGAGCAGATCTATTTTCACTTATGATTTGGAGTTAGCAGCAGTGGTATTTGCACTAAAGTCATGGAGACTTTACTTATATGAAGTACAATATGAATTATTCACGGACCATCAGAGTCTAAAGTATATTTTCTCTTAGAAGGAACTCAACCAGAGACAAAGGAAGTGGATTAAGTTTACCAAGGACTACGAGTTCGCGATTCAGTATCATCCAGAAAAGGAAAATGTTGTAGCAGATGCCTTGAGTAGGAAGCGTCGACATCGGGTTTCAGCTTAGAAGTGCTCGTTGTATCGAGATATTCTCACCCTTAGTCAGTGTGATTTTAGACATGAGATTGGTGGAACCAGTGCATTATAGGGAGCTGTGTCATTGCAGCCAGCTTGGAGAGACAGAGTTGTCAGAACTCAGTTAGAAAACTATTGAATTCAAATCCAGAAGAAGGAAATTTCCAAAGCGCCTAAGACTGATTGGGCCGTTGGAGCAGATGGAAGTTTACGGATGAAGGATAGACTGGTTATGCCAACCAGTGCAGAGCTTAAGAGGGAGTTGCTAAATGAAGCACATCGTACTCAGTTCATAGTACATCCAGGGACCCCTAAGATGTACAAGAACCTAAAGAGACACCTTTGGATGGAGTGTTATGCGTAGGAAGATTTCAAAGTATGTAGCTAAGTATCTTACCTGTCAATGAGTAAAGGCGGAACATCAGAGACCAGTAGGATCACGTCAGCTTTTAACCATTTCAGAGTAGAAGTGGGCTGATATTTCTATGGACCTTATTGTAGAGTTGTCGAAATCGAAGAAAGAGAATGATTCGATTTTGGTGGTAATGAATGGACTGATGAAGTTAATACATTTTTATTCCAGCAAGGACTAACTATACAGCTGATATGTATGTGAGGATACCTATTCAAGAGACTATTCGACTTCATGGAGTTCCAGATGCGATAGCATCAGATTGAGATTTCAGTGTTCATTCCACATTTTTGGAAGGGTTTCCAGGATTCTTTTGGGTAACAGATTTATCGTACTGTGTGTCATACAGACTAGATCTTCTAGAATCGATGTCTAGTATACACAATGTATTTCATGTTTCTATGCTTAAGAAACAATTACGTGATGAAGAACAGTAGTGAGTGTTGAACGCATTAGAAATTTAGCTTCAGGATGGTTTGACTACGATTGAAATCCCAGTTTGTATACTTGCTAGAGAAGACGAAAAATTTAGAAACAAGACATTTTTTTTCTTGGAGAAAACTTAGTGGAACCAGAAAGGAGTTGAGATGATTTTCGGGAGCGCGAAGATGTTATGCCGCGCGACTTCCGGAACCTATTGAGGAAGTACATTGATTTATGTGTACGATTATTTGTGTGGTTATATTTTGATTTAACGCTAGAATGAGGATATTTTCACTTAATTCTTAATCTTTCGGAACACATGGTATATATATGGGGGGTTCCTTGTTTGGATTTTTCGCCCGACATACTAGCTCCATTCGATTAAGGGTTGAGTGGGAATATAGTCATCTTGGACTGTTAAATATAAATATCCATATATGCTTATCAAGAGTAAAATTCTAAATGTTTCTGGTTGCGGGTTGAATTAGACCCACTATGTGTTTTTCTAGTATTATTATTTGCTTAAGTATGATTTCTGAATTTCGAGGACGAAATTCTTTTAAGGGGGGAAGAATGTAAAACCCTGAAATTTTGAATATAATGTGATAAATAATTATAAATATATTATATGGTGAAAATAATATATCTTTGATGTTTGGGTATGATAAGAATTGATTTGAGGTCAATTCAATGTATATTTGTGAATATATGAGTTCAAATTCACAAAACATGCACAAAGGCAAAGAGTGAGAATCTGAGAATTTTGACTAGTTAAGAGTTTTTATGTTTTGCTTACCGTTATAGTCAGAATCTGGAAAAGTGTATAAGAACAAAGTTGTAAGTCTCTTTAAGAGCTTTCCAATGAGTCTTAGATCACCTCATTCCGAGATTGTATGAGAAAGATATAGCCTTTATACCAAACCCCAGTCTGAGCATGACCTAGAACACTGTGCAGTCGACCGCTGCGGTCGACCGCTGCGGTCGAACGCTGGGCGAATCTGGTTCTGTCAGTTTTGTTTCGGGTCAGGTTTTGTTTATACCGAACCCAATTATTACCCTAGGTATTTATACTCGTTTTGAAGCTCTCAAAACCCTCTTTTAAATCCTAATAGCCTCAGCCCCCTCCTCTCTCTTTTTCAAACCCTAAAACCCCTTTCTTTGGCGATTCTTGGAGGATTTTGGAGGAGTCGACGCGAGATCCATCGGTGTTCAGCGAAGGAGGATCGTTCTCACTCATTTTTGGGAGTTCATCTACACCCCTCAGGCGAGTAACTTCTCGCCCAACCCTATCCCATGTTTTAAAAGGTTTTTATAATGATTTTCATGAGTTTTAATGAGCCTAAAAGGTATTTTTGTATCAAGATGGATTCTCTATAATATGGATTGCAAGAATCAAATGTTTCAGTTTTTAAAAGCTCACCAATGTTTTGTTTATTGAAGATCTAGATCTGAAATTGCTTAAACAAGAGTTAAATCATTTTTACTGTTATCAAAACGTTTTGATCTTGTTTCTCTTGTATTTAGAATTTTGGGTATATGGTTTACATACTTAAAAATGCATTGTTCTTCTACTATATGATTTTTAGAGAAGTTAGACCTTTTATTAGTCATAAAAATCAAATTTCTTGTTTCTGCTTTCGAGCTGACAGACACCCATATTTGGGTTTCTGTCCGCTTGGCGGTCGACCGGGGCGGTCGACCGCTGGGCTCGCTGTAGGGGCAGAGATCGTCTGCGGTCGACCGCCCCGGTCGACCGTGACGCTCTGCGCGGTCGACCGTGATGCCGCAGCGGTCGACCGCCAGGCGCGTATCAGAGTGCGGTCGACCGGTGCGGTCGATCGCCGCACAGTCTGTTGCAAAATCCCTGTTCTGTATGTTTTATTCATGTTCGAGGATTTTGCCTATTATTTGACTCTAGTTTTTAGTCTTACTATGTATCCATGCATGATAGATGACTTGAGGGTACCAATTGGGGATATACACACTGATTTGAGTGTGAATTGATATAAGTAGATTTCACTATGTATCTCAGCGATATTTTCACAAATTTTACAGTCCTCGTGTTGGACTAAAATACATAGAAGTCCTCGTGTTGGACTATAATTCATAGAAGTCCTCGTGTTGGACTATAATCCATTTCAGTCCTCGTGTTGGACATTTGCCACTTATTCTATGAGTTTGGAAACTACGACATAAATAGTTCCTGATTGGGACATAGTTCTTAACCTTGCATATGGCTTCTTCACAGAAGTTCACGACATGATGTTGACGTGACACTTATGTAGTAATAACATGACATTCATGTTAGCTATGGTATGGCACTGTATTTGTTCTGAGATTATATGTATTTCTTTTATTATTGTTTCTGTACTAGAACCTCGGGTTTGGTGTTTAGAGATTTACAATTTGAGATACAAGGTATATACATGAGGGTTTCCTTGTTTGGATTATTTCGCTCGACGTACCTATGCTCGTGTTGTAAATTTCTAAATACTAAAACCCTCTTTAGTAGGATCAATGATTTTAGATCTATTATATATTATCAGTATTTTCTTATACAACGAGCCCTGTTCCCTTGGGGTTGGTTGTGATGTTACTCGCTAGCGCTTTGACGCTCGTTGTCCCTCCCCCTTTCAGGTCACGAGCCAGGAGCACGGAGAGCCGCAGGTTGATAGCGGACCACATTAGTGTTCAGCTTTACTTTCTAGCTATGTATTATTTTCTTTGAGCTCCACAGTAGTGTGGTTAGACATTTGAGGGTATTATTCTAGAATTTGTAAAGGCGGAGTGCCTTATTTATTCTTGTCAGATATTTGTATTTGAGACTTGTGACTACTCCAGTTATTTATTCAGACATTGACTATGTATTTCCATTTGTTGGATGATGAGATATTTATTTGATCACTATCATTTCATCAGCCCTTCGTGTATCATCTTTTACTTGCTTTTGTACCTACACCTGTTATTGACTACTACTAGAGAGTAGTTAATGTTATGAGTCTGAAACATAGTTATTGCACGGTGTGGTGCATGGCAGGTTTGACATGTTCTGGTTTCATCTTGGACTGCAGCCTTTTGTGAACCAAGTGGCGTCACACCTAGACAACTTGAGTGGATAGGAAACTTGGTTGGTGACCATCCATCTTAAGTTAACATAAGAAATTGAATATATATATATATATATATATATTATATATATATTATATATAGATATATATTATATATTATATATATATATATATATATATATATATATATATATATATATATATATATAATTCTAAGGAGCCACCTTAGATTGAATTTAAGAATACACCTCTCAAAATTGCATAAAGATGATTGGTATCCAATTATTAATAAAGTTGAATCTAGATTATCTACTTGGAAAAGTAAAACATTGTCTAGAGGAGGCAGATTAATTTTATTGAATTTAGTTCTTAGTGCACTCTGAATCTTTTGGATGTCCTTCTTTATGTTCCCTATGTAGGTCGGTGAAAGGAAAATAAGGGAGTGTTTGACAACATTCTAATATCCAGGTTAGTAGCGCTTAACCTGGTTAAGGGGTTAAAGTGTTGTTTGGGTAAATATGAGCTAACTCTAAACTTGGTTTTTTTAGTTCTAATTTGAGCACTTATCCATGATAGGATTGATCCACACCTTACCTGGTTCACAACTAACCTGATTAAGGTAATAACCTGATTTAAGGGGTAAGTACTCAAACACACCCTAAGGAAGAGATTTTTTTCGGAATGGTACTATAAAAAATAAGGGTGCTTCTAATCTTGTTAAATGGGAACAAGTATGTGAACCTAAGAAGTGTGGCGGAGTAGGTGTCTTAGAGAAAATATTATATGAGGGGAAGTAATTTGCATCCAAAATTTACATATGGTCTCATTTTTGGAAGAATACCATTAAGCAGGCTAATGAGTTTCTCTTGAATACAACTGCTCAGGTGGGAGATGGTTTGTTTTTTTTTTTTGTTGCAGAAATGGATATATAATTTTACTTTGCCACCACTTTTCACTGACTTGTTTCAATTGACAGTGTCTCAATTGGCTACGGTTGATTATCAAAAGATATTGTTAGGGATTCATCCTATCGACAACCTATCAAATAAACCCTCTCGCGGAACGTGCCCTCCGGATCTTGTGTTGAAAGAAGGCAAGAAGAAATCACAGCAAATAAAAGAAAACTTTGCAAAGGAAAAATAGAAGAGAGAACACCAAAATTTTAACAAGGTTCGGCAACTTGCCTACGTCATCGGGACACACATAATAAATTTTCTTTGAATATTAAAGAAAATTACATAGCTTGCAAGAGATGATCTCAAACTCCTTGAGATCACTCAAAAAGAACTCTCTTTTATTTTTCAAGGCGCAAGATTTTTCTCTGAAAAATCACCGCTCAAGGCGCTGCAAAAAATCGCTGCAAAAAGAAACACTCTGGAGATCATTCTAGAAACTCGTGTTTAAGTGGCGGCCAGGGTTCCCTATTTATAGGGAAATCCTAGGTCAAAACAGATTAGGAATATGTTTTCCGCAAGTTCGCCTGACTACGAAGCTCGCCTGTATGACTTATGTTCGCCTGAACATAGTCAAGCTCATCTGAACTGCTTCGCCTACACTTGGAGCTCGCCTGCACTTGGAGTTCGCCTGAACTTCCAAAGTTTGCCTGAACTGCAGGTTCGCTTGAACTCAGCTTCAAGCTTCACCTGAACTTCCAAGTTCGCCTGATTTCTTAACTTAGAGAAATATTTGTTTTGCATGCTTGTTCTAAGGTTTGGGTCTACACCTGAAACCAACAATCTCCCACTTGGAGACCAAACCTCCATCAACAAGCTCTCTTCAACTTAGCAAGCACATTCTCCTACCCGAAGAATCTCTTTCTTCATATCTTTCTCATAGTGTGGCTCCGCCCTCTTCTCCTACGCATGAAAGCTAACTGAAGTTACGCACAACTCTAGTTTCTGAATGATCATTGCCTTTATCAACATATCTGCAAGATTTTGGCTCCCTAAAATCTTCTATACATGTAACTTCCCATCCTCTATCAGCGAGCGTATGATGTGGTAACGTATATTGATGTGTTTCATTATGGCATGAAATATTGGGTTCTTGGCAATGTATATAGCACTATGGCTATCACAATAAAGAACTATGTTCCCCCGCTTCATACCTAACTCTTCCAGACACCCGGTTAACCAAATCATCTCCTTGTTGGCTTCAGTCACTGTGACATACTCTGCCTTAGTCATGGACAAAGTCACTATCTTCTACAAACGTGAGACCCAGCTCACTGCTGTCGACCCTAATGTATAAACATACACTATGATGCTGCGCCTCGTATCATGATCAGCTATAAAATCTGCATTCACGTATCCCTGTAGTACAAACTCCTTTCTCCCAAAACACAATGGCATATCTGTAGTCCCTCTCAAGTATCACAATATCTACTTCACGGCCTCTCAATATTGCTTCCCTGAGTTGCTTGCAAAACTGTTTACAACTCCTACTACATGGGTGATATCCGGTCTTGTGCAAACCATTGCATACATGAGACTACCAATGGCTGATGAATATGGCACTCTTCTCATGTACTCCTCCTCTACATCCGTCTTGAACGATTGCTCCTCAGATAACCTGAATTGACTTCCAAGGGGCGTGCCAATAGGCTTAGCATTCTCCACGTTTAATCTCAAAAGTACATTCTCGATGTATTCAGTCCGATTCAACCTCAACATCCCTTCAGTCATATCCCGACTGATTCACATCCTAAGAATCTGCTTCGCTGCACTCAGATCCTTCATAGCAAACTCCTTTGCCAACTGCTTCTTTAGTATGTTTATCTCCTCTAAACACGATCCTACAACTAACATATCATCAACATACAATAATAACATGATATAACTGGACTAGAACCTCTTGAAGTAGCAGCAATGATCTGAATTGCATCTGTCATAGACATTGCTCTGCATGAAGTTATCGAACTTCTTGTATCACTTTCTTAGAGCCTGTTTCAAACCGTATAAGCGCTTCTTGAGCCTACATACCATCTCTTCCATTGCTTCCTCAATGAAGCCAACAGGTTGCTTCATGTAGATTTTTTTATCCAAGTCATCATGAAGAAAGGTAGTCTTTACATCCAAGTACTCAAGGTAGAGATTTTTAGCAGCTACTAAACTCAACACCACACTGATGGTTGTGAACTTCACTACAGGGGAAAATATCTTTGTATAATCCACTCATTCTCTCTATTGGAATCCTTTCACAACTAATCTGGCCTTGTATCTCTTGCTTCCATCACTCTCTTGTTTGACCCGGTAAACCTACCTGTTATGTAAGGTTTTCTTCTTTACAGGTAGCTGGGCTAACTCTCATGTCTCATTCAAGTAGAGAGAATCCATCTATTCTTGCATTCATGCTTCCACTGTTAAGATTCACTAACTTGCATGGCCTCCTCATAGCATTCCGGTTCTTCGTTATCTGTCAAAAGCAAGTAATCAAGTGACAAAAGATATCTAGGATTCGGTTTAGGTACCCTGGATGACCTCCTAAGCTTCTCGCCCTAGGTAGTCATCTCTGCACTTAGAGTCTCCTTTATTCTTCAGTCGGAGCTGACATTGTCTCCCCTATCTAGAAGTTTATCTAAATCCATGTACTCGGATCCACCTGTATCCTTAGTGTTGTTCCTACTACTTTGGCTATCCTTGGTATTGTCTCTGTCCTTATACACCACCTCTTCATTGAATATGATATCTCGGCTCCTGATAATTTTTCTATTCTTCTCATCCTACAGATAATATCTAAAATCATCAATATCATATCCAATGAATGTACACTTCTGTGACTTAGCTTCTAGCTTGTCCCTGACATGTTCACTTATATGAACATATGATACGCAACCAAAGACTCTCAAGTGTGAGAGGTTAACCTTCTTGCCACTCCAAACATCTTCTGGAATGCTAAAGTCTAGTGAGACTGAAGGCCCATGATTAATTAAGTACGCTGTTGTATGCACTGCGTCCACCCAAAATATCTTGGGCAGAGTTGCATGTAGACGCATGCTCCTCACACGCTCTGTCAATGTTCTGTTCATTCTCTCTGCAACACTGTTCTATTGCGGTGTCCCTGGAGTAGTCCTCTCCAAACGAATCTCATTTAGAGCACAAAACTTCTTGAACTCCTTTAGCTCGTATTTTCCATTATTGTCTGATCTCAGACACTTCACATTCATATCTGTCTCATTCTCCATCATGGCTTTTCACTTCTTAAATATTCCAAGCACCTCTGACTTGTGCTTCATGAAGTATACCCACGTCTTTCTTGAGTGATCGTCGATAAAGGTGACATAGTATGTCAAACCGCCAAGAGAAGACACGCTAGTTGGACCTCATACATCTGTATGAACAAGCTCTAGCTTGTGTGTTTTAGGTGGTCTTTCACTCTTCTAAAAGCTGACCTTTTTCTGCTTCCCATAGATACAGTCTTCACAAACACCAACTTCCACTGAATCGATGCCGGTTAGCTTTCCCTCTAAGTGTAGAATCTTCATACCCTTATCACTCATGTGTCCTAATCTATTATACAGATTTGCACTCTCTTTACTAGCTGTAATTGCGAGGATGTCACTCGCATGTGAAATTAGATAGAGTGTTTTAGTTTTGTTACCATGGGCAACTATCATAGTACTGTTGGAGATTTTTCATGAATCCCTGGTAAATATCGTAACATAGCCTTTTGCTCCAAGCTAGCCAATCGAAACAAGATTCCTCTTCTACTTTGGTACATGTCTGACATTCTTCAGATTCCACTTAGAGTCCTTAATCTATATTTGCATGTCACCTTTTGTTGTGTGCAGCGAAAATTTTGGTAGAGTTTCTGGTGTACAATAAGAGAAAAAGATCAATAAGAATTCTTGTCTCATCAAGGAAACAAAATCTGAAGCGAATATCTCAACAAAGTGAGATATCGGCTCTTCCTCTCATCGGTTCTAGGACTGACTTGTCAAGAGATCTTAAAAACTATTACAATAGCCACAAACACAAACAAACCAATTTTACCTGGTTCGGTAAACTGCCTACGTCCACATGGCAAGGAGGGGGAGATCTACTATTAGAGAGGAGAGAATACAACTAGGATTTACAATCACTCAATCTAAACCCTCACACAAATACTCTCAAACCTCTCACACAATTATCTCTCTCAAAACAAAAGACAGCCGCCAAAATTACGCTGAAAAGCCTCGCTGCACGTCGTCCTTGAACCTTTGCACGCAGCCACAATTCCTTTCTACCCCTGCTCTTGCACGCTGCCGTTTTCCGCCTCAATTCCTGCACAGCAAACCCTAGGGCGTCTCTTCCTATTTATAGGGAACAACGCGGCTATACATCACACAGAGAAAAGAGAAAAAAACTTACGCGTGAAAGGCTCAGCTTTATTTCACCCACGTGAGTGTGTGGGCCCCCACATGTTTGCTTTGCACTTCACGTCTTTGAAAACGCGTTCTGATCTCTTCACATGTGAACCCTTTCACACTGTTCTTCTCTTCACGCAAATGTCTCTTTCATGTGGTCCCCACTTGCTATCTTCTCATTATTCTCCATATCGGTGAAGTTTTCCCAAAACTGAGCCGACACCAACCAAATCAAATGTCTCACTTGTTGCGTCCATTACGAAGTGAAACGATTCACGATAACGGACTCAATCCATAATAAGTCGAGACCCTAAATGAGAATGCTAACACTCTCCAAATGTCAATATCAACTCACCAAATCGATCTCACCCCCATCAAACTCCAAACCGGCTGTATCATAAAGACTGCCTACGTATCATCTTGCCCAAGGAATCAATCCTTACGTAGTTCACTCAAATGGCCACGAACGACCTCAATCTAATAGAAAAGTTCACAACCCTTCTCTAATAACATCAACTCTGTGGCTGATAGTACCTCCAATGGCCTCAAACACCTCCACCTGAGGTAAACCAATGGCCGTATCCAAGCTACATCCACCAGCTGCACTCGGATCTATCAACTCATCATCCGCATCCAAATCCAAATGACTCTCACGCTGTGTCACCTCAGCTGGAATCCCAAATGATGCAGAATGACCTGGAGTATGTGGGAAAATCCCCACCCAATGTGGAGTAGCATCAATCTCCACCCGTTGTGATACATCTAAGGTCTATCCAAAAGTCTTCACCTGCTGAGAGTCAATTAGCTCCCTCATCGAAGCTTCAACCGAAGTGACACAATCAAACCTATCTTCCAATTGAGTTTTATCTCCAATCACAGCAGTTGACAACTCTTTAATAGGATGACTCAAATATGTCGAAGCCTCAGTCCAGAACCTCTTCTGCAAACCATTGCTCGACAACAAACACCGATCCTCCTCCAGCAAGGCACGGTTCTCAAAATTTGCCACCCTATCTCATTGCCCTAAGATTTTCTTTCCAACGAAGTATCTTGAAATACCGTGAGGTCGGCTCTAATACAAAAATAGGTCCATCTTGTACCTCTTATCAAAATCAGAATGAAGTACCTTCACCTTTCTGTCCATCTTACACTTCTTCAAACTGTTAGAAACTACTAGGACTTTCTCTAATGGGGATTTGGTTACAACCCAAACACGTCTAGAACAGTCACCAACAAAGGAAACCAAATGCCTATTACCTCCCAATGATGCCCCCTTGGAAGGATCTCAAACATCCATGTGAACTCCTCCACAACGACCCTTAGCACAGTGAATAGAGATGCCAAACTTCACCTCGATCTTCTTGCTCACATCAACATGTTCACTGGACTTCAAACTGCAGGCATTCGCACCCTCTTTCAATCTATGTGAGGAATCAATACTGGAATGGCCAAGCCCCAAATGTCGCAGTCTAGTCGAATCAATAGAAGTCGCCAGTTCTCCACCTACCACTATACCTCCAGTCAAGTAATACAGGTTATTCCTCCTGACGCCCTTCATCACAATCCGAGAGTCTTCCATAATCTTGAGAACCATGTCCTCAATTCGAACATTCAGACCTTCTCCAACCAAAGCTCCAATCGAGATCAAGTTCTTCCTCAAAGAAGGAACATATCTCACATCATTTAACTCCCTAATAGTCTCGTCAAACAATTTTATGTGAATTCTTCTTATCCTAAGGATCTGGCATGCACGGTTATCAGCCATGTATACCACACCACTATCCAGTTTTTTAAAACAGGAGAACCATTCTCTTCTAGGGCACACATAATAGGTTTTCACCACTATCCAACATCCACTCGGATTCCTCCGAATAGATACATGTAGGACTGATAGAAAGCGAATAAATAGAAGAGTCATAAATATTACCATCCGATATGATGTTTGCTTCTGATGACGGTTGCTTTCCTTTTCTCTTTTGCTTATTCTTCATCCATTCGTCGAGCTTTGGGCAGTCTTTCTTCCAAAGACCAGTCTCCTTGCACTAAGCACACTGGTCTTTTCTAATTGTAGGATGTCATACTCTAGACTATGACTTTCAATTCTTTTGGTTTGGACCCTTCCCTCTTGCGACCAACGCCTCTGCTACCGACTCAGTCAAAGTCTCTTTATCCTTCTTTCGAAGATGATAATTCACCAGTGCAGCAGTGACCTCACTATACGAAAGAGATGCCTTCCCATTAATCAGAGTAAGGACGAATGTCTCATATTCCTCGTCAGGCAAGGAACTCAACAACAGCAACGCCTTGTCCTCATCTTCAATAATGACATCCACATTCGTCAAATCCGTAAGAAGCTTTGTATAGGTGTTCATGTGATCTCTAATTGAGGTTTCCTTCTTCAACTGGAAACGATAAAGTCTCCTCTTCGAATACAAGTGGTTCTCAACACTCTTTGTTAGATACTTGCTTTTGATAATCTCCCAAATCTTCTTTGCAGAAGTCTCATTTATCACATCATATTTTAGATCTTGAGTCAAACAAGATCTAATCACACCACACGCCGTTCGATTCATCTTCTTCCAAACCTTCTCTTCAATATCATCTGGCTTACCATTTAACTTCAAGGTATCCTCCAGATTCTGCACGTTCAGCGCATCTAAAACCTCGCATCTCCATAATCCATAGTTGTTTGTGCCATTAAATTTCTCCACATCTATCTTCATAGAGTGGATATTCAAACTCTGAATGATCTTCACGCCAAAAGCACCACCCTGGATACTTGAAGCACTTTCTTTCCCCGATATCTTTCTCAACGCACCAACGAACGAAGAATAGATTCAAAACTAAATAGATAGAGTCTTTACCAAAAAATCCCACCTTTATCACCAAATAAAGCCCTAGACGAGCTTCCAAAGTAATCTACTCCTCCAAATAGTCCAAGCGTAGCCCGAGCTCTAATACCACTTGTTGTGCGCAGCGAAAATTTTGGTAGAGTTTCTGGTGCACAATAAGAGAGAAAGATTAATAAGAATTCTTATCTCACCAAGGAAATAAGAATCTGAAGCGAATATCTCAACAAAGTGAGATATCGGCTCTTCCTCTCATCAGTTCTAGGACTGACTTGTCGAGGGATCCTAAAAACTATTACAATAACCACAAACACAAACAAACTAATTTTACGTGGTTCGGCAAACTGCCTACGTCCACGGGGCAAGGAGTGGGAGATCTACTATTAGAGAGGAGAGAATACAACTAGGGTTTATAATCACTCAATCTAAATCCTCACACAAATACTCTCAAACCTCTCACACAATTATCTCTCTCAAAACCAAAGACATCCGCCAAAAACACGCTGAAAAGCCTCGCTGCACGTCGTCCTTGAACCTTTGCACGCAGTCACAATTCTTTTCTGCCCCTGCTCTTGCACGCTACCGTTTTCCCCCTCAATTCCTGCACAGCAAACCCTAGGGCATCTCTTCCTATTTATAGGGAACAACGTGAATGTACATCACACAGAGAAAAGAGAAAAAAAACTTACGCGTGAAAGGCTCAGCTTTGTTTCACCCACGTGAGTGTGTGGGCCCCCGCATGTTTGCTTTGCACTTCACGTCTTTGAAAAAGCGTTCTGATCTCTCCACGTGTGAACCCTTTCACACTGTGCTTCTCTTCACGCAAATGTCTCTTTCATGTGGTCCCCACTTGCTATCTTCTCACACCTTTACCACAATACTACATGGCTCGTTATCCCTTAGGTAAACATTCCCAAAGTACCCCACTATATAGTTCTGAAGAAGCTTCCTATTAGCAGTGGCATGGAATAAGGCTCCCGAATCTATAACCCATGAATCAGAATCACTATCTATTGCAAGGATCAAGGCATCTTGCACGATATTAGCCTCTTGCTTATTCGTATCCGTCTTTGATGTTTTACAGACTGAAAACATATGGTCCTCCTGGACGCAATTCTAACATTTCCCTTTGATAGGCCTCACCTTCGAGTTCGACCTCTTCTTCTTCGATTTTGATCGATTCCTGTTCTGGTTACCCTTATTTTGGCTTCGGACTCTTTGCTCAAGACTTAGGGCTGAACCTGAACCTTTTGATTTGTGTGATTTTCTTCTAACCTCCTCAAATAGAATCATACTAACAAGATCGTTCAGCTTCAATTTCTCCTTCCCTATCGAGTTGCTAATTGTGGTTACGTAACTTGCCTAACTATCTGGCAACCACGATACTATCAATAGGGCCTGCACTTCATCATCAAACGTGATGTCAACTGAGATGAGTTGATTAACAACTGTATTGAACTCACTGAGATGCATCGTGAAGGTATATCATTCTGCCATCTTGAGGTTGAAAAGCGTTTTAATAAGATACACCTTGTTTGTAGCTGACGGTTGCTCGTACATCTTTACGAGCTCTTACATAAGCTCCACCATCGTCTTCTCCTTTAATATATTGTGTGACTGATTTTACGAGAGACAATTGGATTTGGCCTAGAGCCTTTCAATCCAATATTTCGCAGTCCTCGTCGGTCTTATCCTTGTTCTTTTCTTTTGTTTTACCCATCAACGGACGGTAAAGATCCTTCTGGTATAGATAGTCCTCCATATGGGACTTTCAGTAGGCGAAGTCTGATCCATCAAAATTCTCAATCTTTGATTTGCCTTCTTCTGTCATAGCTCTCACATAGATCTAATCTGAACGAAGCTCTGATACGAGTTGTTGGGGATTCATCCTATCGATAACCTGTTAAATGAACACTCTCACGGAACGTGCCCTCCGGATCTTGTGTTTAAAGAAGGCAAGAATAAATCACAACAAATAAAAGAAAACTTTGCAAAGAAAAAATAGAAGAGAGAACACCAAAATATTAATGAGGTTCGGCAACTTGCCTATGTCCTCGGGAACCAGACAATACATTTTCTTTGAATATTAAAGAAGATTACAAACCTCGGCAACTTGGAGCTCGCCTGCACTTGGAGTTCGCCTGAACCTCCAAAGCTCGCCTGATCTTCCAAGTTCGTCTAAACTGCAGGTTCGCCTGAACTCAGCTTCCAGCTTCGCCTGAACTTCCAAGTTCGCCTGATTTCTTAACTTAGAGAAATTTTTGCTTTGCATGCTTGTTTTAAGATTTGGGTCTACACCAGAAACCAACAGATACATGTAGATGAACATTGGGTATCATATAGCCAATACTCACGGCAACTTACTGTGGGCGCTTGTTATGCATTATTTGGAACTTTGGAAAATAATTCAACAGAGACACTGGCCTCAAAATGAGGATACTAGAAAATGGAATCTTGAAGCAAGTAGGAGGTTTTCTACTAAATCTCTGTACAATTTCTTGGTCGATGGGGTTTAAGAGAGCAATATGTTGACCTATGGAATATTAAAATCCCTTTGAAAATTAAGATATTGGTTTGGCTTGCTTTTCTTAGGAGATTGAATACTTAATACATGTTATTGAATGTGTGTGTGTGTATATATATATATGTGGGAAATATAATTCTTAGTAGCCACCTTATATTAAATTTAAGGATGCACCTCTCAATACATGGATTGAGCTATTTCAATAGATGATCTACTCTATTTATCATGATTTAAATGTCTTAAACCAATATGCCTAATTTTTTTATTTATACACCATCCAAAACATATAGATCAAAATGTAACGTAGGTGCATCATTAGATTCAATTTAAGGCTGATTCCTCTAGATATTATTCTCTTATATATACTTATACTATTATATTTACTAACCTATATATATTAGAGAGAGAATGAGAGAGGAGGAGCGAGGAGAAATATAGTATGTGGTTACCAAGCTTTTTTATGCTGGGGTGTGATGTGTACATCCTCTCCACTATACTATGTGTTGTTTGTATATTTGCAATGAGTGATGGAGGTTTGCACTCATTACAGCATACCATATTTCTCAATATAATCTATTATTATATATATTTATATATGAGAATATGAGGTATGCTATTGATACCAAGCACAAAGTTTTAATGTCTTAGTAGTGGGTGTCAATCTCCTCTACTCATTCATGTGGTGACCATATTTCACATGGTTATATGAGTGGATGGGGATTGACACTCAACTACAAGCAAAAATTTGTGTTGGTACCAAGCATACCTCTTTCTCTCTCTACTCTCTCTCTCTCTCTCTCTTATATATATTATAATATATATATATATAATATATTTTATATATATGCAGAAGAAATGGGTAGTATGCTGATACAAGCACCTAAAAGTTATGTTGGTAGTGATGTGATATCCATCCACTCATCAAATGCTGTTACGTATCCTATTGCTACTCACCCATTGTGAATGTGAATGCTTTTTTGATAGAGTGGAGGTAGATTGTGCCACACCTCACTAACCAAAGCACACTAATTGTGCTTGCGTCAAGACATAACATATTGCCCCCCTCTATCTCCTCTCTCTCTCTTTTATATATATATATTATTATCATATATATATAATTATATATATATATATATATATATATTATATCTTTATAATATATTATTGCCAAGGATCCTGGTAGTTATTGTGGACACTTCTTGTCCATACTCACAACTTGGAGGTATGGCTGAGGGCTCCATCTTCAAGGTGTGATTGTATGGAACAAGAAATGTGTCCGATCACTACCAGGATCCTTAGGTTACCAAGTATACCCATTTCTCACTATTATCTTTATATATATATATATCAATATTATATCACTATATATATCTTAAGGCGGGGTATGTCTTCTCTCTGTAACCAGTCTATGCAGTGGGTCGGGGCCTCTTCTTGAAGGTTGCCGTCTATATTCTCAAAAAATAATAATAATAATAATAATAATATTATTATTATTATTATTGAATAAAATTATTTGACTGATTGATCCAATTTTAAGCAAAATTCAATTCACTACTATATTTCATATTTAAAACACCCTCAAAGATTCCCTTAATTATTAGTCCATCGTAAATTCTTTGAAAGAAAAATTCCTCCCAAACCAATTTCAAATAAAATTACATCTCTAGTAACAACTATGGATTCAACTCAAATTAATCCAAAGAGAACACCAATCCTGCACTCCTAATTGAACTCAAAGTTTGATTTCAATGTGCTTGTACTTGACTCGCTTGGAGTTTCTCTCTTACTCTGGAACCAGACATAAAATAGCAAATGGGGCTTACACCAAAATCATCTTTATGCGAAAGAAATCGAAGTTCATGATAGTACATAGCATGGCAAAAAGTGTGATATGAGAGAGATTAATCATGTCAAAAAATAGCATCTTTATCAAATTTCTGCAGTGCTGCAAGATGATGACAAATTGGCAAAGGCTTAGCATTGAAGGAAAGAGCTCAATTAAGAAGGCAAATAACATGATAACATAAGGATTAAGCCATCATCACCATGTTGTAGTTAGCTATAATGTTTGTTCTCCTCATCATAGCAACGCAACATTGGAATATAATAAAGAATTAGAAGGCCATCATCATTAGTAATCTTTTTAAAGGGTCCATAATATTCTTTTTTTTTTACTTTTTCTTTTGCATAGAAGTTGTTAGAAGAGCACATGAAGGTGTAACATGGGCTAGAACATAGAATATCAAGTCCTACCGATTTGCTTATTTAACCCCTAACGTATAAAGCTCATACTCACTAGTGGAAAAAACAGTATCGCTGACGGCAACAACGCTGACGGGAGATTCCCGTCAGCGATGTTTATATCGCTGACGGGGATTCCCGTCAGCGAAGTTGCCGTCACAGTTGAATTATACCCGTCGGCGATGTTATTATTGCCGACGGGAGATAAACATCGCTGACGAGAAACCCGTCAGCGATGTTTGATATATATTTTAACAGATCGCGATCGATCAGACTTTCGTTCCCAACTTAAAAAACCCTAATTTCCGTCAGCGCCGCCGCCCTCGAGGACCTTCTGGCAGCTCTGACTCGCCGCCCTCGACTCCCACTTCACCGCCGGAACCCCGAACCCCCGATCGCGAACTCCGTCAATACCCACTTCACCGCCAATACCCCTCGCGGCTGCCCTAGATCGCGAAGTCCGTCACCTCCCGCTCCTCCTCTCCGACTCCACCGCACGTGCTCCGACGCCCCGGAACCCCGAACCCCCGATCTCTCGCCGGAGCTCGCCGCGGCACCGCCCCCGCTAAACTCGCAGAGAGGTATTTGTAAATTTTTGGGTATTGTTGTAAATTTTTTGTAATTTTAGGTATTGTTGTAAATTTTTAGGGATTTTTGT
>NC_033803.1:8729165-8732597 GCF_001876935.1 Asparagus officinalis | reverse complement strand
CCCTTTGATTTTTCTTCTTATAGCTGATGTTCTTTGTAAGATGATCCAGAATAGTGTTGCAGCTGGAGATCTTTAGATCTTAATCTTAGAGGAGATCTCAAAGCTATTAGGACCCTTCAGTTTGCGGACGACACTCTTCTTTTCTGTAAAGCTTCCACCAATGATATCAGAGTTCTCAAAAACATTCTTCTCATCTATGCTAACGTATTTGGTCTCAAAGTCAACTACTTAAATCCTATTTTTTTCTACCTTGGTAGGATTCCAAATAAAGGAGATCAATTGGCTTCTATCCTCAACTGCCCTGTTAGAACCCTCCCTTTTTCATATCTTGGTCTCCCTATCAAAAAAGGCTCTCTCTCGAGGAGAGATTGGCAACCTCTATTAGACTCCTTCTCGAGGAAATTGGCTCTTTGGAAAAACAGATCTTTATCTATTGGAGGAAGGCTAACCCTAATTAACTCGGTCCTGTCTTCTATTCCTTTATATTACATGTCCTTCTTCAAACTTCCTCGTTGAGTCATCCTTGTCATTGATAAGATAAGAAGGAATTTCCTCTGGGAAGGTAGTTCTCAACCATCCAAAGTCAAAAATCTGGTTATATGGGAGATAGTTTGCAAGGATAAAGCCGAGGGGGATTGGGGGTCAAAAAATTGGATCTCTTTAATCAAGCTCTGCTTTCTAAGTGGATTTGGAAAATCTTAGATAGAGAGAGCCTCATGAATGAAGTCATATTTTCCATATATCCATCTAAACATTCCAACCCAATTGCTAATCCTAAGAGTTTTGAATCTAGGCTCATCCTTGATCTAAAGGCTATATACCCTACTTTTATCAGTTTCGTCAGATGGATAATAGGGTCGGGTGAGTCATGTAAATTCTGGTTGGACAGGTGGACTGGGAATAACTCTCTTAGTAGTCTATTCCCCAAAGCCTTCAAATTGACTTTCTCAACATCCAGCTTAGTCAACTCTCAAGGATCTTGGCAGAATAACATCTGGAGATGGAACCCTATCCTGAGGAGAGGCATTTCGATGGAAGACAAAAAGGATATTGCTGACCTTATCTCTTTCATTGACCAAGTTAGGCATGTTCAAAGAAAATTAGATGCTATATTCTGGCCCTTCAATGCTTCACATTCTTACTCGGTGAAATCACTATATGGCATTCTTAACAATGGCGGCTCTATATCCCCTATTCACAAATTCATTTGGAGATCCCCAACTCCCCTAAAGGTCAAAATCTTCCCATGGATCCTTAGCAAGAAGAAACTTCAAACCAAGGATAATTTGATCAAAAAAGGATGGACGGAGGATGCATTTTGCCTCTGTGTAACCAGGTGTTGGAAACACATGACCACCTATTCATTTCATGCCCTGTTTCCCAAGCAGTCTGGTCCATTCTGCTCCCATCTTCTATCTCCAGCCTCTGGCCGCAGGAGGTGACCAGACTAATCATAGACAAAGATGGATTCTTGGACAGTCGGCAACATAAAGTTATCTGGAGGATTATGTTCCCTTGTACATGTTGGTGCATTTGGAACATTCGAAACAATCTTATTTTCAACAATATTCGTACTTCTTCTTCTTCTATTGCTGCTAATTCTCCCTGTTTTGTTCTTAACTGGACAGGGGTCTCTAAAAGCAGACGAGCTCATCGAATGTTTAATGTTGCTATTAACATTCGCTTGCAAGAGATCGCTAATACAATCGGGAATGATGTTGTGGAACAAAACTTCCCATAGGGGGATGAGCCCCCAGCTGACTTTCTCTAGCTCCTTTTGAGTCATCTCAGATACTTTCTTTTGCAGTGACAGTGGTTTCATAGACCTCTGTGTAATCGGATCATTCTGGAACTTCTGGCTGTAATTTTTTGGGTGGAGCTTGTTTTTGGTTTTGGATAGGTTAGTAGGATGTAATGGTAGTTAAAGTCAGATACCTTGTTATTTACCTAGATTTCGGAAGGTTTGGAAGCTCTGAAGTTGTGGAGTGGAGGGTGACGACATAGGTCCGCTCCCCTCCGTCGACATCTTCTTTGCTTCCTCTCATCTCCATTTTGTTTATACAGGTAAACTTCTGTACATTCTGGTTGATATATACAGTTTTTATGAACAGGGCAACTCGCCCTGTTTTTGGCTTCAAAAAAAAATTTACAAGGCTTAGAATGTAATTTTTCATTATCTTAAAGGTGCGACAGCCTTTCTAAGTTTTGCATATGCCCCTGCATGCTACCGTCTTTGTCTAAGAGGGAAAATGTACCAAAACAAAATTTAAGGCCAAAACTTACTCTAGCAAAGTTGGCTTTCACCTTGATCATTCTTTCTTTCTTTCTTTCTTTTTCCCCCTTCCAAACTAGGATTAGAACTTAAACTGATTTTGTTCCACTAAAAAAACCATCCTTTTAATTAGTTGTGCATCAAATTTTTATAAATTCCTGAAATTAATGTCCTTGCCCTTTGCGAAATAAAATAAACACTCTTATACTTGTAAAATAACAACAAAAATGTCCAGACACGTGGAAAAATTAATGTAATTGCTCTCACCTTTGCAAAAATCAAGCTGAAATACTCTCACACTTTTGTATCACGCATGTATTGGGTGCACCAGAATGCTAGTAAGATTTCTATGAAGTTGCCAAATAGGTCCCAAGAATATTGAATTATTAAAAATTAAATATCACTCATTTTTAAGCACAAGTTCTGCTTGTTAAGAAAGAAAAATAACATGAAAAAATGATTATATTCTTATTTTCCAGACAATCTGTTGTTTGTTCTGATAGAAAAAAGTATATGCTTGAAAAAAAAATGTAGATTGTCCAACATTGTTTACTTCTTAATCACTTTAGTCTGATCCTGAACATGTTTTCTCACATCAGTTCAACCTCATTTTACTAGTGAACCAGACATTAATGGCATCTTACTTCCTTTGTACAGGTCTTTGAACATTTTTCAAACTCAAATATTTGAGGAAAAAAATTCCCCTCTCTTTTTTTTTTTCTTATATCACGGTCATGACTGCTATAATATTGTTCCTCTAATGCAAGACAAGTACCTAATTTCTTTGAAATTTTAGTTGAACCAATGTGAACAAATGTTATTAGAGCCTAGGCTTTGGACTTGTAGCTTAATAGAGGTAGGTCCTGTGACGTTGATCAATGTTTCTACAGATAATAGTCCCTACCATACCTATTCTCACTCAAAGAGTATGAAACTAAACTGAACTAAGTTTACATTTAATTTTAATTTAAAAGTGGAATTTTGGCGTTCTTTCATTAAAACCAAGATTATACAACTTTTGGCAGTACCTGAGATAATTTTGTCAGTCAGAAAATATTATGTTCTCCATCTTCCTTCTCTCTCTTGTGTGTGTGCGTGCGCGCGCATATATATATATATATATATATATATATATATATATATATATATATATATATATA
>NC_033803.1:8650860-8728647 GCF_001876935.1 Asparagus officinalis | reverse complement strand
GGTATTTTCTGGATCCGCGAAGAATAATCATCGAATCCACGAAGAGAATATTAAAGATGAATTTTATTGATAAAAAGGTTATGCCTCTGGGGCTTACAATAATCTGCTTAAATAGACAATAAATAATACTCCTACTATAACTCGAACTTTGCTAAAAATAAAAATAATAAAACTCTCCTTAAAAGACTCTCTATGATTAGGGAAGTAAATCTGTCAAATTTTGAATCAAACCGGATTTACTTTCTAATCAAAACAGACTCCTAAAAACATTACCTAAAATAGAAAAAATTGATAAAAACTCTGACATCTCTCAATCCGGAGGAAATTTCACGAAATAGACAGCGGCAAACCAAACAAAAGTCAGTTTGATTGTTCGGTTGACTTCCTTTCAAAAAAATATGTGATTTACATATATAATTCATCCAATTCCGACGTCTGGTTTGAGATATATGATTTGTTCTTTATTGTAAGTTATATTATTTGGCTGGGACGGTATTTGGGTTTTTTGACAGTCTCATTTCTCCATAAATATATCTATAGTATGTTCTACATCAACCCCCGGCCCCGCCCCCCAAAAAACCCACACACACGAAACCAATAACAATAAGGGGAACCACAGAAGTTAGTGGGTCTAGTTAAAAGACAAAATACTCATTTTTAGGGGACCCACTATCTCCAAGAGCTGTTAGGAAAAATTGAAAGTCTACATGGTTTTGTGAGGCACTTCAAAGATACGAGATATTTAGTTTATAGGTTTTTCTAATAAGTATATATGGGCATTCATTCGGAAATGAGAAAGATAAAGAGAGGATATCTAAAAAGAAAAATTAGTACAAATTAGATAACTCACTTTTTTGCTCATTTCTCTTTATCTGTCTCATGTTCTAATAACTGCATATGGGCCATTAGAAAATACGTTAATTGACAAAGTCCATGAGGATTTAGGGGCTGTTTGGTTGTTTTTCGAAAAAATGGGAAATGGAAAACTCACATTTCAACTCATTTCAACTCATTTCAAGAGATTTCAAGACATTTCCTGTATTTCTTTTTTTTCATAATGAAATCACCATCACGTCACCGCCACGTCACATAAAAAACAAATCCAGCCGCAATAGTAACAGTGTTTCGATTTTTATTTCTTGTGTTTGTTTGAACATAAAAAAGGAAATGAAAATCAGCCGTAATAGTAACAGTGTTTTCAGCAATTAAATAATCTTTTATTCACAGTCACTGTTTTAACAGTGCTTTAAGTAATTAAAAATTCATTGAAGTGATATTTCCAAGTGTTTTCAGAGGTTTTTGGTGTAAAAACACGTTTCTCAAAAATATGACGTGACATCCTATGTGGCACCCTCATTTCTTTAAATCACAAAATAAAACAAGCCAACAGCTTTGGTGCTCCAATTGAGTACGGAAGCGGTTGGTGAAGTTTGTTTCCTTGAAAATCTCTCTCACATCCTAAATTTGAGGGATAAGGTAGTTGAGAGGAGTTCCACACCCAAAAGAGTAATTTCACTTAGATAAAAAGGTTATTTTAGGAAGTATAAATAAGAAGAGAAATATAATTTGTGATTAGTTACAACTATACAACTAATGAACGCGTCTCTATTTTTTCCGTCCTTTTCTAGCATTCTTCCTTCTTCGTTTCTTATTGCTTTTGAACTATAAACTCTTCCAAAACTTATTCATGTATTGCATTATTTTCTGTCTTTTATTTCTCTTATTCGTGATTAATTTTGCCAAAAAAATATCTAATTTTCCTCATACACCATGTTAAATATAAGTGATTAATTCTCTTTTATTTCTTCTATATCTTTTTTTATTTTCTATCTTTTTATCTTTTTATTTCTTTTATTAAACAACTTGGTTAATGTTATAGAAAAAAAAATCTCTTCACACACACACACACACACACACACACACACACACACACATATATATATATGAGATTAATGGGTATCCTTGTCATAGGAGGGGATTTTCTCATTGACGCCTCTAAAATCACATGATTGAGCAACATTGTGGATGATCCGCTCCGTTGAACTTGATCTACATATTCTAAAACCCCAACACACCAAGTTTGAGATGAATCCGTCGCCGTTTGACCCTCCATCGAGCCATGTTAAAAGTTCTATTCATTCAAAACCGTTAAAATTGATACAAGTGGATGAAGGGTCAAACGACGACGGGTTCACCCTAAACTTGGTGTGATTCATTCCCTTGAGAGGAAACGCGAAAAAGAATTTCAATTTTTAGGTGTATGCTAAATTTTTAGGAAAGTAGGTGAATTTCAATTTTTTTAGGTATATGCTAATTTGAAAATCGGTTGAAACCAAAATCCTACGTGATAGGAGGAGATTTCTGTTCTCTCATATTTTTTTTTAGCAAACAAACAAACAGCCCCTCACTGGAAAAAGAAAGAAAGAAAGATAGATAGATGATGATGACTCCTTCCTTGGATCACGGCTACCTAGTCCATAAAATGGAATTAAAGGTACAAAAAGGTCTCAACTCCTGTTCTTGGATTGACTCTAGGATTTGATGGTACTCTAAAGAGAAAATAATTGAGGGGGGGTGCTTATTAGTACTAGAAAATGTGTTCTGCTTCAATGAGGATGACAGCCTAACGTTTCTCATTACTTTTTCAATAATTCAAATCCTGGAACACTCATGAGATTAATAGATATACAAAAAGCTCAAACCTCCGATCTCATTATACTCAAACTGAGTCTTAGGAGGCTATTAGGTTCATTCTTTGTAATTGCAATGTAAATATTAGTTGTTGCATGCAACACAAAGAGTATCATTATTTTTATATGCAATTATGATCACTATTAAAAAGAAGCATCTTAGACGGAATATACTAGACAGAATAATTTTCATCCAGGATGAAGGTATTATAGATAAAATTTTTTCCATCTATAATAATCCGTCTAGAATGAAGCATCCTAGACGGAAAACCATCTAAATAAGATTTTATACGCGGAAATTTTTAATTACTTTTTTTCGCGTATGATATACTATCCTACCAAATATTCCCATGAGAAAAAACACAAAACCAATAACAGATCGGAGATATGCCCTAGCCTGCTCAAAATTCAAATTCACAAAAAAACCCTAGTTGACACATTGCTCCACCATCGAACTCCGCTCCGTCCGCATCTGCCCGTCTGCTTGCCTCCACCGCTCCGCCCACCCGCTCCACCGAACGCCTCTCTCCACCCGCTTCCGCCACCTCACCCGCCTCTGCTATCAACCACATCGATGGTGAGATCTCGTCTAAGCCGAGAGGAGCACTGCAATAGCCAGCTCAGAAATTTTGAGGTAAAATTTTAGAACTTTAGATGTGGTATTCTCTTGGATTTTTATTTTAATGGGAATTTCAGTTTGAGTCGCATCTCTTCTTCAATCTGTAGATCTGACGGTGACGCCATTGCTGTGTAAAAGTTGACACTACCACCCCATATCGTCCTCTCCCTCATTTACGGCGCTCTTCATAAAAAATATTAATTTTTTATAATTTTTTAGTTTATCATTCAATTATATTTGTGTTACTCACCGTAATCAAGTTGTATTTTGTCAAAAAAATCCTTAATCCTAGCCCGTAATAAACAACTTTGATTATTGCAACCCTAATTTAAACCATAATAACATTAATTGAATTACATTGAAACCCTAATTTAAACCCTAATAACATTAATTGAACTACATTTAGCCCTAATAACCCTAATTGAACAAATTTTATAAATTAATCATAAGTGGATACCCTTACCCTAACTTCAACCATATTTCTAACTTTGTCCTTAATATGTGTGCTATATGTGATATATATGTTTGTTTGTGATGTGATAATGTTTGATTTATCGAACAATTTTTTTTAATATAGTGTGATATATAACACAATAATGTGTTATATATCTAATTTAGGTGAATAAAAAATAATTAATGTTATCTTAGACCCTATCCAATAACTATTGTCAATTCTTTAAGACTTCTAATATAAGATAGATGACTCAGTTTGGATATGAAATTAAGTTTTCCATCTAGAAAGGGAATGTATATCTTATGTTATAAGTAAAAAAGAAATGATATTAATTATTGGATCTATCCAGTTTGGACGGGTTAGGAATATAGTAGTGTGTCAGCTAACTTTGTATATTTGTGTGTTTTTATTTCTAGAAAATATCGGCAACATGTACTCATTTTTCTTCATGTACAATAAGCGTTTATTGTTATGTGTTTCAGTTCATTGCTAATAGCATAATAACATCCACATAATGTACACAGAGAACAACAGGTAGGTACTTCCGAAATTTTCTAGAAATAAGAATTCACAAAGTATACAAGTTAGATGTATACGCTACTATATTCTTAATGGAATAGAAACATTACTATGACAGTCGGTAGAGTGTTCATATCAAACTACAATTAAGTTTGAATTTAAAAGGAAAATTTTTTGTGTGTTGTTAAGCGATACATGTGTACAAGGATGATGTGTGTATGCATATATATTATTCTGAATAGTTAAAAATTTATTAGTAGTCAGGAGATTAACTAGAGTTTTTAATTATATATTATCTATAGATGAGGATAATTCCAGACAAGTCATGGATAGATATTCTTAAGATTGAATGGTAACGTGATCAACGATATACGGACAGATGTGAAGCCTTCCTAAAGTATGCTGAAATGAACCCAAATAATTTAAGTAGTGGTGTGATATATTGTCCCTGTTGTAGGTGAAAGGATATGAAATTGAAAAATAGAGAGGAAATACGAAGTCATTTAACAAAATCTAAGTTTTATGAGGAATATATATATTGGTCATATCACGGGGAAGATTGTATTGAAGACAAAGTATCGGATGCAGATATGACTGATGGGTTAAGGATAGATGATACATAAAATTTATAAAATAATATTGGACCTGACCATACCGAATATGATATAAAAAATGATACTGAAGATGATAGCACAAATTATGTCCAAGATATAATTGAAGTCGAATATGTGTATGGACCCGAAGGTTTTGAAGATATTCATGTTTCTGAGGACTTAGATCGAATAATGAAGCCATTAGAGAATAGCGAAAAGGACATGCATGAGGGTCGAACCGAGTACTCTAAATTTTCATTTATGCTGGAACTCTTGCATATTAAGAGACTTAGTGGAATGACAAATACTTACTTTGAAATACTTCTTGATTTGCTGCGGAAGATAGTTCTAGGAGGAGAGCATAGCATTCCTAAAACAACTTATGTGGCGAAGCAGATACTTTCCAATTTGAATCTTAATGATAATAAGATTGATGTGTGTCCTAATGACAAGGATAACAAAGACCTTCAAAAATGTCTATCATGTAGAGTATCTCGGTGGAAACAACACACCCGCTCTTCAACGAGGCAGACAACAAAGACAATAGAGATGCAGAGCAAGATTCTAGCAAAGGTGCTTCATTATTTTCTATTAGTTTCTAAATTGCAATAACTGTATATGAATAAAGACACCGCTAACAGTATGAGGTGGCACAAAGAAGGTCGTATAGAAGATGGTAAACTAAGACATCCTGCTAATGCAAAAGCTTGGAAGTATATTGATAAAAGTTTTCCTAATTTCACCCATGAATGCAGAAATGCTAGACTTGGGCTATCTAGTAACAGATTCAATCTGTTCGAGTTATGAGTTCATGTTAGTCTATATGGCCAGTTGTCTTACTATCATATAATTTACCTCAGTTGCTTTGTATGAAACAATAGTATATGATACTCTCACTACTGATATTCCCGCAAGCATGCACTAGGTAATGATGTAGATGCCTATTTAGACCTCTAATTGATGAGCAAAATAGTTATGGTCGGAGGGTGTATTGATCTATGATGCCCATGCTAAAGAGCCATTTAGACTACGTGCTATTCTAATATGGACAATTAATGATTTTCCAGCTTATTATAATATATCTGGTTGGTCTAACATCCTAGACGGAAAATTACTATACTAACATCCTAGATGGAATTCTATCTAGGATTTTCAACTTAAATGGAAATCAGACTATTCTAGACGTAATTTTCCATCTAAGATGTATTGTTTTTTCTAGGGTTTTGATCATTTGGTTCAAATTTAAATTGTGATTCCCAGTTACGATTATAGTTGCATGCATGTATTTTTTTTTGCTGGGTTATCAAATTTTTTTGTACCTTTATGAGGATCAAGTTAGTTAAAGTTGAAGTTGTATATTAAACTTCATTTTTCATTCAACATGGTTGCGACTACAACTTGCATCTAAATCTGTGTAAGTTATGCATGGTTGCAATTTGAGACTTTTTTGCAACTACTAGTTGATATGCACATGTAATGCATGTGGTTGAATATCAAGATTATTTAAAATAATAAAAAAACAAAGTAACTTTTAGTTGTGGTTTGACTCATATTTATATTATCTAATATTCTCATTCAATTTTATACCTCATTCTCTAGAAGTAAAACTAAAAGTATGAAGAATTATTTCTTACGAAGTTAGAGCAGGGAGATTATAATATATTTCATCATGTGCTCTAAATATAAAATTTATTTTTTCTTTGATGCAATGTCCCTATCAAATCTTACCTCAAACGATGTGAATGAAAAATAATATTATAACTCACTTGCCTAGAGCAATTATTTTGTATATAGGACATATAACTCATTTGGAACATCTATATCTGCTAAATAAATTTTGCTGTTGTGAGAGAAAAATGTTAGAGGCTTATATTCAAACTTTTTGGCTTTATAAAAGACACAAGAATTTAGAGTTTATAGCTTATATATCGTAAAGAACATACTGGTTCATGAATAATTTTTCCTAATAACGGTATTATTACAACGATATTACTATTCAATACTAAATCAATTTTATTATATAAGATTATATAACCCATTTTAATAAATTACAAAGTATATATATGGAAACATTGATGCTCATAGCCAGTAGTTGGGCTCCACAAAATATGTTAACTTTACATTGTAGATTGTTATTGGTAGTATTGTTGAATGCCATTATTTTTTCTATTTATCTTATTATTCACGCTTTTCTAATGTAAGTTCTCTTTTGCTAATCATTCAATTGTCTATATTTAGTTTTTATAATATCAGAGGTTAGAAAATTCTCGTATGTTTAAAAAGTGTTTTTTTTAAATATATACACATAGTAGCGATACTATATACTTTAGTTCAACTCAAACATATATTGGCTTGAATCCATTTAGAATGAGGTCCTTGCTACACTAGAATTGTGATATAGTGATTACACAATCCAAAAGTCAAAGAAGACATTTTTACAAAGGAAAAGTAATTTAATATGTCAAATTAATAACTAATTTGTAAAATATACATGGGTCGTGCAGATAGTTATAGAAAGTAAGGTGTATATTTTCATAAAAATTTCATAGTGAGTGACCAACAATAATCATCATAATTTAAGCATAAATAATTATTATTTTAGTTACTAATGTGACACGCGTAACTATAAAGTAAATCTCAAGCAAAAAATAAGAATTGAGATTGTATTATCCTCTAGGTAAATAAATAAATGTTATTAGAGCTCCTCTTTATATTAAATTTAAAAGTAATAATTTAAATTATCAAGCACCAAATATTAGTTCATGTAAGAAACTAAAGTAATCTATGGTCTATATACGTATTTAGTCATTCAATCAAACGTGTTAAAATTATGATGTCCACAGTCAGAATTAAATGGTGGATTCACATTAAATATAATTTATAAAAAATAGTACATTAAAGTCAAAATCCTTTTAACCACTAGAGATTGTCTAAAAAAATTTGTATATATAAACTTTAATGTTTAGGAATAGTGATGTGCACACTTAACTATGGCTTAATACATCTTAAGAACGACTTACTCTTCAATATCATAATTAATTGACATATCTATACATTACACTGAAAACATAATGAAACTTTAAAACTATAAAAGAAACACCCTCAAAAGTTTTAAAAATTATAAAAAACTCTAAAATTTGTAATTTACAAATGCACAAAACTATTAAACATTACATTGAAATCAAGGAATTACAAGAAATCATTGAAAAAATTTAAACTTTGAAGGGGTAATTTGCAATGTACTAAATTTTAAGGGTGTTTTTTTCTAAATTTTAAATTTAATAGATTTTTAGTTAGTTATGTTCTTTTTGAAAAAGTTATGGGTAATATTGACCATGAAAATGAAAAGTTTTTCTTAAACCTATATTTTTAAAGGGAGTATGATTTTTTTTATAAAATTTTAATTTTCTAGGGATTGTTAGTAAATTTTTATATTCATTTTAGTGTCTAGAGGTTATAAATTCTCGTAGTAGGAGTTTTTTGTAATTTTTTAAACTTATAGGCTTTTTCTAAAGATTGTAAATTATTTATGGACTATTTATAATTTCTATGTTTTCAATTTACTAATGAGTTGAAATTCTCAAGGTGTTTTTTTGTAAAATTTAAACTTTAAATTTTTTTTGTACTTTTTAAAACTTTAAGGGTGTATTCTATAAATTATAAATTATGTAGAGGATATTTACAATTCCTATATTTTTAATGTACTACTAGGTTGGAAATTATTAGGATTTTTATAAATTTTATAATTTTGAGAGTTTTATTTTATAATTTATAAAAATTTCAAAGTGTTTATTATAAATTCTGTAAATTTTCTAAGGTTGTTTGTGTTATTTGTACATTGTTAGTGTGTTTATACATTTAAAATTTTTAAGGTGTTTTTTACAAATTTTAAATTTTTAGGGGTGCTTTTGCAATTTTTAAAACTTAAAAGATATTTTCTCCAAGTCAAAAAACTTTTAATTTCTAGCTAGCATATGTTTTTCATATTTCTCGCTAAATTAAAATAAGTAAAATTTATAACTTTTAAGATGTTTTAATAAAATTTGAATTTGTAGGGTTGTTTCTGCAATTTAAAAAACTTGAAGGATCTTTTATTACAAAGTCCAAAGATTTTTAGGTGTTGACTAGAAAATATTTTTTAGATTTCTCTGTGAATTAAAATAAGTAAAGAATTTGAATTATATCAAATGTATCTCCTTTATCCAATAACATATTAAGTCTCATTATGGATAGGATAAATCATTTAATTACTAATTCAAAGAAGAAAACATAATTAGAATATAGATTACGATAATAATATAACATTTAAAAAAAATTAAGGGTAATATGGACCATAGAAAGATTTTTCCAAACTCGTACTTTTAAAGGGAGTATGATGTTTGTTAATTATCATATACAAGACTTCATCTAAATCTGTGTAAATTACTTGTTGCAATTTGAGGGATTTTTCCAAACTCGTACTTTTAAAGGGAGTTTAAATTTTTGTTTGTAATTTTTAAAAATTTTAGGGTGTTTTCTATAAATTATAAATTATGTAGAGGATATTTACAATTCCTATATTTTTAATGTACTACTAGGTTGGAAATTATGAGGATTTTTATAAATTTTATAATTTTGAGAGTTTTATTTTATAATTTATAAAAAGTTCAGAGTATTTATTATAAATTCTGTAAATTTTCTAAGGTTGTTTGTATTATTTGTACATTGTTAGTGTGTTTATACATTTAAAATTTTTAAGGTGTTTTGTACAAATTTTAAATTTTTAGGGGTGCTTTTGTAATTTTCAAAACTTAAAAGACATTTTCTCCAAGTCAAAAAACTTTCAATTTATAGCTAGCATATGTTTTTCAGATTTCTCACTAAATTGAAATAAGTAAAATTTATAACTTTTAAGATGTTTTAATAAAATTTGAATTTGTATGGGTGTTTTTGCAATTTAAAAAACTTGAAGGATATTTTATTACAAAGTCCAAAGATTTTTAGGTGTTGGCTAGCAGATGTTTTTTAGATTTCTCTGTGAATTAAAATAAGTAAAGAATTTGAATTATATCAAACGTATCTCATTTATCCAATAACATATTAAGTCTCATTATGGATAGGATAAATTATTTAATTACTAATTCAAAGAAGAAAAGATAATTAGAATATAGATTACGATAATAATATAACATTTAAAAAAATTAAGGGTAATATGGACCATAGAAAGATTTTTCTGAACTCGTACTTTTAAAGGAAGTATGATGTTTGCTAATTATCATATACAAGACTTCATCTAAATCTGTGTAAATTATTTTTTGTAATTTGAGGGGGTTTTTTTTCAACTGTATTTGTTAGTTGTCGTATATGAGATTTTTATCCCAATGATTTTTATGATTTCAAGGATGGATTTTCTTATAGTGATATGACAAACAGCTATAACTAGCCTAAAATGTCCCCGTTGCATATGACCATAGTTATAACTCATGTCATTATAGTGGGCCAAACAATTTGATTTAATATGAGAAAGCTCATCTGTCACCTAACCGCCAGGAGACTAATTAACCAAGGACTTGATTGATCAAATCCATAGTTAACTTCACCTATATATAAAGCACGACAAGGGTCTTATTCAAAAAAAAATGAAAATCTCTATCTTAATTACCCGTAACTTTAGATAGACTCGAGCCAACTTGACCAGACACCTAAGTGTTACTAGATTAGACAACTCTAGAAAAATGATGGAATTATATACTGAGAGACTCAGTAGATAAGGACAGACATACATGCAATGCTTGCTTACCCTAGCATGCACCCAAATCATGTAAAGGTGAAATCCCTTAAATTTATGTGATATGGGATTCATGTGATCTTGGATTGATTTGCCCGCCCAATATTTTAGTGACAAATGTAGAGAAGGAGCCTTTCTCTTGTCTCCAATGAGGGAAGTACAGATTACTTGCAATTCAAGAACTTATTAACGGCTAAATACACATATTGGTATTTTAATTCCACCCTATTTATCAAGAAGGTATTTTAATTAGGCAAACTTGCTTTAAGGCATTTTAATTGGTTTAACTTACCAACAATGTCCTTTTTCTCGCCGGCGACCAGCTTTCCGGCGAGAGCTCGTCACGTGCGTGGCACGTGATGACTTAAACTGTTTTTAGCTGCTGATATGACACGGATTTTCTAACGTTGCAGTATTTAAATACGGGAATTAACCCTCTAAAAATCCCAATTCACCCAAAATAGGACAGATCCGTGCCACATCAGCAGATAAATAACATTTTAAGTCATCACGTGTCACACACGTGACGAGCTCTCGCCGGAAAACTGGTCGCCGACGAGAAAAATGGTCTTGTTGGTAAGTTGAATCAATTATAATACCTTAAAGCAGATTTGCCTAATTAAAATACCTTCTTGGTAAATATGGTGGAATTAAAATACCAATATGGGTATTTAGCCACTTATTAACACATAGGCGCCCCCCCCCTCCTCCCCCTATTATTTATTAGCACTCTCTCTCCATTATTATCACCAGCAATATCAAATAGCTCTCCTCCATACCAAAGGAATTGAAATGTGTTGAAGAGTATCATTCAAGTAATAGAGCTCCTCTTTTCTTGCATGGTGAAATAGAGAAAGCTTTAGAGAGTAATCAAGTGTATTATTCAAAGCACTAGATAACGCGCACCGTGGGGAAGCGTGCTCGCAAATCAAACGAGTCGGCGAGCAAAGAGAAGAACTAAAACACAAGTGCAATTTCTAAAATAACAGCCAAAATCACACACAAACACAGAGATTTACGTGGTTCGGCAATTGTCTACGTCCAC
The DNA here is from genome assembly GCF_001876935.1 of Asparagus officinalis. Classification (NCBI taxonomy): domain Eukaryota; kingdom Viridiplantae; phylum Streptophyta; class Magnoliopsida; order Asparagales; family Asparagaceae; genus Asparagus; species Asparagus officinalis. The sequence continues at coordinate 8,716,960 of NC_033803.1, read as the reverse complement.
GGGGATAGGATGAGGAGATTTTACTATATGGAGGAGAAACAACAGGTTACAATCTCTCAAATAACTCTCAAAATAACACAACCAATGATCTCACACTCCCTCACAATAATCTCCCTCTCAATGTGCTCAAAAGAACCAATTTTCTCTGATTATCTCTTCTCATAAACCCTAAAAAGACGTGTTTCTATTTATAACAAAACACAATCCAAAACAGGCTGGGAATCAGAAAACACGTCTGCCACACCCGGGTGTGGCACGCACTACACCCCTGACAACGAATTATAGCAGAAACCTTTTGCCACTCCTGGGTGTGGCACACACTACGCCCCTCACAACGAATTATAGCAGACAGCTTCTTCCACACCTGGGTGTGGTACGCACTACACCCCTGATAACGAATTGTAGCAGACAACTTCTACCACACCTGGGTATGGCACGTACTACACCTGTGGCTGCTGAATTTTCACGTTTTCTAATATTTTGAACAATTTGACGCCTTTTTCTATAATTCTCTACCTCGGCGAAGTGTTCCCAAAACTGAGCCGACACCAACATGAGCACTAATACGTCGTCTCGTCAAAACCGGCTGTACCAATGTGGTTGCCTACATACCCCCTCTTCCAAGGGATCAACAATCATGAATGTACAATAAGTTTCTACAATAATCGAGCTTATTGCTCGGAACCACCTTCGTGAGCATATCCGCTAGATTATCTTTTGTGTGAATCTTCATAATCTTCACATCCCCATCTTTAAGAACATCCTGAACAAAGTGATAACGAACGTCGATATGCTTCGTCCTCGCATGAAAGACCTGATTCTTCGCCAAATAAATAGCGCTCATGCTATCATAATAAACGGTGACGGATCGCTGTGAAACACCAAGATCCTCCAAAAGTCCTCAAAGCCAAATCGCCTCCTTAACAGCCTTCGTAATTGCTATATACTCTGTCTCCATCGTCGATAAAAGCCACCATAGACTACAAGGTGCATCTCCAACACACCGACGCACTGGTCAAAGTGAACACATACCCCCATCGTTGACCGACGTTTATCTAAATCTCCAGCGTAGTCCGAATCTATGTATCCAACACATAACTGCTCACCACTAGTGTCCCGCTCAAAAAGCAAACCAACATTAAGAGAACCTCGAATGTAAAATTGCTCTAATACCAAATGAAATTGCTCTGATACCAAATAAAATTACCATAGAGGGAGGTGAATAGGGTATATGCTAATATAATCCGATATTAATGCCAATTTAAAACTAATTAACAATTTATTCTTGTAAGTATGATATACAATAAATTATGAGCAAGAATATGCAATTAAACTAAGGGCGATATAAACATGAGACAATGGCGATATAGAATGTAATAAACAAAGAGCACAAATAATACGCCAAGGCAAACTCAAACACACAATATGATCACGGAGTTCGGTCATCCTCAACCTACGTATCGCTCCTCACTCACGAGGAGAATTTCCACTATCACAACCGGTTTCAACATTCACCAAAAATATTTACAACTCACACAATCGATTTTCTAGCTCACCGAAAACTTTCACAACGTACACAAATACAATCACACATTACACCCTCTAAGTGTTGGCCTCTCATGTGTCACCTTCCTCAAGTACTTATATTTATCATCTCTCCCTAGGCTTTACTACCAACGTCACTCCTCTTAAAATTGACCCTGTCTCTCACCACATACACCTCTCGGTGTAATTATGTATTGCAATGTTTATCTCAAGCTCAAGTAAAAATGATTTGTTCTCTACAATTGATGAGAATGAATTGTAAGCTCACACTCAATGTTACAATCTCACAACCCCAATATACTATGTATGAACTACTTAAGCTCAAGTGGGTGTGTGTGTAATCAATGAGTATAATCAAAAACTAAACTCAATATGAAATCTAGCTTAATAAAATAGTTAATCAACACACACACACACACACACACACACACACACACACACACACACACACACACACACACACACACACACACACACACACACACACACACACACACACACACACACACACACACACACACACACACACACACACACACACACACACACACACACACACACACACACACACACACACACACACACACACACACACACACACACACACACACACACACACACACACACACACACACACACACACACACACACACACACACACACACACACACACACACACACACACACACACACACACACACACACACACACACACACACACACACACACACACACACACACACACACACACACACACACACACACACACACACACACACACACACACACACACACACACACACACACACACACACACACACACATTCACCAAAAATATTTACAACTCACACAATCGATTTTCTAGCTCACCGAAAACTTTCACAACGTACACAAATACAATCACACATTACACCCTCTAAGTGTTGGCCTCTCATGTGTCACCTTCCTCAAGTACTTATATTTATCATCTCTCCCTAGGCTTTACTACCAACGTCACTCCTCTTAAAATTGACCCTGTCTCTCACCACATACACCTCTCGGTGTAATTATGTATTGCAATGTTTATCTCAAGCTCAAGTAAAAATGATTTGTTCTCTACAATTGATGAGAATGAATTGTAAGCTCACACTCAATGTTACAATCTCACAACCCCAATATACTATGTATGAACTACTTAAGCTCAAGTGGGTGTGTGTGTAATCAATGAGTATAATCAAAAACTAAACTCAATATGAAATCTAGCTTAATAAAATAGTTAATCAACACACACACACACACACACAATATATATATATATATATATATATAAAGCTAGAAATTGAGTTTAGTAAAACTTCTCTGAAACAAGAGTAATGTGTTAGGTCTCATGTTTATGAGTCTACATCTCGAATCTTGTTTTAATGATTTACAAACAATCCCTAATATCATTTGTCTAGTGTTTGTATTTGTTTATTAGGTATTCTAGAAAAACAACACCGTCAGAGGTTGGATGGATTACCCTTAATGATGATATTCAATGAAGGTTGACGGAATATCGGAATGAAGCCATTTGCAATTCAAAGTTAAATTCAAGATCAAGCTTCATCCACAACCAAGACGAGCTTTATTAAAGATCAAGATTGTTTGGGTATAGTTTTTATAGTTTAGATTTTATACTTTGTGTGCTGATACTTAGAGCTCAAATTATGCACACACATTGCTTTCGTTTTTATTATTTTCGTTTTCAAGTTTAAATCGTATAAATATAAAACTAATAATTATATACATATACATATATACTAGTTTCCTATTTATTAATTTCGTTTTGGAAAATAATGTGTTTAGCCACATAAATATAAAACAAATGAATACAAATTGTATACACTCATATTCGCTTCATATTTATCACTTTGTTTTTATAAGATTGCATAATATATGTATTTTTTAGAAAAAAATTATGTTTGTGGATTATAGATTTGACAATATTAGTATGTACCTTTTTCTAAGTCTATAAAGCCATAAAAAAGTTTTCAAACTTTAGTTTAAGCCAAAAAGTCAAAATCATGTGTTTTTGAGTTTTCAGGCTTTTGGACTATTTTGCAAAATGAAGAGACTTCTCAATTGGGAAGTGCAAATTAAAAAATTCTTTTTATAACATGTTTATTTCATGTTTATAATTATTTTTCAAAGTTTTATATTTTTTTAAAAATTTATTTGCTATTTTTAAAGGCACTTCAAAACTAAGTTTTCAAACATGAACAATGTATGTGTATGTTTATAAGTTGACTTATGTACTATAGCAAGTCGACTTATGAATTGTTCTAAAAAATATAGTTTTCATCTGCTGAGTTGACTTATACTCCAAGCAAGTCAACTTATATATGATAAGTCAATTTATGAATTTTACAAGTCAACTTATGATCTGTTGTGCAGTTTGTTATTTTTGTCTGCTGAGTCAACTTATAACTCATACAAGTCGACTCATAAGACATAAGTCGACTTATACCATGTCGTAAGTCGACTTATAAACTAGCCGTTGTACAGTAACGATTATTTTTCAGATTTTGTTTATTTTATTATTTTTATGGGTTTTTGGTATTTTCTTGGGATGGTTTCTTCTACCCTATATATACCCTTTTACCATAACTATTTTCAACCACCAAGAGAGTTTTAAAAATAAGTTTAAGGGTGTTTAAGTTTGGGTTTCAAGTTTGTTTATGTGAAGTGATTTTCACAAGAGGAAGAAGAGATCATCTTTTTGTGTTTGAGCTTCAATCTCATCTCTTTCACTCTTGTTTTTCAGAGAAGACTTCTAACTCAATCTCTAGCTATTTATAAGTTTTGTTTATCATTTTTATAAGCTAAATTTTAATTGAGTGTATATTACTTGTTATCTTTCACACACAACCACTTGAGCTTAAGTTATTATCATAAATTGTGTAATTTGGGTTGTGCGTGTGATTGAGTGAGCTTACATTGAGTTCTCATCCATTGTAGAGAACATAATTTGTATTTGTGCTTTATTTGTGAGATTCACTTTGTATTACACAAGTACACTGAGAGGAGTGTATGGTGAGGACATGGTCGATACCAAGAAGAGTGGCGTTGGTAGTAAAGCCTAGGGAGAGATAGTAAAGCCGAGCACTTGAGAGAGGCGACACGTGAGGACCAACACTTGAGGTTGTATTGTGTAGTTATAAGTGTGAGAGTTATAAAAATTTTCGGTGAGCTAGAAAATCGAAATTGTGTGGGTTATAAATGTTTTCGGTGATTGTTAAAAACCAGTTGAGATAGTGGAGATTCTCCTCGAGAGTGGGAAGCGGAGACGTAGGTCAGGAGTGAACGAACTCCGTGATCATATTGTATGTTTGTGTTTGTTATTTGTTACCATCTCATTTGCATCTTGTTTCATGTTTATTTCGCCGTTGTTTATTTTATATATCCTTGCTCATAAGTTTATTGAATATTATACTTGCTAGGATATAATTATTAATAATTTTTTAATTTAGCATTAATATCGGATTAGATTAGCACATTACCCTATTCACCCCTCTCTAGGGTAATTTCATGATAGAGATGAGAAATTGAAGCACAAACAAGAATGAATAGATCTCCTCCTCTTGTGAAACTCTCTTCACATAAACACTTGTAAAACAAACTTAAAACACCCTTAAACCCTTGTAAAAACTTATTTAAAACTTTTCTTAGATAGTTGAAGTGTTTATGACAAAGGGATATATATAGGTTACAAGAGCCAATCCCAAGAACCTAGCAAAAATCAACAAAAACATCAAAAACAATAAAATCTAGAAAATAGTCGTTATTATGCAACGGCTATATTGTAAGTTGACTTATGACAGGTATGAGTCGACTTATATAGTATAAGTCGACTTTTTATATTATGTGTCGACTCAGCAGATTAAAAACATCATCTGCATAATACTTTATAAGTCGACTTGGTACTGTAGCAAGTCGACTTAAAACGTGCACAGAACCTGATATGAACAGTAAACATCAACTTTAAACCTTATTTTAAAATATCAAATAAATTCCAAAAATTATAAAACTTGGAAAAATATATATAAACATAAAAATGAACATGTTACAAAAATAATTTTTCAAATTGTACTTTTTATTTGTGAAAACTTATCATTTTGCAAAATAAGTCAAAATACAAAATCTCAAAAACACATGATTTTGACAAAATAATTTCAAACAAGTTTTCACTTTCTTTTGAATGGATTAATAGACTTTATAAAAGATATAAAATGATATAAATGAGTCTTTTAATCTGTAAACACATATTGTGCAAATAAACATGATTTCATTGATGTTAAACTTGTTAATTAATAAAATCATTTTAAGCACATATAAACATGAAACGAATATGTGTGTATGTAATTATATTCATGTGTTTCGTTTTTATATAGCTAAAAACACATTATTTTCCAAAACAAAATTGATAAATAGGAAACTAGTATATATGTGTTATAACTTTTAGTTTCATATTTATACGATTTAAACTCAAAAGTAATAAAACAAAAACGTGTATGTGTATATAATGTTTAAGCTTTAAATATCAACACACAAAGTATAAACCTAAAACATTATATCCAAGTTATTGATCTTCAATAAAGCTGAACTTGGTTGCAGATAAAGCTTGAGCTGACTTTGAATTTCAAATGGCTTCATTCTGATATTCTGCCAACCTCCATTGAATGTAATCGTTAAGCTCAATTCCATCTAACCTCAAACGAAAGATCTTTGTGTAGGATACCTAACAAGAAAATATAAACACTCGACAAATGTTGTTAGGAATTGTTTATTCATCATCAAAACTAGATTAGATAGTAGGCTCATAAACATGAGACCTAACAGGATGTACCTCAAAATTTATCTCATGGCATCCCAATAACCCGGACCCGGGTCGTGCATGTACCTCGAAATCATGCTAACTACCTGTGACAAATCAGGCCTTGTACAAACCATGGTGTACATCAAACTTCCCACTGCGCTTGTATATAGAGCCTTTGACATCAACTCTCTATCTTCAACTATCTTCGGTGAAAGGTCAGCCGAAAGCTTCAAATGGGCTCCTAATGGTACACTAACTGGTTTCGTCTTCATACTCACATTAAACCGTTGTAGCACCTTCCTCAAATAAGTTACCTCTGTTAAATAAATTCTGCCCCTATCTCTGTCTCTGCCGATCTCCATACCCAAAATGCGCTTCGCTTCACCCAAATCCTTCATCTCGAACTCTTTCGAAAGTTCTACATTCAACTCATCTATAACGGATATGGAAATAGAAGCAACCAACATGTCATTGACATTAAACAATATATAAATGTACGTGATAGTACATGCAAAGATCAAATTAGCTCCTAATGTATGAATGACAGAGCATAAACCATCGAATTGCCTATACCACTGTCGCGGAGATTACTTCAAATCGTATAACGATTTCTTCAATCTGCAAACCAATTTCTTCTTCCCTGCAGCTCGAAACCCTAATGGCTAAGTCATATAGATTTTCTCATCAATATCACCATGAAGAAATGTCATTTTCACATCCAATTGATCAAATTCTAAACTATATTGTGCCACCAAAGCTAGCAAGATCTGAATCGAAGAGTGCTTTACCATGGAGAAAAGTCCTCATTGTAATCAATGCCTTCTTCCTGTGCATAGCCTTTTACTACCAACCTAGCTTTGAACCTCACTAGAGTTCCTTCAATGCCCTCCTTCGTATACACTCATTTTCAACTAATAGCCTTCCGCCCCTTTGGAAGCTCAACAAGCTCCCATGTGTCGTTTTTCTGAAGAGATTTCATCTCCTCCCACATAGCTTCATGCCACAAATCAGACTCTGAACTCCACTCAACCTCTCTGAATATAGTAGGAACCATCTCATTGACACTCTCCACCGAAAGTGCATAAGCAATGACTGTATTCGTATACCTAACTGGAAATCGTATGTCTCTCCTGGGTCTCCAAACCGCAATTGAATACTGAACCTAAGCTGTGGTCCCTAATTCTGCTCTACTAAACATGTATCCTCTAAAACATCACTGTACTCGCCTAGCGTCACCTCAGTCGGTACTCTAATAGATATGGTGTCATCTTGATATTATAGAGCTGCATCAATCTCCACCACCTGTGATATCTCCTCTGTCGGGGTGTTCTCCACCTAATAAGAGCTGAGAAGGTTCAAGATGGAAGCCTCATCGAAAGTCACGTCTCTACTCAGCACAATTTTCTTATCAACTGGATCCCAAAACTTGTATCATTTTACATCATGCTTAAATCCAACAAATATGGTCTTTCTAGCTCAAGGTTCTAATTTATCAGTCTTCATATGATAAAATATAGGGCACCTGTTGGGTGTAAAAATTGACTTCTCGTTCAAGGGGTCGTTTGTATTTATAAGAGTGGCTTATTACAAACTAATGATCAATGTATATGACAGAGGAGAAGGGGAATGACCCTTCTTGTTTAACGTGGGTTCGTTGGTAGCGGTAGGATACCTCCCTTGGTGCTCATGTCGAGTTTGCTTCCCTTGGACGATCCGATCGAAGTTGTAGTTGGAGCTTCAGTGTGCAATAGAGACTCCGGAGTGATTGAGTTCAACTATACCCGAGCTCAAAAAGTACCAAAGCTATAAGATTGGATAGAGCTATGATGCAAGGGTTTGTAGAGAGCTGATGAGCCTCAAATCTAAGAGTTCAGATTGAGTCTACTTCAATAATCCAAGTAAGGAGCTAGGAATGTTCTCCCAAGCCAAGCCAAATGAAGGCTTTTGTGATTGAAGAGCCTTAAGGAAAATACTAAGCCCCCATGAACCCTCCTTCATGATGGCAAAGAGGTCCCATAAATAGGCAAGGGATAGCATAGGCCATCCCTTGATTTGTGGGATATGACCACCAATGGGTGAGGAGCAACATGCCCTCCCCTAGCTGTAGGATGTGACCACCTAGGGTGATGAGAGTCATATCTCATCATCTTAAGCAAGCAGGCCATTTGTATTGCTCAGGCGAGGCTGGCAAAGCTACGGGCGAGCTCGAGAGTTGTCTGAATGCTCAGGTGAGCTTGGCGAACAGGTGGGGTCGGCAAGCGGGCTTCTCCAACATGTGAGTTAGCGTTTGTTGAAAAACAGAGTTCGTGCGGGCGAACCCTCTACAGGCATGCTAGGCTCGTGTGGGCGAGTGAAGCATTCAGGCAGATTTTGTTCGTGCGGATGAACAAAGCAGACGGGTGAAGTTAAGCTCTGCGAGTGAGCTTAATGATTAGGCGAGGTTGAGCTCTGTGGGTGAGCTCAGTGATCAGGTGAGGTTGAGCTCTGTGGGTGAGCTCAGTGATCAGGTGAGGTTGAGCTCTACGGGCGAGCTCAGTGATCAGGTAAGGTTGAGCTCTATGGGCGAGCTCAGTGATCAGGTAAGGTTGAGCTCTATGGGCGAGCTCAGTGATCAGGTATGGTTGAGCTCCACGAGCAAGCTCAATGATACATGTGGGTGATATTCTCTACAAGCGAGCTAAATAAACAGGCGGGGTTGAATTCTATGGGTGAACTCAACAATTGGGTGAGATTGAGCTCTGCAGACAAACTCAATAAACAGGTGAGGTTGAGTTGTATGGGTGAACTCAACAATTGGGCGAGATTGAGCTTTACGGGCAGGCGAGGTTAAGATCTACGGGCGAGCTCAATAAGGAGAGGTTGAGCTCTACGGGTGAGCTCTGTTGGGCTATGTTGAATGCAAACAGGCCCAAGCTTATTGGCAGGCGGGGCCAGTCAGGCGGGCTTTGACACCCAGTCAATTTTTATTGCCTACAATACCCCCTTCAAAGTTTTTAGACCTAAATCAGGTTGAATGTGGTCTGAAATACTTTGAATGAAGAGGATCACTGTTCATCTTGCCCAGGCGAGTTCAGACACCTTTGTTGAGTTGGGCTCTTTGGGTGAGCTCGATGAATTCGGGAGAGCTCTGGTGACAGGCGAGCTCAAGCATATTGTTCGGGTGAATTCAAATCTTCAAGCGAGCTCTCAAAATCACCAGGCGATCTTTGTGCTTACGGGTGAATTAGATGGCTTCAGGTGAGGCTTACGTGTTTGCCCGTGGGTTCTTATGTTCACCATCTAAGGCGACATGGCGCTCATGGAGATGTCAGATCGCATTAAATGTGATCTGATGGGGGGCATCTCGTCTTCACACAATCACTCTGAGTCGTTGATCTGGCGGCGCTTTTGATCTCGCCCATCAATTCGTCAGGCGATGGTGGCTTGAAACACCTTCTCTCAGCCGTTCGTTCAGAATTCCGAATGTCCCACCTTGCTCATGGCCGTTCGATTCGGATTGTCAAATCTAACTGTCATGGTCGATCCGAGCCGTTCGCTTTGGCTGATCTGGCGGATCTCGATCATCGAGACTTCGCTTATATAAGGCACTCATCTCCCTCGTCAGGGACTATTGTTCCATCCTCAAGCTTTCAATGAAAAACAGAGCTCTCGACTTTATCTCCCCTCCTCCTCGAACTCGAAATAGCCCCCAAATATAAGGTGCTTATTTCCAAGGGGAAGAAGAATGACGCTTCTTCTAACACCGCTGCTGACGTCGCCACCGCTGCCGTCAACATGACTCGACCCTAACATGGTAATTTGATGAGACTGTAAGTGAAGAAGACTAACAGACTCATGTTCATCTTCCAGCGAGCTTTGCCTGATTAGGCGAGGCTCTACTATGTCAAGCGAGTTCTTGCCTTCATTAGGCGAGCTCTGCTTGATCGGCGAGCTATTTTCTGGTTAGACGAGCTCTGCTTGATTGGCGAGCTCCATCTAATTAGGTGAGCTCTTGCCTTCATCAGACGAGTTCTATCTCCTCGGCGAGCTTCGTCTAATTAGGTGAGCTTTTGCCTTCATCAGGCGAGCTCTGCTTGATTGGTGAGCTGCTACCTTGTCAGGAGAGCTTTTATTTGCATGATGAGGCTCGCCTGTATTCAAAACTTAGAAAATTTATGACTTTTTGAGTCAAACTTTCTAATTTCTCTTTGTTATATCATGCAGTCCGAGAAGCGCCAGCTGTTAGGCCCTGCAACTTGAGATCATTTGGCAAGAGGCCCCTCTCTGTAGCAGAAGCGGATCGATACGAGGAGGTCCCTTGTAAAAGGAGGTCGGTGAGGCTCAAGCATACCAAACCCGAGACTGTCATGATCTCGGATGATGAGTCAGAGGAACCCGTTCCTGGTTTCCCTAACCCAGCTGGCATCGGTGGCCATGGGTGGATGCGCGCCTGGTTTGACGAAGATGGACCACATCCGGTACGCCATTGCCCGTGATGGCCCCCCGCCAAGACTCTGCGTCCTCGAATGCTAGATCCGTATAGGGTCTCATTCAATGCTTGGAGAACATTATGAAACAACTGATGTCCATTGTCAGTGTTGGGTGGGCCCCTTTCTTTTACTTTGATTCTTTCATAGCGAACAGCTTGAAGGACATCCAGCATATTGGCGGCATCGAGCTAGCCAACCGTTGTGAGCAAAAGCTCATTCACTTGGAGGAACTCATGCACCGTCTGGAGGAGCTGGTGTTCACTGATCCACGGATGCGGTGGCACCAATTATAATCGAAGCTCGGATCAAGGCTTCTCTTGAGCGAAAAGCTCGAGAGGAGAGGATATCAGAGCAGGAGGTCATTGCTGCAAACCTAGCAGAGTGGCAACATCACCTGCAGACCCAGATGGATTCTTACAACAACATCGCTGAGTTCACCGGGGTCAGGACTGTCCAGGGAGAGGCGGTCCTGAAGGATTTCAAGCTCGAGAGCACCAGAGTTCATGATGCTTATGGAAAGGCGATGGAAGCTCTCCATGTGCTACATCAAGAGGACGTGGCCAGACACCCTCTCTGAGGCCAAACTTCAAATGGAGCTTGAGGAGTAGTTCTGGACTGACCATGTTTGCGGTGAAAATTGATTGTTTCATTGCGAGATTCATTACAAACTTCAGACGTTTACAACGAATACAAAAAATCAGTCTTTTTATAAGACTTTTACACAATGAAAACAAAAAAATTACAATTCTCTTCAAACAAACACAACGAGTGTTTATCGCCCGCTGCTTGCGTGGGATCTTGGCCTGTGACGGGGACGCGTTAGTCTGTGGACCACCGAATGATTAATATTTGGACAGAGTTTCGTCTATCCATGAAGGGATCGAGAAACCATAGCTCTTATCTCAGCGAAGCGAGATAATCACTCTTCTTAAGATTACCACAATGGGATAATCCTAAGGAACGAACCGGGCTACAGATCTAACTCCTTCTCCTCTCTGAAATCTGTGCACTTTAAATCTTTAATCCGGCAGGGCTTCGTCGAGGCACGAGAATTCCAGATCTAGAAAAATGAGGGTCCGGGGCTTGTATTTATAGGCACGGGCCAAAATCAGGTTGGAGACACCCTTGGGTGTCTCAACCAGGGCCGAGACACCCTAAGGTGTCTCGGCCTTGGCCGAGACACTTTAGGGTGTCTCGGCCGAGACACCCAAGGGTGTCTCGCTCGTGCCGAGACATCTCGGGTGCCCTAGTTCAGCCTGAGACGTTCCATTATGCCTGTTTGTTCATTTTTTGCCGTAACTTCTTCATCCGAACTCGGATTTGAATGATTCAAAGTGCGTTGGAAAGCCGATGAGGAGTTCTATAAGCTTCGATGATTAGATCATTAGTTGAACAAATGAGACACGAAGGGTATTTCGCCGTTTGTGAACGATACGAGGTTCCCGATCAGTTCGCGTCTTTGTTATTCTGAAATTCTGTTGGTTTACGTAGTTCGTCGATTCACTTCAAGTGTTCACCGACATTAATCAAACTTTCGTAAACCGGATAGTGACGTTTATCGTCGTTTCTTAGCACTGAGCTGTTCGTGGAGACCTATAGGCAATTTTCGATGCCTACAGATACCCCCTCCAAAGCATTCCGGACTCGTTTCTTTTATAGAAGATGCTGTAATACTTTGGATATGATTGGTCCAGCCTTTGATTGGTGTAGAGGACCTGTGATTAGCTTCAATTCTTGACTCCTTCGATTTTCAATCCATTTGATGCTTTGACGAATAGCTGAAGTTCTTTCGGCGTCACGTTTATCACCTGGCCATAGTCGAAGTCTCAAATCTAAAACTGATGAGTTGAGTTTAGCTCGTGTCGTCGAGTTGACTTTGAACTAACTACCTCCGTCATGATATATTGACTCGCGTTGACCTTTTAATCGCAACGCGTTGACTGGCGTTGACCTAGGGTTACGCGTTGACCGGCGTTGACCCTAGGGTTTTGAACGTTGAACGTTGACTTTTTGATCACAACGCGTTGACTGGCGTTGACCAAGGGTTACGTGTTGACCGGTGTTGACCATAGGGTTTTGAACGTAGAACGTTGACTTTTTGATCGCAACGCGTTGACTGGTGTTGACCTAGGGTTACGCGTTGACCCTAGGGTTTTGAACGTTGAACGTTGACTTTTTGATCACAACGCGTTGGCTGGCGTTGACCTAGGGTTACGCGTTGACCGGCATTGACCTTAGGGTTTTGAACGTAGAACGTTGACTTTTTGATCGCAACGTGTTGACTGGCGTTGACCTAGGGTTACGCGTTGACCGGCATTGACCCTAGGGTTTTGAACATCGAACGTTGACTTTTTGATCGCAACGCGTTGGTTGCCGTTGACCTAGGGTTACGCGTTGACCGGCGTTGACCCTAGGGTTTTGAACGTGGAACGTTGACTTTTTGATCGTAACGCGTTGGCTGGTGTTGACCTAGGGTTACGCATTGATCGGCATTGACCCTATGGTTTTGAACATCGAGCGTTGACTTTTTGATTGCAATGCGTTGACTGGCGTTGACCTAGGGTTACGCGTTGACCTAGGGTTACGCGTTGACTGGCGTTAACCCTAGGGTTTTGAACATCGAACGTTGACTTTTTGATCGCAACGTATTAGTTGGCGTTGACCTAGGGTTTCGGATCGCTTGACGTTGACACAGTTTATACTCGTACATTTGCTGGAGCATACACAGTTTAAGTTCTTAAGGTATTGGAGCACGGTGATCCCAAATGTCGGAGCTACAGGACCAACTGTTAAAGCTGATTCATCTGCATGCATAGATCTTATCCTGAAGTTGTTGGATGCTCAAGTCACGAGACCAACTAATGGAGTTGGTGCGTCAATGACTCGCATTTATAGAATTTTTGGAAAATTCTCAGCCCTCAACGGGTTTGATGAGCCTTTACCGACCACCGTTTGAGTCGGGCTAGCATGCAGATTGTTTAGATCCGTTTTGCACATAACGTTGTGCTAAAAGAGTTAACTCTTTTAGTGCTACGACATTGAATACGTAGACTTCGTCTTTCTCACGGGAATAGACTACCCGGCAACGTGTGTTAGACGTAGACTTAGGATTTTTAGCAAATCCTCAGCCATCAACGGATTTGATGTGCCTTTACCGACTACCGTTTGAGTCGGGCTAGTAAGCGGATTGTTTACTTCCGTTCCGAATGTGACGTTGTGCTAAAGGAATGAACTCCCTTAGACTTGATGCTATGACTTCGAATACGTAGACTTCGCCATTGTTACGGGAATAGGCTACCCGGCAACGCGTGTTAGGCGCTGACTTGTCCTTACTTAGGATTTAGGATAAAAGTCCCCAGACTCGGATTTCTGGTGTCTTCTTCAATCGGTAAAAGACTAAACCGGCAACGCGTATTAGGCGTTGGCTTATCCCTGCTTAGGCTTCGGGATAAAATTTCCCATGCGTGTGAAGCACGGATTTTGGCATTATTAATAACAACCTGCCACAATATTGAATATGTGGGCTTTTGTCCTTTTTACGATCAAAGACTAACCGGCAACGCATGTTAGGCGCTGAATTATCCCTACTTAGGCTTCAGGATAAAATTCCCCATGCGTGTGAGGCACGGATCATGGTGTTATTAATAACAACCTGCCACAATGTTGAATATGTGGGCTTTTGTCCTTTTTTACGGTTAAGGACTAACCGCCAACACGTATTAGGCGTTGACTTATCCCTTCTTAGGATTCGGGATAAAATCCCCCGCGCGTGTAAGACGTGGATTTTAGCGTTATGAATAACAACCTGCCACAATATTGAATATATGGGTTTTTATCCTTTTTACGGTTAAGGACTAACCGGCAACGCGTGCTAGGCGCTGACTTATCCCTTCTTAGGCTTCGGGATAAAATTCCCCAGACTGGAATTCTGGTATCTTCTTCAATCGGTGAAAGACTAAACCAGCAACGCGTGTTAGGCGTTGACATATCCCTGCTCAGGATTCGAGATAAAATTCCCCGTGCCTGTGAGGTACGGATTTTAGGAGTTGAAAAAATGGTGTCTTTTCTTGGGGCAAAGACGAACCTGAAATGGGAGAGGAAGAATTTTATATTCTATCTCCCGGCACTGAAGAGGAAGAATTTTATAGTCTATCTTCAGTTGGAAAGAAAACTCGAAGTGGGATCTTCACTCATAGAATCCGAAAAGATGAAACTAAGAGTGGGATCTCCACTCTGAGAATCGACAAGATTCGGATAACCCTAACTGTCGGAAGGTTTGATTACCGAACTAAAGATAAATTTCTCATTTATCGAGAGTGAATTGTGGTTTTGGTCCTAACTGTAGGAAGGTTTGACTAAGCGGGGGTTTGAGATGACCCTAACTGTAGGAATGTTTGATCACTCGATTTGAAAGTGGACCTCTCGTTCATGGAAGGAATCGAGAGGGGATTCTAGCTTTGGCCCTAACTTTTATAGGTTTTGACCAGGTAGACAGTGAGAGTAGGAGTACAAATCACAACGAGAGTGTTGACTCATACAAATCACAGTGGGGTTTAGTGTTTATCACTTTGTTTGTAATGATCGGGTTATCCCTAAGAGAATTACATATAGTATTTTTCCGGGAACTTCCCGTTACATGAATCATCCACCCCCAGTTTCTTCGCGAAACTGGGTTTATCATTGCATTCGGTTACATGATCGGGTTATCCTTAAGAATATTACATATAAAAATTCTCCAGGAACTTCCCGTCAACGGTAGGAAACAGTTTAGACTCATATACCTATTGGAGTATCATAAATTATCCACCCCCAGCTTCCTTTGTGAAGCTGGGTTTACCATTGTATTCAGTTGCATGATCGGGTTATCCTTAAGAATATTACATGTAAAAATTCTCCAGGAACTTCCCGTCAAGAGTGGGAATAGTTTAGACTCATATACCTATTGGAGTATTAAGAAGCAGTTTATACTCGTATACTTGTCGGAGTGTTGAGAAGCAGTTTATACTCGTATACTCTTCGGAGTGGCGTCGTTCTCATTTGGCTTATCCCAGCGTTATGACGCCGGCTTCAACCAAAGTCTGAATGATATTCTTTAAAGTAAAGCATGCCTTGGTGGGATGAAGGATCCTCCTGTGGTACGCGCAGTACTTCGGATCCGCAGTACCGTCAGCTTCCTCCTGATTTGTGATGGGTGGCAGCTTGACTTTGTTGTTTTCAAGAAGGGTCTCGAAGATGGCTGGAACATCTTCATCCTTGAATGAGTACTCTTTTTGGAGTCTCGAATCCGAAGTCTTCTGCTGTCTTCGGGGCTGCTGTTGTGACGTCTGATTAACATCAATAACCGACGTAGGTGCCTTCCCTTTATCATGGGAAATAAGACTCAGATTCAGAGGATTAGCCATCGGTTGGCTTCTTTCGACCTTCCTCCTTCTGAGAAAGCGTTCGACCTGTTCTCCGCACACCTTCAACTCTTTCCAGGTATTGAGCGGCTCTACTCCCATAACGTCCAAGATGTTAATGGACAAGTTGTTATGACAGGTTTGCAAGACGAATTCCTCCGTGACGGGATCCTTGCAGTTTATTACTTGATTGCGGAAGCGTTTGATGAAGGTATCCACCGACTCTCTGTCTTTTTGTTTCTCATCGAAGAGTGTCCTGATCAACACTTCAGCGTCATCATCGAAAAAATGAGCGAGGAACATGCTCTCCAGGTCCTCCCAGCTATTGATGCTTCCGAGCTTGAGACGGCGGTACCAATCGAAAGCAGGCCCACGAAGGGTGCCAACGAATGACCGAACCATCAAGGCTTCATTGCCGGAGATCATACTCAAATGGGACCTGAAGTAGATCAGGTGCTGAGAGGGCGACCCCTTCCCGTCAAACAGCGTGAAATTGACCAGGTTGAACTTCGCCGGATACGGGATCGATTCCCATTCTCTTGGGTAAGGACACAGAATCCCGGTCTTCTTCACCTCTCGAGCAGACATCAGGGCGTCAATTTTGCTCTCGAGATCCTTCATCTTTTCGTCCTCATCTATATCCTGTTTTGGACAATTTTCGAGAGGAATAATACGGCCACCCCCAGTGTTATTATCTTTGGCGGAACCACCCCTAGCGTTGTTATCTGTAGGGTGTGCATTTGAACCACACCCAGTATTTTTAGGAGGTGCGTCGGCCATGATGATTTCGTCCACTTCTGGATCGCTGTCAACTGCGAGCTGATCTGACAAAGCTCGGATTTGTTGGTCGTGCATTTGTCTTATCTACTGCATAGCCATTTCCATTTCGATTTTGAATGTTTCTTTCTGCTTGGCTAGAGCATCCTCAATGATTTTGGTTATTTGCTCGGTGTTGATCATGAACACTTCCCGAGCTTGTCCTATGCTAGACGTTGTATCGTCGGAGGCGAGTGCAGAATAAGAATCCAAGAGTTCATCATCGGAACGGAGTCCATCGGAATGGAGTCCTTCATGGATCCCCGGGTAATCGTTATATCCGACGGCTTCTAGCTGAAGCTGAGATATTCGTTGGGTTATTCCCGAATTAACTCTTCTTCCTGGAGAGAAATTAGGGTTGGAACCACTTGAAACAATCGGAGATTTTCCCTTATTGACCATGTTGATGGTAACTTCTGGGAATTCATCATCTTGAATAACCGATCGTCTTTTGCGAAAATGCCTTGATTTGGGCTTTGATGCTTCAGTGGAGATCCTCTCAAATATCGAAACCCTCTGCGCTACACACTGATAATACTACCCTGATAAATTTAGTACACGGACAGTGAGAGTCCGCTTCCCATGTACTTCTCTTTCGAGATTTATTCGTACCCCCAGCCCGATAGTACAACTCATCAACGTTGCGGTCAGAGCAACCTATCGGTTGTTTACATGAATTCTCAGGTATAACGCATTCTTCTGTCTGACGCATTTTCATCTGAGTAAACATCGCCTTATTGGCGTCTACAGGAGTCACACGCTTGGAATCACACCTTTGTGAGGATGAAACCCTAACGGGCTCCTGGTTTTCTGCACGCACCCCTAAGCAGGCCGTTGTAGAAATTAATTTGTTAGGAGGTCGCGTACGACCCCCAGTCCGGATGTTTGCTCGAAGCTCCTTCAACGGTCTCAAGCTTTCCTTAACAGGCGCTTTTCCTCGATCCTCGAGTAGAGAACTGATGCGATCCTTCAATGGGACTCTAGATTTTGTAAGATCCATGCCGTCATAGGGCTTCACTGGAGGTGCGGGAGCAATAGGAGCGGGATCTGGAGTTGACAAAGGCCAGAAAGCAGCCTCGGATGCTTTTGACTTAGGCGCCGATTTGGTTTTTGGCACCCAAACTTGTTTGGATCTCGGCGATCGCTTAACTGCCTCTTCTTTTTGCATTTCCTGTGCTTTTCGCATAAGGGTCCGGGCATGCGCAAGCAAGGCGCGGTGCTTCTGGATTCGCTCCTTGAGAGTAGAGCGGGTTCTTTGGACACGAACCCATTCGTTAATTAGAGATCGAGAGGAGGGTTCTGATGTTGGTCGTGGCGACAGATTAGCCACTTGGCGCTTTCTGAACTCCAGATCTGTTTGGTAATGGAATCCGTCCACCTGATCCAAAGCCTTGGCGAATTGGCGCGTGAGGCGTTGGCGTTTCCTTTGACGTGCTCTCTTTGATAAAGTTGGCACGCCTTCAGTAGTCGGCTCCTTGATCACGAAGGAGTTCATATCTGCAGATCTGGTCTCATTGGATGTCGGCGGATCATTGCAAGGTGCAACTACAGCAGCGACGACGTGGAGATCAACTTCTTGGGTCTTCAGATCTGGAGACCGACGGATCTTCTGGGAGAAGGAGATCTTCCTGCGCTTATGAGGAGGAGCAGATCTGGAGGAGGAGGAGGAGATGTACTCTTCAAATTTCTGCTGGTCGAATTTATACTCGACCTCTTCAGCCACGGGGATCTTGATCGTCGGCTGCGGCACGACAGCCTCGGCATCGAGACTGTTAGCTCCCACTGTGGTCGCCAGTTTGTTTGCGGTGAAAATTAATTGTTTTATTGTGGGATTCATTATAAACTTTAGACGTTTACAACGAATACAAAAAATCAGTCTTTTTATAAGACTTTTACACAATGAAAACAAAAAAATTACAATTCTCTTTAAACAAACGTAACGAGTGTTTATCGCCCGCTGCTTGTGTGGGATCTTGGCCTGTGACAGGGACGCGTTAGTCCGTGGACCACCGAACGATCAATATTTGGACAGAGTTTCGTCTATCCGCGAAGGGATCGAGAAACCGTAGCTCTTATCTCGGCGAAGCGAGATAATCACTCTTCTTAAGATTACCGCAACGGGATAATCCTAAGGAACGAACCGGGCTATAGATCTAACTCCTCCTCCTCTCTGAAATCTGTGCACTTTAAATCTTCAATCTGGCAGGGCTTCGCCGAGGCACGAGAATTCCAGATCTGGAAAAATGAGGGTCTGGGGCTTGTATTTATAGGCACGGGCCAAAATTAGGTTGGAGACACCCTTGGGTGTCTCAACCAGGGCCGAGACACCCTAGGGTGTCTCGTTCGTGCCGAGACACCTCGGGTGCCCCAGTTCAGCCTGAGACGTTCCGTTATGCCTGTTTGTTTGTTTTTTGCCGTAACTTCTTCATCCGAACTCGGATTTGAACGATTCAAAGTGCGTTGGAAATCCGATGAGGAGTTCTATAAGCTCCGATGATTAGATCATCAGTTGAACAAATGAGACACGAAGGGTATTTCGCCATTTGTGAACGATATGAGGTTCCCGATCAGTTCGCGTCTTTGTTATTCTGAAATTCTGTTGGTTTACGTAGTTTGTCGATTCACTTCAAGCGTTCCCCGACATCAATCAAACTTCTGTGAATCGGATAGTGACATTCATCGTCGTTTCTTAGCACTGAGCTGTTCATGGAGACCTATAGGCAATTTTCGATGCCTACAGACCAGGTAAGAAACTGGCCGCTGTCAAGGCTAAGCTTGCCTCTTTCAGCTTGCTGGGCTCCAGTGACCAACCCTGAAGCGTTGTTTTGATCTTGAGACTTCTTCTCTCTTTTTTTGTCATCTTTGCTTAGATGTATTGCCTCAATACCAGTTTATGAATGAAATTTATGTTTTTGTTGTCTGTTCTTTGTTTCCTTCAACATTTTGTGTGCATATTTCCTGACTTTTGTTGGCATCATTTAGGATTTTTAGCTAAACCCTCAACTATCAACGAATTTGATATTTTTTTACCGATTACCATTTGAATCGGGCTAGTCGTACTATTCCTCTCAGTACGATTAGTTATCGAAAAGTTTATTTTAGGCTTAAAGCTAAAATTTCTTTCTCACCCTTAGCCGCTCGAGGCATTGGGTTAAGCTAATTATAATTGTTAAGTCATAATTAGGTTAGGTCATGCTATTAAACATAACAAATTAGCCTAAGGGTGAATGATTATTTATGTAAATAACCGGTCGAAAGTCCGAATGACAACGCTCTGCTTGGTGGGTCATCATTCGGGAATAAGGAGTCAATAGGGTACATCGCTTAGTAGGCCATTATCAACGAGCAACGCTATTAGTGAGAATGACGGTGTTGGGAGAATCAAGTCATTTAGGAACATATGAGTATGACGATTGATTGTTATAGGAGCCATCACATGGTAGCTTGCTACCCATCGACTGTTCTACGGATGTTAGAATACTCGAAATGGACCATGTCATTCAGGAACGTATGAGTGTGATGACTGATCAACATCATTTGTGGGAATGATGAGGTCAACTATCGGAGGTAATCATTAACACGATAGTTATTGGGGGCCCACCATCCTATTAGAGAGGATTGGTGGGGGAATTTGTCAGAGGTGTAATGTTAACTTGACAGGACTGTCACGATCGGAGTGACTTTGAGGACCTGCCGTCCTATTGAAGAGGATTGGTAAGTCAATTTTATCAGAGCTAATTGTTAACATAATAGTAGGAGTGGACCCGTCATCCTGTTGAAGAGGATCGACGGAGGAAATTTGGAGGGGACTATCAGAGATAATCGTTAATGTGATAGTTTTGGGGACCCGCTATCTTATTAGAAAGGATTGGCGATGGAACTTAGCTTTGGTCTCAACTGTAAGAAGGTTTGACCAGGTGGGGGATGTGGGAGCATTTTAACCTCATGTACCAGTTAGAGGGTTTTAATCATTTTAGATATGATTTAACAGCCACCGCGAGAGGTTCTTAATCATTTTTATCATGATTAAGAGTGGATTACTCGGATGGTTGGTTTTCATCTAGAATAATCAGCTTATTCTGAGTTATCCTTAAGAATATTATGTGTAATATTCTCCATGAACTTTCAATCAAATGTAGAGAACAGTTTAGCCTCGTATACCAATTAGAGGTAAGGAGCAGTTTATACTCGTATACTTGTCAGAGTAAGGGAGCAGTTTAGTCTCGTGCACCAGTTAGAGGTAAGGAGCAATTTATACTCGTATATTTATCGGAGTAAGGGAGCAGTTTAGCCTCGTGCACCAATTGAAGGTTGGAAGAAGACTAAGGGTAGTACTTCTTTAGGAGTTTGTCATTGATAGGCATCAGAATCTTATCGTCGTTCGGTTTGACAAGGCGATAGGCTCCATTTGAATAGACTATTTCTATTATAAATGGACATTTCCATTTAGGTTGGAATTTGCCTTTTTTCTTAGAGTTAAGGATCATGGGTCATCGAACTACGAGCACCAACTCTCCCTCCTTGAAGGATCTGTGTTTGACTTTCTTGTCGAAAGCCTTGGAGATCTATGATACCATGTTCTTTTAGATTGATGATGATTATGACTAGTGGAAGCATGATTGGTTTTAACATGGAATTTTTAGTTTTTAATTTTTCAATTTGAGATCTTAATTGTTTATTTTCAAAATCAAGATCTCTAAGTATTTTATCCTTTAAAGCAATAACATTATTTAGAGAGGATTATAATTGCTCAAACTATGAGTCATATGAATCATGCAATTTTTAGAGAGAAGAATATTCTTTTGCCAATTTTTTAAATTTAAAGTTTAATTCCTCAAGAGATTGTACCTCATCTTCATGAGCCATGAAGCATATGTTTGGATCATGAAGAGCAATCTTGGCGGCTTCTTCATCACTATCCGAATCGCTTGGTTAGGATTCTTCTCATCCCGCATACATCGCCTTCTTCTTCTTGTACTTCATGTATTTATCTTTTATTTTAGGACAATCCTTTGCTATGTGTCCTGGTTTATTACACTCAAAGCATTTACTTACACGAGAGGGGAACTTGTTAGAATGATTTTTAAAATTTTTATTCATCTTTATTAATCTTAATATCCTTCTAGAGAGGTGTGTCACTTCTCTAGAGATAACTACTTCACTATCTGAGGAGGAGGAATCATCAATTGCTCCTTTGAGCGTAATAGTTTTTATTTTTTGGGAAGGCTCTTCATTTACTCGTGAGGGCTCTTCTTCCTTCTCCTTGATCTTCTTCTCATGGACCTTGAGCTTGCCAATGAGACCATCAAGTGTAAGCATTGTGAGATTATTGGCTTCCTCGATAGTCGTAGCTTTGGGCTCCTATGTCAGCATTAAAGAACAAAGAATTTTGTAATTCTTCTCCTTGTTCTCCAACACCTTGTCAAGGCCATGCAATTCATTAACAATGTTAGTAAATCGATAAAACATGGCATCAATTGATGTGACGCCCCTGGGTTCACATAAAGTTGTAGTCTAAGGTGAAACTAGAGATGTCAAACCAGTCAAGCACCCACACTGTGCATAAACACACTTCACTAATCACAGCAATATCCTCTAGTGGAACCAAATAAAAGTACATGTACAAAACAAACAAAATAAAGAGAATAAATGTAATAGACATGATATAGAAGAGATATCTCATAAATAAAAAGAATCATGTCGACATGATATAGAAGAGATATCTCATAAATAAAAAGAATCATGTCTCAACTATAATACATCTGATATCTAAATAATAAGAATCATGTCTCAACTATAATACATCTGATATCTAAATAATGAAAATATCTCAACATGAATCAACTAAAAAAATCGTACTAAGGTACACTGCCTTTACAATATAAAAATAAAACTCTAATGTCTGGATAAAACTCAAACTACAGTGGAGTCTCTACAAGTAAAAATACACGACGGCGATTATGCCAGAACTCCATCGTCCTAAGGCTCTCCGAAACTCCGAACTACCTAAAAAGTAATTTAAAAGAAAAAAATAACAACAAGAGCGTCAGAGTGCTAAAGTAAGATCACCTCCATCCGCCCAAGGGAACAGGCTACTAGATGTAGTGGAGGCTCTATCTATTAAACATAGTCTACCTACATCATTTTTCTCATATCTAATGGTATTAATACTTAGAAATCTACAAGATGAGACATAGTACGTCGAGCAAAATAATCCAAACAAGGAAACCCTCATGTATATACCATATGTCTCAGACTGTAGATACCTAAATATTAATACCGAACTATGGAAAGAAACATCACTAGAAAATAAAACACCATAATGGACATCAACACATAATTTCATGTACTCACAAGAGTAAGGTATCTCGATCATATATATATATATATATATATATATATATAAAGATATATTAATATAATATGAAATTTTTGTGTTGATGTCCATTATGGTGTTTTATTTTCTAGTGATATTTCTTTCCATAGTTCAGTATTGATATAAAACAGCCATAATGGAGCATCACACATAAATTATATATATCATATATTATATATATATATATATATATATATATATATATATATATATATATATATATATAGAGAGAGAGAGAGAGAGAGAGAGAGAGAGAGATTAAATGGGTATCATATGTCATATGAGAGGATTATCTCATATACAATGATGTGGCACAATCTCCCCAAGTGTATTTATGAGGCATTCATCTCTCCTACTTTATTCACTTGGTGGAGATTGTGTCACATCAATTGTATATGAGTGGAATCACTCTCATATGATATATGATACCCATTAATCTCATATATATATATCATATATATATATATATATATATATATATATATATATATACATATATCATTTTATATATATATATAGAGAGAGAAGAGAGAAATATGGGAATGCTTGTACCAAGCATAAAAGTTGTGCTTGTAGTGAGGTGTCCACTACTCTCGCTCCACATGCATTCAAATATGAGACCGACATTCACATGGTAATGAGTGGATTGTGGATGTGACACATCATACAAGCACAAATTTGTGCTTGGTACCAAGCATACCCATATTTCTCATATATATATATATTTATATATATATATTATATATATTATATATTATAATTGTATATAATATATATATTATATATAACATATATATATATATATATATTATGACATAAACACTTTTGGTATCCACTAAAACTCAGACTATCAAATAATTGTTTCATTTCAACTCTTTGTAAGATTTTGATTTTATCGCATTATCATGCAACACGGACTACCCTATAGGTATCCTACAACAATGTACATGACTCATTAGTCTCATCACGATCTCAGTGCGTAACATGAGTGTGGGACGGCCTACTATATAGGTATCCTAGAAGACAACTCACAAACCTCATCGCACCCTCGTGAGGAATGAACTGCTAGACAAAGCATCCAAACCCGACTCAATAGCCTGTACAAATGGAATATCGATGCACTACTCTATATAGTACAGAGCTGAGCTCATCAACGATATCCATCACATATATAAACTGTATAAATCTGGCATATCGACGCACTATCTCATATAGTACTGAGCTGAGCCCATTAACTATATCCACCTCATGTATAAACTGTATATATCTAGTATGTCGACCCACTATTCTATATAGTACTGAGTTGTGCTCATCAATGACATCCAACATGTGTATGAACGATATCTAATTTCAAAAATGATCAAATCAAAACTCATCATAATCCCTTTAGGATTCTCAAATGCGTAACACAACATATTCATGACTATACGTGTAACATCAAGCGGCTCAAAAAACTCCATGAACGCATCTCAAAATAGCGTAACACAGCTCCACAAAACAAGCAGGAAAAATAGTCAGGATTTTTATTAGTAAAACGAACCTATCTTTTTCTAGGAAAAATATTTTTAGAAATGGTTTCATGTTTTGAAAACTATATTCACACATCTTTCAATTGGCATAAGTTTGGTTCAGTTTGGAGTTCTTTTGTTATCCCAAATCTCTAGTTAAATATTATACATGTGCAGCAGTTTTTCTGCAGGATATGTTGTTAGTAAAAAGAATATATATTTCTCTATACAAAATCTTTTTAAGAATATCTTTCTGTTTTAGAAACTAGATACATATAACTTTCATTTGGAACTAGTTTGCTTAAATTTGGTATTTGTTTGCTATCTCAAAATCTCAGTTAAAGATTATACAAGTGTTGTAGTTTTCTGCAAAAAATATATATATTTAGTACATCTCTTAAATTTCTCAAATATAAACGAAATTATGAATACCCCTAATGATCATGATTATGATACTATCATAAATAGGAAGAAAAGATTACTAATCTAGTATTAGTTTAAGTTTCAACATCAAAAAAAAATCTGATTTTTAACATCACAAGTTAAGATTCAAACATGAAAATACATATTAAACATCTAAACTAGTTATTTAACTATGAGGATAGGTTTGAATGAAGATAATCTTGCCTTAAACATCGTTCTAAGCCTTAGAAATAAACAGCAAGCAATCCACGAGCACAAACAACCCATTCTCCCTTGTCACACGTTGAAGATCTCGCCCTCGTGTCGGTATTGTGCTTCACAAAGCTCTCAAAAATTCATAAGAAAAAGATCTACGGTTTTTGAGGGGAGATGGTGGCTGCTAGGGTTTATAGATATGATAAAATAGAAGAATTTTCATAAAAAATTTTAGGTATTTATAGAGGCAAACCTGAAACAAACTTGTTTGACCCGAACAAGGAAACCTAGTCTGATTAGGAAAATAATATTTGGTATTTTGGTCATAACTTTTAAGTCCAACCTCAAAATGAGGTGATATAAGATTTGTTGGAAATCTCTTGAAAAGACCTAAAACTTTAGTCTTTTAAGTTTTCCAATATTCCAATTGTTTCAGTATGTAAAATGTATATACTTTTAACTAGTCGTTTTTCCCATATTCAGGCCCGTGCACGTGTGCATGATATCACTTCTATATTCACATATATACATTGAATTAATCTTAAATCAATTCCTAGCATACTCAAACATTAATAAATATCATTTTTTCATAATGTAACACATTTATTATTATTTATTATAAAATATTCAAATTTTTGGGTTTTACATTCTTCCCCCCTTAAAGAATTTCGTCCCCAAAATTCCGCAAACGTATCTTAGAGATTAATAATACATTACCATAAATCTTCAAATATAAAATATTATAATATCTACACTTAACAATCTAGAATGTGAATATTCCTACTTAACCCCTAACTAAACGGAACTAGTACGTCGGACGAAAAATCCAAACAAGGAACCCCCTATATATATACCATATGTTCCAAATAATTAGGAGCTAAGTGATAATACTACTATTCTAGCATTAAGTATAGATATGAGTATATAGATAATCATAAACATAGACAAATCATATCTAAATAATTTACTTGCTCAAATAGGTGCAAGTAAATAGGTGCAAGTCGTCACGATGCATATCCTCATCACGTCCTAAGAAACTTCCTCAGCTCCTTTCCAATTTCATTGAACTTTAACTAAAGATATCATTTTGTTTCTAAGTCTTTTGTCCTCCTTAGCAAGAATACACACAGGATTGTAATAATAGTCATATCATCAAGAATTCGACCTCTGGCGTGTCTAACACTCGTTGTTGCTCCTCGTCACGTAGATACTTCTTAAGTATCGAAACATGGAAGATATCGTGTATACTCAACATTGATGCTGGAAGATCTAGCCGATATGAAATTGCTCCAAAGTGCTCCACTCTCCTGAAGGACCAATATACCTCAGGGAAAGCGTCCCTCGTCTACCAAATCGCTGAACTCCCTTCATTGGCGATATTTACAACAATACATAGTCCCCAACCTAGAACTCCAATGGTCGTTATTTCTGATCTGCATAACTCTTCTGATGACTCTGTGCTACACAATACGCTCCCGAATTATTGCTACTTTTTCTATAGCCTGTCTCACTAGTTCTAGTCCAAGCAATAGGTTGTCCTCTGGTTTTGCCCAGTAACTAGGTGATCTACAAAGCCTCCCGTACAACGTCTCATATGGTGTCATACCAATTATCACTTGGTAACTGTTATTATAAGCAAATTTAATCAATAAGATGTGGTCCTCCCAACTGCCCTAAAAATCTATAACACAAGTCCGCAACATATCCTCTAACCTTGGTTGACTCTCTCCATTTGTGCATCTGTCTGCGGGTGAAAACTACAAGAATACGACAACTGACTATCGAAAGAATTCTGGAAGCTCCTCCAAAAGTGTGAAGTGAAAACTGATCCTCGATCTGATACAATCATCTCTGGAACTCCATGTAATCTTACTTTCTCCTAGATGAATATCCTCACATAAGTCTTTGTCGTGTAAGTCATCTTTACTGGTATGAAATGTACTGACTTCGTCAACCGATCCACTATTACCCAAATTAAAACATTCCCCTTCTTCGAACTTGGTAATCCTACAATAAAGTCCATATAAATATCTGCCCACTTCCACTCCAAAACAGGTGAAGGCGATATTCTACCTTCACTTGCTAGCTGGTAAAGCACTTAGCCACATACTCTATGATCTCTTTACGCATATTGCTCTATCAAAAGTGTCTCTTCAGGTCCTTGTACATTTTTGTTATGTCTGGATGCACTGTGTGCCTAGAACGATACGCCTCATCAAGCAACTCCTTCTTTAGCTCTGTACTAGTTGGCATAACTAATCGGCCCTTCATACGAAGGCCTCCATCTGTCCCAACGGTCCAATCATCTTTAGGGCGCTCTTTAGTAATCTCCTCCTTCCGATTTTGAATCCAATAGTCTTCTAGTTGAGCTCTAACCACCCTATCACACCAAGATGGCTGTACCGATATAGCTCCTAAAAATACACCGGTCTTGCCAATCTCTGGCCTAAAATCAAACTGACTAAGAGTATGAAGATCTCGATACAACGAGCACCTCAAAGTCGTAATCTGACGTTGACGCTTTCTGCTCAAAGTGTTTGCTACGACGTTCGCCTTCCCCAGGTGATATTGAATCACGAACTCGTAATCCTTGATAAACTCAACCTATCAATGTTACCTCTGATTGAGTTTCTTCTGAGAGAATAGATATTTTAGACTCTGGTGGTCTGTGAATAACTCGCACTCCATACAGGTAATGTCTCCATGTCTTCAGTGCGAAGACCACTGCTGGTAGCTCCAAGTCGTGTATGGGATAATCCTGCTCATGCATCCTTAACTATCGCAAAATATATTCTACTACTCTCCGGGTCTGTAACAAAATACCCCTAGACCCGATAATGGTGCATTTGTGTAGATGATAAAGGTCTTATCACTACTCAGAATAACCAATACTAATATTATAGTCAACTTAGTTTTCAAAGTCTCAAAGGTCTCCTGGCACTCCGTGCCCCAAACAAACTATACATCCTTCTTCGTAAGGCATGTAAGCGGCGTCGCAATCTTCGAGAAGTCCTGAATGAACTTTCTATAATAGCCTGCTAATCCCAGAAAATTATGAATCTCTATAACCGTCTTTGGCGGCTCCCCATCGAGTACCGCATCTACCTTAGTTGGGTCTACTACAATATCCTCCTGGCTGATAACATGGCCCAAAAATCTAACTTCAGAAAGTCAAAACTCGCACTTGCTGAACTTGGCATACAACTAATGATCCCGTAATGTCTGCAATGCCAAACGAAGATGTTGCTCATGCTCTGCCTCCGATCTTGAATATATAAGGATGTCGTCAATAAAAAATGATCACGAACTAGTCCAAGTATGGACGAAAAACCCGGTTCATCAAATCCATGAATACATCAGGTGCATTGGTGATACGAGTGTATCATCTCTTAGAAAAAAGCGATCCTTATGGGAGCTTGAGGATAGGTGATTCTCATGATATCTTGAGAATAGTGGTGTGAAGCGACATGGCGGAGCACAGGTGGAAGCATGGAATGAGACGGCGAGCAGCAGATTCGAAGAATCCAGATTTCAGCTCGTGAGTAGACTCATACATGTACATGAGTCGACTCATCAGGTTGAGTCGCTGCTCAGTCGACTCATCAGCTTATGAGTCGACTCATCAGTCATGAGTCGACTCATATGCAGTCATGAGTCGACTCATCGAGGTTTCCTGGACAGACTTGGTTTCTGTTTTGAAGGAATTTTAGTTGGGTTTGGTTTTGGTTATTTACCAGATTGCCACCACGTTGTAAACCCTATAAATAGGGACTGTTTAGGGCTCTAAATAGGAGGTTAGAGGCCAAGATGTAGATCTAAAGAGTTTTAGGTCTAAGTGAGATCCTAATCAAAAGGATTAGGGTTTAGATTGTGAGGTTCTATGAGATCTTTTAGATCAGAGAGTTTAATCAAGAGAGATTAGATTCTAGATTGAGATTTGGAGAGCTTGTTCTTCAATTCTAGAGTGAGATTGTGAGAGAGAGATTATAATCTTTTGTTTCTTCATAATCTAGAGAAAATATTTTCCTTCGCCAAACTGAATTGTTCTTGTGTTTTTGGTCGTCCTCTTCTCAACCCACCTTTTGGTAATTCCACGATCAAAGGGTGCTCGCACGGTAACTCGTATTAAGTTGGTATCAGAGCATCAGATCCGGTGAAGGGGCATCCTGTGTATGGTCCTTACTCGATCACAGTACAAGAAGCTTAGCGAGATCCTTTTCTTTGGAAGGAGTTCAGAGATTAAGGAAGAAGAAGATGACTGAAGTCAACAAAGATGGAGGGGCTCGAGAGTTTCCTCAGCTAAAGTTCTAACTTGAATGGGACTTCAAGTTTCTAAAGGGGGACCCATGATACGAGTGTATCATCTCTTCGAAAAAGCGATCCTCATGGGAGCTTGAGGATAGGTGATTCTCATGATATCTTAAGAATAAAGGTGTGAAGCGACACAGCGCAGCACAGGTGGAAGCATGGAACGAGACGGCGAGCAGCAGATTTGAAGAATCCAGATTTCAGCTCGTGAGTAGACTCATACATGTACATGAGTCGACTCATCAGGTTGAGTCGACTCATGCCTGTCATGAGTCGACTTACGAAACCCAACCGTTTTGTTAAAAGCTTCTGCTCAGTCGACTCATCAGCTTATGAGTCGACTCATCAGTCATGAGTCGACTCATCAGTCATGAGTCGACTCATATGCAGTCATGAGTCGACTCATCGAGGTTTCCTGAGCAGACTTGGTTTCTATTTTGAAGGAATTCTAGTTGGGTTTGGTTTTGGTTATTTACCAGATTACCACCATGTTGTAAACCCTATAAATAGGGACTGTTTAGGGCTCTAAACAGGAGGTTAGAGGCCAAGATGTAGATCTAAAGAGTTTTAGGTCTAAATGAGATCATAATCAAAAGGATTAGGGTTTAGATTGTGAGGTTCATGAGATCTTTTAGATCAGAGAGTTTAATCAAGAGAGATTAGATTCTAGATTGAGATTTGGAGAGCTTGTTCTTCAATTCTAGAGTGAGATTGTGAGAGAGAGATTGTAATCTTTTGTTTCTTCATAATCTAGAGAAGGTATTTTTCTTCGCCAAACTAGATTGTTCTTGTGTTTTGGTCGTCCTCTTCTCAACCCATCTTTTGGTAATTCCACGACCAAAGGGTGCTCGCACGACAACTCGTATCAATTGGTCAGCCCAAATGGTATGACGAGGAACTCAAAAGACCCATATCGAGTCAAAAATGTGGTCTTGGAAATATTCATCTCCCGAACCCGCAGCTGATGATAGCTAGAACGAAAATCAATCTTAGAGAAATATTGTGCTCCCTGTAGCTGGTCGAACAAGTCATCAATCCTCGGTAATAGGTACATGTTCCAAATAGTGACCTTGTTCAACTCATGAAAATTTATACATAAGCTACCGTCCTTCTTCTTCATGAAAAGGACCGGTGCTCCCCATGAAGAATGACTTCGACAAATAAAATCCTGAGATAACAGCTCATATAACTGAATCTGTAGCTCTCTCATCTAAATGGGTGTCATACGATAGGGTGCTCGGAATATCGGTACTATGCTCTGCTGCAACTTGATGCAGGACTCATCCTCTCTCACATGAGGTAACCTAGGTATGTCCTGAAAGACATCCTGATAAACTGAGACAACTCTAGTCTTGCACAAATCAGCACTCCGATCCCGTAGCATCACCTCCTCGACGTATGCCGGGAATGACTCCGTCTTCTATTTACCCTATGAGGTTGCTACTATCTATACAAACCCAACGAATGCTCACAACATGACTGTTTTAGCAAAACAATCAATACTGATATGATATGATGATAGCCAATTTATACGGAGAATAACGTCAAAATCCGACATCAGCAACACGATCTGATCTATGAGAAACTCGGACTCATCTAGACTGATGACGCAGCTCCTACAGATACTCTCTAATAGGGATACCTCCCCTAGAAGAGTAGAGATGGATAACGATATGTCTAAAAGATATGCTACAAGCTAAAGCCTATCCATGAAGACATAAAAGATAAAAGAATGTGAAATTCTTGAATAAAAGAAGGTCTGAGCTAGAAAGGAAATCACGAAGAAAGCTCCACTCACACCATGATTATGTGGTACAGATGCATAAACTCTGTCGGTGATGGAAAATATATGGGACCATCTGTCCCACAGGAATCTCCTAGATAACACAAATCTGACCTACTGGCCTCTTAATCCTTGGAATAACAGGTAGTGCCTTTATCTTCCGTTGCTGGTCTAAATCACGGCTCTGAGACTATCGACCCTAACCCCTGCCATGCTGGCTTACTACTGGTGGAAATGGATAAGCCTCTCACTCCTTGAGTGCTGCAAAATCTTATTGTAAACGGCATCATGAAGTCGATCAAATACTATGGAGCCTGCTGCGGCTCGGGCTTTATTTGCTTAGCTCTCCGGGTATAAGCTTTACCTCGACCGCGTCCTTATTCTAATATTTATAATACCAAGAGGAGATCTTATTTAACACAGTAAGTGAGATCCTAATCATAAATAACATAACATATACCAATAGAAAAAAAAATCGTATCACTTATCATTCATGCAATTACTTTTCAATCAAAGTAAGCTAGTTGTCACACAAAAAATTATAAATTTTTGAATATATGTATATAACGTCCTCACTTATTCTAGGAATTCCTAGCAGACTCTATACATGATTCCTAGGAAACTCTATCCTAGGTCCACGACTTGACACAAGAATGATCCTAGGATGTTAAAACTAGTGCTCTGATACCAACTGTGATGCTCCTGGGTTCACACAAGGTTACAGTCCAAGGTGAAATCAGAGATGTCAAACCTGCCATGCACCCACACTGTACATAAACACATTTCACCAATCACAGTAATATCCTCTAGTGGAACCAAATAGAAGTGCAGATACAAAATAGGCAAAATAAAGGGAATAAATATAATAGACATGATATAGAAGAGATATCTCATAAATAAAAAAATAAAGGGAATAAATATAATAGACATGATATAGAAGAGATATCTCATAAATAAAAAGAATCATATCTCAACTATAATACATAAATATAATAGACATGATATAGAAGAGATATCTCATAAATAAAAAGAATCATATCTCAACTATAATACATGTGATATCTGAATAATAAAAATGTCTTAACATGAATCAACTAAAAAAATTGTATTAAGCCTTTACAATATAAAAATAAAACTCTAATGTCTGGATAAAGCTCAAACTACAGTGGAGTCTCTACAAGTAAAAAAATACACGACGGCGACTATGCCAGAACTCCGTCACCATACGGCTCTCTGAAACTCCGAACTACCTGAAAAGTAATTTAAAAGAAAAAGAATAACAACAAGAGCGTCAGAGCGCTAAAGCAAGATCACCTTCATCCACCTCCAGGGAAAGGGCTACTAGATGTAGTAGAGGTTCTATCTATTAAGATAGTCTACCTATATTATTTTTCCTGTATCTAATGGTATTAATACTTAAAAATCTACAAGACGAAACGTAGTACGTCGAGCGAAATAATTCAAACAAGGAAACCATCATGTATATACCATATGTCTCAGACTGTAGATACCTAAATATCAATACCGAACTATGAAAAGAAACATCACTAGAAAATAAAACACCATAATGGACATCAACACATAATTTCATGTACTCACAAGAGTAAGGTATCTTGGTCATATATATATATATATATATATAGCAGTATGACATAAACACTTTTGGTATCCACTAAAACTCAGACTATCAAATAATCGTTTCATTTTAACTCTTTGCAAGAATTTGATTTTATCGCATTATCATGCAACACGGACTATCCTATAGGTATCCTACAACAATGTACATGGCTCATTAGTCTCATCACGATCTCAGTACGTAACATGAGTGTAGGACAACCTACCATATAGGTATCCTAGAAGACGGCTCACAAGCTTCATCACACCCTCATGCGGAACGGACTGCTAGACAAAGCATCCAAACCCGACTCAATGGCATGTACAAATACAATATCGATGCACTACTCCATATAGTACTAAGCTGAGCTTATCAACGATATCCATCATATGTATAAACTGTATAAATCTGGCATATCGATGCACTATCTCATATGGAACTGAGCTGAGCACATTAACGATATCCGACATATGTATAAACTGTATAAATCTGGCATATCGATGCACTATCTCATATAGTACTGAGCTAAGCTCATTAACGATATTCACCTCATGTATAAACTGTGTATATCTGATATGTCGACGTATTATTCCATATAGTACTGAGCTGTGCTCATCAGCGACATCTAACATGTGTATGAACGATATCTAATTTCGAAAATGATCAAATCAAAACTCATCATAATCCCCTTGGGATTCTCAAATGCGTAACACAACATATTCATGACTATATGTGTAACATCAAGCGGCTCAAAACTCAACGAACGCATCTCAAAATGACGCAACATAGCTCCACAAAACAAGCAGAAAAAATAGTCAGGACTTTTGTTAATAAAATGAGCATATCTTTCTCTAGAAAAACTATTTTTAGAAATGTTTTTTCTGTTTTGAAAACTAGATTCATACATCTTTCAATTGGCATAAGTTTGGTTCAGTTTGGGCTTCCTTTGTTATCCTAAATCTCTAGTTAAATATTATACATGTGCAATAGTTTTTTTGTAGGATATGTTGTAGGCTGTCTAAAAATCACAATAGATAGTTGATCTCCCATCAAACACCGATGATGGAAGTTACAATCTGACGACTTCCAGAAGGCTACAATTTGAGGACTTTCACGTAGAAGGTTACAATCTGACGACCTTCACAACAACTAATGAAAGCCCCAATTTAACAGCCTTCACAATCAACATCGGGAGTTATAATCTGACGACTCTCATATTTTCAAGAAGCCAAGACGAAGATTACAAGAGGACGATCTGTGCAAAGCTCTGGCAAAAGAGACTACAAATTGACGGTAAGAGGACGATCTGTGCAAAGCTCTGGCAAAAGAGACTACAAATTGACGGTCTCTTCATATTAGAATGCATATATCTCTCAAACCGTGAGGAATTTGGCGAAACGGAGGAAGCAAACCAAAGCCTTTGGCTTGGTTCGGATGGCCCCGTCTCGTCGAGATAGCCGATTTTCATATATAATTCGTCTAATTCCGACTTACGGTTTGAAAGTTATGACCTGTTCGTCGCAGCAAATTATGTTCTGAAGTCCGCCTGCAAGACCGGACTTCGTCAGAACATTAGACTTAGCCTGAAGCTCGCCAAGCCCGCCTAAGGTTCGCCTCTGCATTATAGAGTCAAAGCGCACAGGTTGAACCAGCGTTATAACCTCAAAACGCAGAGTTAATCTCTAAAACAGGCCCAACTCTGCGTCCAACAACAAAAAACGCACATTTCATCTATGCACAGTGCGACCTGTGCGTTTTCAGCCTAAAATATCCTAACTCTGCATCTCAGAGTTCATCACGCTGCGCGGCCTGTGCGTTCAGCCACCAAAATAGGCCCAACTCTGCGTTTTTAGTCTAAAAACGCAGAGTTCGGGCAGTTAAGGCCCAGAACGCCGTTTTTAGCGTTTGACTCGTTAAAGCACGCAATGAACAGTTCCAGGAACTGTTTCTCCCCCACAATTTGAGGGATTTTCGCCCCACTTAAGAGCGGATTAAGGGGGTAGTTACCACCCTTAATCCCCTATAAATACCAGAAACTCAATTGAGTTAAGGGATCGAATTTTTTCTGATCAGCAAAAGGAGATTCGGTCAAAAGGCTGGCATATTTTGGATCTGGGACTTGGCAGCACCAGAGGAGATCATCTTCAAGATCGGCAACAGGAGCATTCCCTTGGCTTATAACCGACTTTCGGTTCAAATCAACTCTTTTTCAAGAGTTTAAACTCGTTCAGAGTTATCAACTCGATCAGAGTTCAAAACTTGCTCTACAAGTTCTTTTAAAACTCGTTCAGAGTTATCAACTCGTTAAGAGTTATTTTCAAACTTGCTCTGCAAGTTCTT
The DNA here is from genome assembly GCF_001876935.1 of Asparagus officinalis. Taxonomy (NCBI): domain Eukaryota; kingdom Viridiplantae; phylum Streptophyta; class Magnoliopsida; order Asparagales; family Asparagaceae; genus Asparagus; species Asparagus officinalis. The sequence goes on along the minus strand of NC_033803.1, from coordinate 8,681,349 downwards.
TTAAAACTCGTTCAGAGTTATCAACTCGTTAAGAGTTATTTTCAAACTTGCCACGCAAGTTCTCCACAGCGTCAAATCGTGAGGAGAAGACATCGTTCCAGTGAATCAAGACGTTCGGATCGTCAACGAGAAGCAAACTCGACGCGAGCATTCGAGGGAGGCATCTCATCGCCACCGTGAAGAACCCAGAATTAAACAAAGGGGAGAGTCAAATTCATTCTCCTCTCTTTTGCAATCGGAATCCAAATTGTAATTGATTTTGAGAGGAATACAAGTCAATTTTTCTTTCATAGTCTTTTTACTGCAAATTTCCAACAAACAAAAGATGGCGACTCCGCTGGGGACTTGCTTCTCTGACGAAGAAGTGGTGGCACAATCCGACGTTCATCTCACTGGAACGACCGTGGAAACTCTGATTATCGAGTTTGATCAAGCCAAGTACGAGGAGGCCATCTCCTCCGGATCCCTTAGCCCCAAGGCTATGCGCAAGATCCACATAGTTTTCGAGGAGACTAAACCTCCAGTTGTAGCCAAATCATCTAAAGACTATCTCCCATGGGGGTTGCACTGTTCATACAGTCCCCTCTCTAAAGGAGAAGACTCGATTTCGGCACAACGCCAAAAAAGCCGATCCTCTAATCAACGCGAACTCCGCGTTTGTGAGCCTTAACATGAGCTCTGCAACCCTCAGGTGTGCGTTTCCCAGATAGAACACAGCTTTCAGAGGCGCGTTCTAACATCAAAACGCAGACCTCAAAACTGCGTTGATTTGGCTGAACGCAACTCTCAGGAGTGCGTTTCAGAACCCAAACGCAACTCTCAGGAGTGCGTTTCAACATTTAAACGCAGACATAAAACCTGCGTTGATCTGGTTGAACGCAACTCTCAAGAGTGCGTCCCAGAATCTGAACGCAACTCTCAAGAGTGCGTCCCAGAACCAAAACGCAACTCTCAGGAGTGCGTTTCACAAACTGAACGCAACTCTCAGGAGTGCGTTTCAGAATCCGAACGCAGATCGCAGGACTGCGTTTCACTAGCAAAACGCAGACTTTGGTCTTGCGTTAATCAAGCTAAACACGACCCTCGTGTTCCTTCTTTGGAACACGATGTGATTCGTCGTGTTCAAAATGATCAACATGGATTTAAAATTCATGTTTACCAAGAACCAGTCCCATCCTTTAACGGACAGGGGGTTCCATCTTTACCCTCACGCTGTGTGAGAGGTTCATCCCAAGTCTCTGACTTGCAGGTATTGCTGTCGATGTTCAACCAACTAACGAATGTCGTTTTGCTCAATAATCGACGACATCCTCATAGGAAAAGGACTTTAGAGGATGAATACCTTGGAGTCACTTCTAACATGGTTGGTAGAGGCAGATTATCAACCCCTAATTCTGACGAGTCAGAGACAGATCGTTCTCCAAGCGTCCGAGAAATCACTGACGAGTTTGAAGGAATCTACCAACGTACTCGGACTCGAACAGGAGCCATTCCTCCTATCAACTATCGGAATTTAGCCAGAGGAACTAATTCCAATGACGAACATTCAGCCATTACGGAGTCCCAATCATCAAGCTCTTTCATTGGGCATGAGAGCTTCGCCCACATAGCAGAACATTCTGAAGTCCTTTCAAAGAGACTTGATGAACAGGAGGCCATGCTCAAATCTCAACAGGAGGCCATCAATGAACTCATGGCCATATTGACTCAAATCGTCGCAGACAAGGCCAAATCTCAGGAGACAGATTGGCCACTTAGGCAAGAATCTTTCCAGAGAGGAAAAGCATCTTCATCCCGACCTCACACAAGTAAAGGGAAGGGAAAAGTGGTTGATGATGCGGTTTCTGGCCAAGAAGCCCACAGCATGGAATCTTCCTCTGATGAAGGAAGAGAGACTGAGAATGAGCAGAATCTTCAGTCTGCCAAAATGGAAGAATTGGAAGCCCGCCTCAAAGCCATTGCTAATAGAAGCAAGCTCCAAGATGAGGGAGTTATCAGACCCTATCATGCCGAATGGGATGCAGCCCCTTATCCTCCAAAGTTCGAAGTCCCGACGCTACAAACTTTTGACGGCACGGGATCACCGAACCAACATATTTATCATTTCAAGTCACAGACTGGAAATGTAATATCAAACGATGCCATACTGGCTCGATTGTTTATTGGCACCCTCAAGGGAATTACCTTTGAATGGTTCAGGAAACTGCCTGCGGGCTGTATCCAAAAGTGGGCGGATCTAGAGAGACTCTTCCTATCAAGATTCTTTGAAGAGGATACAGAAGTCTCTATTCATACCCTTCTCGCCACTAAGCAGAAGAAGAGGGAGTCCATCAAAGCCTTCGTCAAAAGGTTCCGAACCATGGCTCTCCGGTGTTGGTCAGGTATGACACAGTCTACTTTAGTAGAGACCTGTCGACACAACTTGCAGACCGACCTCCTAGCCCGAATCGGAGTTGCAGAATGTCGTTCTTGGAGACAACTAAGCTCTCAAGGCGAGCAGGCTTAAAAAATCATTGCCAGGATCAAAGCTGAAGAACAAAGTAGGCAGGATCAACCTGAGCAATCCTCACTCTTCCCAGTCAGAAGGGAAAGATACTACGGCCACTGAAGTCAATCCTCTTCAGTAGGATGGCGGGTCCAACAACTATCACGTTAACAGTCACATCTGATAGTCAAACTCATTATATAGTGGCCTATTAGGAGATACGACATGTCTGCTCCTTTTCCCCTGCACTTGTCCAAGACTGGGGGTTGGTTTATTTGTAGTTCATTGGATTATGAATAATAAATCGTCTGAGTTGTCCTCTGTCAACCACGAAGCCTACCAAAACTATCACGTTAATGATCACCTCTGATAGTCTGTTTTCCTCCAAATTCCCCCACCAATCCTCTTCAAGTAGGATGGCGGGTCCATTAAAACTATCACGTTAACAGTTACCTCTGATAGTCTATCAACTTGCCGATCCTCTTCAATAGGATGGTGGGTCCATTAAAACTATCACGTTAACAGTTACCTCTGATAGTCTATCAACTTGCCGATCCTCTTCAATAAGATGGCAGGTCCACAAAGCTATCACGTTAACAATTACCTCTGATAGCCAAACTTTTCAGATAATGGCCTACCAAGTGATGTGCTTCTATTCCGACTTCATGGATAGTACCCCACTAGGCGATGTGCCTTGTCTACCTTTTTTTATTCCCCTGCTAAGTCTTAATCAAGACTGGGGGTTGATTACTTGGAATCCACTGGATTAAGAGTAACGAATCTTTCACATCGTCGAGTTAACATTACACTTCTGACGATCATCATCCCCACAGAGTATGCATTCAGTTTGCATCACTCCCAATTCTTATCACGTTAACAATACACCTCTGACAAAACCTACTTATCAATCCTCGTCAATAGGATGATAAGTCCCCAAAGTTGCTCCAATCGCAACACAATTCTTGTCACGTTAATAATACACCTCTGACAAAACCTACTTATCAATCCTCGTCAATAGGATGATAAGTCCCCAAAGTTGCTCCAATCGCAACCCAAATTCTTGTCACGTTAACAATACACCTCTGACAAAACCCACTTATCAATTGTCACGTTAACAATACACCTCTGACAAATTCACTTATCAATCCTCGTCAATAGGATGATAAGTCCCCAAAGTTGCTCCAATCGCAACACAAATTTTGTCATGTTAACAATACACCTCTGACAAATTCACTTATCGACTCTCTTCAATGGAGCGATAGGTCCACAAACCCGTCAAGTTAACACCACACCTCTGACGACCAAATCAACTTATCGACTCTCTTCAATAGAGCGATAGGTCCATAAAATACTATTAGGTTAATATCACACCTCTAGCAGTCAAACCCCCCAATGAACTTGTTAATTCTTTTTCAACAAGAATAGCAAGTTTTCATTATAAAATCCCCAGTGGATTAAAGATTTTCTGGAATTATCCTAGTGATAGTGATGAAAATTCATGCTAAGTCAATACTACACCTCTGGTACTTCCAACTTTCTTTCGGTGTTTCAAGCCACACAGGAAGAAACGACACCAAAAATCCATACCTTCACGCATGGGGGACTTTATCTCGATCCCTAATTAGAGATAAGTCTGCATCTAACACATGCTGTCGGGTGGTTCGTTCCCGCGAAAATGACTAAGTCTACGTATTCAACATCATAGCACCAAAATCCATGCCTTGTACGCATGGGGGACTTTATCTCAATCCCTAATTAGAGATAATTCTACGCCTAACACGCGTTGCCGATTAATCTTTCGCCGTGAAAAAGACACCAGGATTCATGCCTGGGGGACTTTATCTCGATCCCTAATTAGAGATAAGTCTGCATCTAACACATGCTGCCGGGTGGTTCGTTCCCGCGAAAATGACCAAGTCTACGTATTCAACATCGTAGCACCAAAATCCATACCTTTCATGCCTGGGGGACTTTATCTTGATCCCTGATTAGAGATAAGTCTGCATCTAACACATGCTGCCGGGTAGCCTATTCCCGTAATAATAGCAAAGCTTACGTATTCAATATCGTAGCAGGTCGTTATTAATAACGCCAAAATCCATGCCTTACACGCATGGGGAATTTTATCCTGAATCCTAAGTAGGGATAAGTCAATGTCTAACACACGTTGCCGGTTAGTCTTTTCCCGTGAAAATGACAAAGTCTATGTATTCAAAATCATAGCATCAAGTCTAAGAGGATTCATTCTCTTAGCACAACGTTACATGTAGAACGGACTTAGACAATCCACATGCCAGCCCGACTCAAACGGTAGTCGGTAAAGGCTTATCAAATCCGTTGATGGCTGAGGGTTTGCCAAAAATCCTACGCACATTTGCAGGCCCATCATCTTAATGGATGTGAGTCGAGACTTAAAACAGATGCGCCAAAGACAAGTCTCAAAGACTTAGTCAAAAATGCACGGAAGCCACTCCCATGTCTTAAGTCAAAACGTTGAGGTCAGAACCGCGATGCAAAAACCGAACGCCGAGGTCACACCCGCATTCCAAATTCAACATGCAAGGGTGAAACCCGCATCTCAAGTTCGAAATGCAGGGTCCACCCCCACATTCCAGAAGCAGGATTATGGCGCATAACGTCACACAGGTCCTGCATGGAAGATCCCTTCAACCAAGCTGCCTTCGAAGCGAGTGCAGAGAACAACTCCTTTGTGACAAGGAATCAACAGCTCCAAGATCAGAGTTGAGATCCAAAGTATTCCGAAAATTCGTCCCAGTCAACCGCGAACTTTTGAAAACTTTGGAGGGGGTTCTGTAGGCTGTCTAAAAATCACAATAGATAGTTGATCCCCCATCAAACACCGATGATGGAAGTTACAATCTGACGACTTCCAGAATGCTACAATTTGAGGACTTTCACGTAGAAGGTTACAATCTGACGACCTTCACAACAACTAATGAAAGCCCCAATTCAACAGCCTTCACAATCAACATCGGGAGTTACAATCTGACGACTCTCATATTTTCAAGAAGCCAAGATGAAGATTACAATAGGACGGTCTGTGCAAAGCTCTGGCAAAAGAGACTACAAATTGACGGTCTCTTCATATTAGAATGTAGATATCTCTCAAACCGTGAGGAATTTGACGAAACGGAGGAAGCGAACCAAAGCCTTTGGCTTGGTTCGGATGGCCCCGTCTCATCGAGATAGCCGATTTTCATATATAATTCGTCTAATTCCGACTTACGGTTTGAAAGTTATGACCTGTTCGTCGTAGCAAATTATGTTCTGAAGTCCGCCTGCAAGACCGGACTTCGTCAGAACATTGGACTTAGCCTGAAGCTCGCCAAGCCCGCCTAAGGTTCGCCTCTGCATTACAGAGTCAAAGCGCACAGGTTGAACCAGTGTTATAACCTCAAAACGCAGAGTTAATCTCTAAAACAGGCCCAACTCTGCGTCCAACAACAAAAAACGCACAGTTCATCTATGCACAGTGCGACCTGTGCGTTTTCAGCCTAAAATATCCTAACTCTGCGTCTCAGAGTTCATCACGCTGCGCGGCCTGTGCGTTCAGCCACCAAAATAGGCCCAACTCTGCGTTTTTAGTCTAAAAACGCAGAGTTCGGGCCTTGAACGCTATTTTTCAGCGTTTGACTCGTTCAAAGCACGCAATGAACAGTTCCAGGAACTGTTTCTCCCCCACGATTTGAGGGATTTTCGCCCCACTTAAGAGCGGATTAAGGGGGTAGTTACCACCCTTAATCCCCTATAAATACCAGAAACTCAATTGAGTTAAGGGATCAAATTTTTTCTGATCAGCAAAGGGAGATTCGGTCAAAAGGCTGGCATATTTTGGATCTGGGACTTGGCAGCACCAGAGGAGATCATCTTCAAGATCGGCAACAGGAGCATTCCCTTGGCTTATAACCGACTTTCGGTTCAAATCAACTCTTTTTCAAGAGTTTAAACTCGTTCAGAGTTATCAACTCGATCAGAGTTCAAAACTTGCTCTACAAGTTCTTTTAAAACTCGTTCAGAGTTATCAACCCGTTAAGAGTTATTTTCAAACTTGCTCTGCAAGTTCTTTTAAAACTCGTTCAGAGTTATCAACTCGTTAAGAGTTATTTTCAAACTTGCCACGCAAGTTCTCCACAGCGTCAAATCGTGAGGAGAAGACATCATTCCAGTGAATCAAGACGTTCGGATCGTCAACGAGAAGCAAACTCGACGCGAGCATTCGAGGGAGTATATAATCTTTAACTGAGATTTTCAGATAGCAAATAAACTCCAAATTTAAGCAAACTAGTTCTAAATGAAAGTTATATATATATATATATATATATATATATATATATATATATATATATATATATATAACTTTCATTTAGAACTAGTTTGCTTAAATTTGGAGTTTATTTGCTATCTGAAAATCTCAGTTAAAGATTATACAAATGCTGTAGTTTTTTATGGAAAAAATATATATTTAGTACATCTCTTAAATTTCTCAAATATAAATGAAATTATGAATAACCCTAATGATCATTATTATGATATACTATCATAAATAGTAAGAAAATATTCCTAATTTAGCATTGGTTTAAGTTTTAACATTAAAATAAAATAAAATAATCTGATTTTTAACATCACAAGTTAAGATTTAAACATGAAAACACATATTAAACATCTAAACTAGTTATTTAACTATGTGCATGGGTTTGGATGACGATAATCTTGTCTCAAATGTCGTTCTAAGTCTTTGAAATAAACAACAAGCAATCCACAAGCACAAACAACACATTCTCCCTTGTCACACGTCAAAGATCTCACCCTCGTGTCGGTATTGTGCTTCACAAAGCTCTCAAAAATTTATAAGAAAAAGATCTAGGGTTTTTAAGGGGAGAGGGTGGGTGCTAGGGTTCATAGATATGATAAAAGAGAACAATTTTCATGAAAAACACAAGTATTTATAGAGGCAAACCCGAAACAAACATGTTTGATCCGAACCAGAAAACCTAGTCTGACTAGGAAAACAACCTTCGGTATTTTGGTCATAACTTTCACATCCGACCTCGGAATAATGTGATATAAGATTTGTTAGAAAGATCATGAAGAGACCACCTACAACTTTGGTTTTTTAAGTTTTTCCAGATTCTAACTGCTTCAGTGTATAAAATGCATATACTATTAACTGATAGTTTTTCCCAGATTCAGGCCTGTGCACGTGTGCATGATATCACTTATATATTCACATATATACATTGAATTAACCTCAAATCAATTCCTAGCAAACTCAAACATTAATAAATATCATTTTTCATAATGTAACACAATAAATATTATTTTTTTTTAATGTATCATATTTATTATTATTTATTATAAAATATTCAATTTTTTAGGGTTTTACAATTGACTCATTAGAAAGGATCTGAAATAACTCATAATCATGCATGAGGCTACTAATTTTGGACTCTTGACTTGAGGAGTTCATTCATGAGTGATACATAGTTTCTCCCAAATTTCGTATGCGATTGCACACGTGGAGACTCTATTATACTCATTTGGAGTGAGTCTACAAATCAAAGCGTTCATGGCTTTAACATTTAGATTAGCTAATTGCCGTTCTTTCTCGATCATATGGCTACTAGACATCTTAACATATTTCTTCTCTATTATCTCTAGGATGTCAAGATCAATACATCGTAAGTAAATTATTATCCTAGCTTTCCAATATGCAAAATTATTACCAGTGAACAATGGAGGTCTAGTGGTGGATTGACCTTCAAGCAGATGCACATTCATTGTAAAATCCATTTGGATCTTTTCTCTAAGGTGGTTAGACCTAATAAATATGTAGAGACCTAGCTCTGATACCAAATGAAATTACCATAGAGGGGGTGAATAGAATAATGTGATAATTGTTAGACCCTAGAGGGGGGGTGATTAGGGTCTTATGCTAATCTAATCCGATTAAATGCCAATTAAAATTAATTAATAAGTTATCCTAGCAAGTATGAAATACAACAATATATATGAGCTAGGATAAGCAATATGAATAACGAGATATATCCTAACAAAGAGATATAGACAATGTATGTGCAAGGATATATAAGCTCAAGGGTAAACAATCTAAACTAGAATATAATCAACAAGCAATATACAAAGGCGATATAAGAGTTCACTCCTCACACTCGGTTTTCTAGTTCACCGAAAACTTCACAACACACTCGGTTTTCTAGCTCACCGAAAACCTTACACCACTCACAATGTAACAAATATAAATTTGTTCTCTACAATAGATGAGAACACAATTAAGCACAACTCAATGTTACAATCTCTCACAACCCTAATATACTATGTATGCAAATACAATAAGCTCAAGTGGGTGTGTGTAACAATAAGATAATATAATCAAATCTAAACTCAATATAAAAAACTAGCTTTAAAGAATGATAATCAAATAACTAAGCAAATGTAAAGCTAGATAGAGTTTAGAAAACTTCTCCAATAGATGACAAGATGGAGAGATGGAGATTGAAGCCCAAACAAGAAGATGATCTCCTCCACTTGTAAAAACAATCTTCAAACCAAACAAACACTAAAATACACTTAAACCCTTGTTTAAAACTCTTTAAACTTGTTTAAAATATTTCTTAAGTGCCCTTAGAAGTATGAGGGCATGGGGTATATATAGGCTCATGAAACAAGCCCAAAAACCCAAGAAAACCAAGCAAAAAGACAAAAAAATGGATATATCAAAATCTGGGAATTATAGCCGTTAGCTACAGTAACCAACGTCCAGAGACATTTTCGGTCGACCGGTCCGGTCGACCGGATTACTGTAGCAGTGCGTAGCTGTTTTGTAAAATCAATTTAAAATAGTAAATGAACTCTAAAAATTATAAAATTTTGTGGGAATGTTCTAGACATATAGAATAACATGTCAGAGAAAGAATTTCTAAAAACGCTTTTCCCAGTTGAGAGAAATAAATGTTTGAACACAAAAATACAGTTTCTAAAAATCTGCTGATATACACGATTTTGTAAAATCAATTGGACACAATAAATCAACTCCAAAAATAGTAAAATTTTGAAGAAAGTTTATAAACATGTAGATAAACATGTAAAAGAAAGAATTTCTTGAATATCATTTCCCATTTATGAAAACTCATCTGTTTTGTATAACATGCACGAACATGCACGAACGAAAAACATGATTTTGTAAATTCCATTAAACATAACAAATCAATTCCAAACTTAATAAAACTTTGCGAAATGTTTATAAACATGAAAAAAACATGTTACAAAAATAAATTTTTAATTTTTATTTCTCAATTATGAAAACTCATTATTTTGTAAAAACATGCATGAATATGAATTTGTTAAGAACATGTTTTTGACAAAAAGAGTTTAAACGCATATTGAAACTTTATGAAATGTCTTCATAAACATTATAACACATGAATATAAAGTAAACATGGTCAATAAAACAATATCACAAAGTTTTCTCAAAATAGCTCATTTTGTGAGAAAATCCAATATTGTGTGTGTATATGATATTGAGCTTAGAGTATTAAACACACATAATATAAACCTATACTAAATATACCCAAGCTTGATGAAGGTCTTCAATGATCATGACTTGGTAAACTCACGGATGAAGCTTAAACTTGATCTTTAACTTTGAATTGCAAGGCTTCACTCCACTATTCCGCCAACCTCCATTGGATATGATCGTTGAAGCTCTATTCCATCCATCCTCCAACTAGTTGTTTGTCTATAATAAATAGAAATATTCCAACACTAGACAAACAACATTAGTGGTAAATTGTTTGTTAAACATCATCAAAACAAGAAGGCCAACAATCTCCCCCTTTTTGATGATGACAAACAATTTACAAAAAATGATATATGCATGAAAGGAAATAAATATACAAAGTATAATATATCATGCATATAAACAAGAAAGAATATACTCACAATATTTCTCCCCCTTTGACAACATCAAAAAGGGGACAAAAGAATTAAGAGAGCGAAAGCTCCCCCTATCAATAAGCATAGGTGAGTATAAAAAGAATATATATATAGGGATTGCTTCCCCTATCAAAAAGCCATATAGAAAATATGCAATGAAGATCATGGCAAACATATGTGAGCAAGCATAGATGGAAAATATGCTAAACACAACTCACATACATAAAGATAATGAGAACATATATAAGTATATCAAGATGAACATATTGTCTCATATCATAAAAGCCAATGTATAAAATAGATTTATGAAATCAAAAGAAGAGAAACATTAGAATCATGTAAAAAGTTTTCAAATGAAAACAAATCAACCAATTGAAATCATAAATCAAAGTTTAAATCATAAAACCAAATCATCATTGATTTTCAAAAATCAAGAGAGGCAACTCTATCTAGCTCTTGAGCTAGTATTAACCCATATGAACATTTTAGCATCCGGTAAACATGATTTGGGAATAAACACCCAATAAACCCGGAGGGTTATATAAGTACAAACCTCTCATCAAAACAAAACAAATAATCATGAAAACAAAAGATTTTATCAATTAAAAATTGTTTTCATATAAAAAGATTTCAAAGCATAATTTTCAAAACCAAGAAAGAGAAAGATAAAAACATTAAAATTCTTGGTTTAAGAATCAAATTTGTTTTGGTACCCAAGAATTTTTGGTACCAAAAGATTTAGGGACATGACCCCTATCTTTTAAGCTCAAAGCCCTAGGGTTATGAACCCTCTTGGGCACATATGGTGCACTAACATGGTCAAAACAATATTCATTCAAATGACCCTTCCGATTGCAATTTGTGCAATGAAAGAGATCCATTTGTTTTTGTGGACCATTAGCTCGTGCACGGGAATCATTTGCAAATAAAGATTTTCTTTTAAAATTATTTTGCAAATGAGAAACATTCTTAAACAATGGTCTATTTGGAACATATTGCAATTTAGAAGCTTTTTGTATATCAAAACAAAATTTAGCAAGATGTCCAAACCTACCACAAACATCACATTTAAAAACATGTGGTCTATTGGAAGCATTTGTCAAATGAGATTTTCTTTTCAAATCAAAGCAATATTTGGCCAAATGACCAAAACGACCACAATAATCACACTTGAACACACTAGCATGCTTATGATGAACTTTGTGAGAATGAGCATGTGAATGTGTAAGTGTACAAGATGAAGAAGCTATATGAGATGCACAAGGAACATTAGAATTCTTATGTTTGTGTGCATCATAACAAAACTTAGCTAAATGACCTTGACGGCCGCAAATAGAACACTTATAAGTTTTGCTATACATGTGTGCATAATGAGTGGATGATTTTGACTTAGTCTTGGCACACATGTCCATAAGCCTCTTATGATTATTAATGCATATTTTCAAAGTTGAATCTAAAGATGAAATACTATTTTTCATAAGATTCAAATCTTCATTTTTAGGCACATATGCATTTTTAGAAGTAGAACATAAATAGTCATTTATAAATGAAGCAGTGTTATTTTTTATGTTCTCTACTTCTAACATGGCATCAATCTTAGCATGAGATAAGCTAGAAATGGATGATGATAATTTCTCATTTTCCAATTTTAACATATCATTACTTTCTTTAAGAGCAACATTTTCTTTGGAAATGATATCAAAATTGGAAGCTAGCTTCTCATGATCGGATTTTAAACTAACATGCTTGCTTTGTAAATCAATAAAATCATTTTGCAACTTGTTAAAGGCATGTAATAATTTTTCACTAGCACAAGCAAGTTCATCACTAGATAAATCATTATCGGGTTCGAACTCGCAAACCTCACTAGGGCTATCGCCTAGTGCACGTGTGCATGACGCTCCACCAATATTACTTGAGGAAGAATCCGCCGGAATCCTTTGGATCTCCTCCAAGTATATTCTTGCAAGATAGGTATACAATCTATTATGGGCAAGAATATGCAATATACACAAAGTGATATATCCTATATGATGAAATATATATGAGTATATGAGCAAGGATATATAAACTCAAGGGTAAACAAAATGAACTAGATAGTGGATCATATAAATAATGAGCTATGTGTTGGACCCTAGAGGGGGGGTGATTAGGGTCTTATGCTAATCTAATCCGATTAAATGCCAATTAAAACTTATTAACAAGTTATCCTAGCAAGTATGAAATACAATAATATATGTGAGCTAGGATAAACAATATGAACAAGGGATATATCCTAGCAATGAGATATTACAAATGTATGAGCAAGGATATATGAACTAACACAAGGGTAAAATAAACAATCTACACAAGTGATAGGGTAATATGATGAGCAATACACAAAGGCGATATAAGATATGAAAACAAGAATAAGAACGCCAATGCAATCACAAACAAAACGATATGATTACGGAGTTCGGTCTAACCACTTGACCTACGTCTCCGCTCCTCACCTCGAGGAGATCTCCACTATCACAACCGGGTTTTCTACGTTCACCCGAACAACGTTTACACCTCACACTCGGTTTTCTAGCTAACCGAAAACTTTACAATCAACACACTATTGTAATCCCACTCTACACCCACTAAGTGTTGGACCTAGCCGTGTCTCCCTCAAGTGCTCGGTTACAACCTCTCCCTAGGCACGTCAACCGACGCCACTTCTCTTGGGACGATCCCCGACTCTCACCACACACTCCTCACTCGGTGTACAAGTGTATTACAAAGTGAATCTCACAATAAGCACAATTTAACAAATGATTGTTCTCTCTAACAAGGTGAGAACTCAATTAGGCTCAACTCAATGTCACACTATCCCATAACCTAATTATATAATGTATGCAAATACAATAAGCTCAATGGTTGTGTGTGTAACAATGAGATAATATACAATAAGCTCAAGTGGGTGTGTGTAACAATGAGATAATATAATCAAATCTAAACTCAATATAAAAACTAGCTTTAAAGAATGATAATCAAATAACTAAGCAAATGTAAAGCTAGATAGAGTTTAGAAAACTTCTCCAATAGATGACAAGATGGAGAGATGGAGATTGAAGCCCAAACAAGAAGATGATCTCCTCCACTTGTGAAAACAATCTTCAAACCAAACAAACACTAAAATACACTTAAACCCTTGTTTAAAACTCTTTAAACTTGTTTAAAACATTTCTTAAGTGCCCTTAGAAGTATGAGGGCATGGAGTATATATAGGCTCATGAAACAAGCCCAAAAACCCAAGAAAACCAAGCAAAAAGACAAAATAACGGATATATATAAATCTGGGAATTATAGCCGTTAGCTACAGTAACCAACGTCCAGAGACATTTCCGGTCGACCGGATTACTGTAGCAGTACGCAGCTGTTTTGTAAAATCAATTTAAAATAGTAAATGAACTCCAAAAATTATGAAATTTTGTGGGAATGTTCTAGACATGTAGAATAACATGGAAGAGAAAGAATTTCTGAAAATAATTTTCTCAGTTGAGATAAATAAATGTTTGAACACAAAAATACAGTTTCTGAAAATCTGCTGATATACACGATTTTGTAAAATCAATTGGACACAATAAATCAACTCCAAAAATAGTAAAATTTTGAAGAAAGTTTATAAACATGTAGATAAACATGTCAAAGAAAGAATTTCTTAAATATCATTTCTCATTTATGAAAACTCATCTGTTTTGTAAAACATGCACGAACATGCACGAACGAAAAACATGATTTTGTAAATTCCATTAAACATAACAAATAAATTCCAAACTTGATGAAACTTTGCGAAATGTTTATAAACATGAAAAAAAACATGTTACAAAAATAAATTTTTAATTTTTATTTCTCAATTATGAAAACTCATTATTTTGTAAAAACATGCATGAATATGAATTTGTTAAGAACATGTTTTTGACAAAAAGAGTTTAAACGCATATTGAAACTTTATGAAATGTCTTCATAAACATTATAACACATGAATATAAAGTAAACATGGTCAATAAAACAATATCATAAAGTTTTCTCAAAATAGCTCATTTTGTGAGAAAATCCAATATTGTGTGTGTATATGATATTGAGCTTAGAGTATTAAACACACATAATATAAACCTATACTAAATATACCCAAGCTTGATGAAGGTCTTCAATGATCATAACTTGGTAAACTCACGGATGAAGCTTGAACTTGATCTTTAACTTTGAATTGCAAGGTTTCACTCCACTATTCCGCCAACCACCATTGGATATGATCGTTGAAGCTCTATTCCATCCATCCTCCAACTAGTTGTTTGTCTATAATAAATAGAAATATACCAACACTAGACAAACAACATTAGTGGTAAATTGTTTGTTAAACATCATCAAAACAAAGAGGCCAACAATAATAAATGTATAATTAAAATTTGTCAATGCAATACACCAACCAAATTAAATGCAAAGGAAATAAATAGAGAAAAAGTTTGGAGAATAGTTAGCCAATAGCGACACGCGATATGTTCACGAGGTTCGGTTCTCCAACTTACGTCCCTGACCACCTCTCCCGATGGTAACTTTATTATCACACCTGGTTTGGAAGACGAAACTTCTTCACAACAATCTCCTCTTGAGATCTTACGATCCACACAAGTGATCTCCTCAAGATCAACCTCACCACACAATCACAATGGAAGAAGAAAAAACTCTCATAACAATCCTATGATATGGATCAAGTGAAGAAACAAGTGAAGCTCAAGGATTTTGGAGTGTGGATGTGAGAAAAGCGAAGGCTTAAACACAATTGAGGATTAAGAATTGAAAGTTTGAGCTTATGAACACTTAGAAACCAAACTTAAGATTTTTCTCTTGTTGAATTCATTACTGAAGTGAAAAGATTAGTGGGGTATATATAGGAACCCCAAACAATAGCCCAAATCCCAAACAAGTACCAAAATCCCAAAAATTTAGCTAGTACAAAAACTAGTCATTACAGTAGATCCGGTCGACCGATGAATCATGTCCGGTCTACCGACTATTTGACCATTGCAGACTCAACAATCCGGAACTGGTTCGGTCGACTGACAATGTTGTTCTAGTCGACCGACGCTCAGTCATCGGTCGATCGTGCAATGTAAATCGGTTGACCAAAGGTGACTATCTGCAGGGTCATGAAACAGCTTCTCTAGTCGGTCGACCAACGAGCAAAGCTCGATCGACCGAAAACATGTACATACAGGAATTTGATATTAGTTGAAAATCTGACTTTGTAAATTCAAAATAAAATATCAAATAAATTCTAAAAATTATGAAACTTTGAAAAATGTTTATAAACATGATTTTGAACGTGTTAGAAAAATAATTTTTGAAAAATCATTTGCCAATTGTAAAAACTACTCATTTTTAAAAAATAGTTAAAAATCATATTTTTATAAATATGTGTGTGTGAACCCAATGAGCTCAAATGTTATCAACTCAATAACATGTCTACATCAAGAACTAGAGAGAAAGAAAAAGATACAAATATCTCATATATATGAATACAATTCTTTGGTCTTGATATTTGCTCATATTTTAATGAAGCTTCTCTTTTGTATTGTGCTCTTGAAAGCTTTGCTTCACCATATTGCCTCCACCTCCATGGATATCATTGTTGTAACTCTTTATTCCATCCAATCCTCTAATATTTGGCACTATCTTGCTTGAAAAAATACGATGTACACAATATCACTCAATCAAGCAATTAGTACTAATAATGATATTTGTAAATCATCATCAAAATAAGAGAACTAATAAATCACACACAAACATAGAGATTTACGTGGTTCGGCAATTGCCTATGTCCACGGGAAGAGGATGGGGAGATTTCACTATATGGAGGAGAAACAACGGTTTACAATCTCTCAAACAATTCTCAAAATAACCCAACCAATGATCTCACACTCCCTCGCAATAATCTCCCTCTTAAAAGTGCTCAAAAGAACCAATTTTCTCTGATTATCTCTTCTCCTAAACCCTAGAAAGACGTGTTTTTATTTATAATAAAACACAATCCAAAACAAGCTAGGAATCAGAAAATGCGTCTACCACACCTGGGTGTTGGCACACACTACACCCCTGACAACGAATTGTAGCACACAGCTTATGTCACACCTGGGTATGGCACGCACTACACCCCTCACAACAAATTGTAACACACAGCTTTTGCCACACCTGGGTGTGGCACGCACTACACCTGTGACTGCTGAATTTTTAGGTTTTCCAACATTTTGAACAATTCAACGCCGTTTTCTACACTGGATACTGTCTACAAAGGGGAAAGGATGAAGCCAATTAGAGTTTATTGTTGATGCACACTGTCAACTTTTACTTTCTCTTCTTTGATATGTAATGTGGACTTTGACTCGAGTTTTTGTATAAAAAAAAATCTGTATGCATCCATTAGCACATCACGGGGAAACCAATAAAGATGATGTGGGTTTTGAGGAATCTCGAATTTAATTGCATTGTTCTATTCATCTTAGACCTTCAAATCATTAAATAGATGAACTAATTTGGATCCTCTCCATAGACATTCCCCATATCAAGGAAGTCCTTTATTGACTTTCTTGACGATGTGTGTATTTAAAAACAGAGGTTTCGCTAGATTTCTTCACTGTAATTAAAGCATTGAAGAAACATGAAATATCCCAACAAAACACACTTCTTACCTCTTCTCCAGCTTTGAACGAGCTGATCCTACCCCATAAGTTGAGACTAGAGAATGGATATGAATGAAAAAGACAAGGAAGAAAAATAGAAGAGTGATGAGATATGATTCATATATATATGAGAGTGGGTGTTGAAAGTGAAAAAAAAAATATGAAGAGAGAATAGTTTTATAATGAGTTTAAAACTCTGAAATGTAAAATGTTAGCGTTTGAAAAATAATGAGTTTAAAACTCTGAAATGTAAAATGTTAGCGTTTGAAAAAGGAGTGAGAGTGCGTGGGTTCTTTTATATATAAATTTCAGTCTTCAACTTTTGTGCTAACACCTCACACGTTGTTTTGATGTCATGCATACATTCTTCCATTTTCAAGAAACAAAACGTCTTAAGCTTCGCTTCACTTTCCAAATTTGGTTGGCAAACTCATCCTCTATGTTTTCATTAACTTAACGCTGTTAATTTTGTTATTATTTGGGTTTTTTGGATGTAGCAACTCCCAAATAATTTCATACTAATTAAATGTCTCTCCCTGTCTTTTTCACCCTCAAGGCTTAGTTTGTGTTTTATTAACATCTAAAATATTGATTTTACTCCTAATGTCAAACAATTATCATCAAGTTTCAATACTTGTGTCCTTTTCTCTCCTCTACTATGTATCTCCCCTTCTCATTTATCTTACTGATGAATTTAAGCTAGATCAGACCATAAATGCCTTGAAACTTAAATAACTTAGGACGTAGAGAACAAAGACAAATTGATATTAATTTTCCAGATTAATTTGAATTTAAATGAGATTAATATTTAAACATAAAACGTGTCAGGAACTTATATCTGAAAAGTCTTTATTTTGTGAAAAGTAATAATCTGCATTATGTAAGAAAAATTTTAATATTTTCTTTCTTGAATGGATAAATTTTGGCGTCCACACATAAAAGAATGGTTTTATCTTTAGAGGATGAGTATGGATCTATTTCATGTCATTTTCATCTAGGCCAACTACCTTGTTATAAGGTTACTAAATGTGCATCAAATGGATATCAACCGTCAGATTGTAGAGAATAAGAGAGGAAACACATGGTGGTGATATATGGCACTAAATGTGCATCAAATGGATATCAATCGTCAGATTATTAGATATTAGGATTTATGCACGCATCCAACTGTTAACATCCGTGTGGTGCACATTAAACGTCCTATGGATCATCTTTACTGGACACTTTCTCCTCTATATCTTGATGTGAGGCTAGTTGAATACTTACAAAGCAGTTCCCAGATCCTCACATGAGAACATAATGCTCTACTATGAGGCCCACAACTCATAAGTCACTAAAAAGCATCACCTAACGCTCATATGAGCTGATATGTATTTTTTTTCATTTGCCTATATCCCTGCAATATTTATCATGTGCTAAATACTGTTGTGCACGGCGGAAGCTTTTCTTGTGCAATCACGAACAATAACTCGAACTAAGTCACAACTAATATGCAAACACAACCACAGCAAGAACAAACAATTTACGTGGTTCGGCAAGTTGCCTACGTCCACGGGCAAGGGGGAGGGAGTTCTTACTATTAGAAATCAGAGAATACAAGTAGAGTTACAAATCTCTCAGATCAAACCCTAAAACAAAGCTCTTGATCTCTTACAACTCTCCCACAATTGGATGTAACAATCCTCTCTCAAAGACTGCTCAAATCCGTCCTTACTTAACCCTAACAAATCAGGTTTAGGGTTATATATAACTCAGAAACGAATCAGGTCAAAAACCGAAGCCCAGCACGGTCGCCCGCGGCGGTCGACCGAATCACAAACCCGAGAGCTAAATCCTTTACAGTCATTCGCGGTCGACCACCATCAACTCCGAATCTCAATAAGTCTGCGTGCACGTTTGCAGTCGACCGCGGCGGTCGACCACCAGTTTGTCTGACTTCTGTCTGGCTGATTCTCTGCTTTTTCCTGTAATTCTTCAATTCTCCACCTCGGCGAATGTTTCCACCAAAACTGAGCCGACACCAAATCATCCAATAGTCCCTCAACAAGTCAGGGAACCAATCTAGAGCTGAAACATAATCTCCCCCTATCTGAATCAACTGATCAAACCGGCTGCATCTGAAAGACTGCCTACGTATCCTCTTGCCCAAGGAATCAAGCCGAACGTAGTTCACCCAAATGGCCTCCAAAGGCCTCAGCACTGAAGGATGTTCAAAAGCTTCAAACAATAACCAAATTTCACTCCTGAAATAACTTTGGTCAACATATCTGTAGGGTTGTCATTTGTGTGGACCTTCTCCAGTATGACGTCTCCACCATCCAAAATGTCCCGTATAAAGTAGAATCTGACGTCGATGTGCTTCGTGCGCGCATGATAGATTTGGTTTTTCGCCAAATAGATAGCCGACATGCTATCAGAATATACCCGAATGGTCTCCTGAGCGATCCCCAAGTCCTCCAATAAACCACGTAATCATAAAGCCTCCTTAATAGCTTCAGTTACTGCCATATACTCTGCCTCCGTAGTAGAGAGAGCCACTGTGGACTGAAGCGTGCATCGCCAACATACAGGTGCACCTGCCAATGTAAAAGCATAACCTGAAGTAAATCGGCGCTTGTCAAGATCTCTAGCATAATCTGAATCCATATATCCAATACAATCCTGCCCATTCTTTTCATCCTTCTGGAATACTAAACCAACATCCACGGTGCCTCGAACATACCGTAGAATCAACTTCACGGCCTCCCAATAACCCTTCCCGGGGTCGTGCATATATCTAGATACCATGCTCACAACCTGTGACAAATCTAACCTCGTACACACCATCGCATACATCAAGCTACCTACTGCACTGACATATGGGACCTTCGACATATAATCTCTGTCCTCAACTGAAACAGGTGACATCAACGCTGAAAGCTTGAAGTGGGGAGCCAATGGTGTGCTAACTGCTTTTGCATTATCGTCAAAGCTGAATTTCTTCAACATCTTCTGCAAGTAGCTCTTCTGTGTAAGTTTCAAGCTCCCTTTCACCCTGTCTCTCTCGATCTCCATACCCAATATCTTCTTTTCCTCTCCAAGATCCTTCATCTCAAACTCGGATGATAGCTCCTCTTTTAGCTTTCGAATAGCCGAAGAATTCCTGGAAGCAATAAGCATATCGTCAACATATAAAAGCAAATATATGTGCTCACCATCATGTAGCTTGTGCATATAAACACATGGGTCATATGGGCTCCTCGTGTACCCTCGGCCAATCATAAAGCCGTCGAATCTCTTATACCACTGTCTTGGTGACTGCTTCAAACCATAAAGAGACTTCTTCAGCTTACAAACCAAATCTTTTTTTCCTGTAGCTTTGAAACCCTGGGGTTGTGTCATGTAGATCTCCTTATCTAAATCACCGTGTAGAAAGGCTGTCTTCACATCCATATGGACCAAATCCAAATCCAACTGTGCCACCAACGCCAATAAAATCCGTAGAATGCTTCACAACGGGTGAAAATACCTCGTTATAATCAATGCGCTCAAGCTGTACATATCCCTTGGCAACCAATCTGGCTTTGAATCTTATGTCCCCAATAGAAGATCCCTCCTTCTTCACATATACTCACTTATAACCAATAGCTTTCTTACCCTTAGGTAGATGTGCAAGTGTCCAAGTGTCGTTCTTCTGAAGAGACCGCATCTCCTCCTCCATAGCTTCCCTCCGCCTAATCGAATCGGGACTAGACTCTGCCTCCCTGAATGTGGCTGGAACCATATCATCAACGACCTCCACTGATAATGCATGTGCGACCATGACATCATTATACCTAGATGGCCGACGAATCTCTCTCCTCGGTCTATCTGCTACAATGAACCTCTGAACATGACCCTGTTCCTGAGTCCCATAGTCCACTGTATCCTCTATCTGCCCGGCTGTCATCTCATCTCCTCCTAATGTCACCTCTGTAGGAGCCTCAATGGATACAGTGTTCTCTGGAGTGGGTGGAGTCATATCATCCTCCACCTACTATGATATCTCTCCTGTCTGGTCTCCCTCTACCTGTTGAGGGGCTCGAGGCCTCATCATGTACGCCTCGTCAAATGTGACATCTCTGCTAATAACTATCTTCTTGTCCTGTGGATCCCATAACTTGAAGCCTTTGACTCCATCTCTAAATCTCACAAAGACTGCTTTCCTCGCTCTCGGATTTAATTTACCATCACTGACATGATAATAAGCTGGACACCCGAATATCCGAAGCGACTCATAGTCACTAGCCACCGAACCAAACCAACGCTCCAAAGGAGTCTTCCCGTCTATCGCAGTGCACGGCAACCTGTTCACGAGATGGCTCGCATAAACTAACGCCTCGGCCCAAAAAGATCTAGGCAATTCACTCTGCGTCATCATACACCGCACCTTCTCTAGCAAGGTACGGTTCAATCTCTCAGCCACCCCGTTCTGTTGCGATGTCTCTCAAACTATAAAGTGTCTTCTAATGCCGTGATCCCGACAAAACTGTAGAAACAGATCATTCTTGTACTCTTTACCGTTATCTGAACGTAGAGTCTTCACCTTTCTACCTGTCGGCAGCTCCACTTTCTTCTTCCACTCCACAAAAATATCCAGGACCTGATGTTTATGTTTCATAGGGTATACCCAATTCCTCCTGGAATAGTCATCAATAAAAGTGATAAAATAGTTAGCCCCACCAAGATATGTGTTCTTGGAAGGACCCCAAACATCTGTGTGAATGTAATCCAATGTACCTCGGGTGTTATGAACAGCGGTGCCAAACTTCACTCTAGTCTTCTTCCCAAGCACACAGTGCTCACACAGCTCCATCTTGCAGGTCTTAGCACCTTTTAATAGCCTCTATTTTGCCAATGACTGTAGGGACTTATCACTTGTGTGTCCAAGTCTCATGTGCCATAAGGTGGTAGTGTCCTCCTCTATAGTGATAGAAGCTGCCAGACCCCCTGTAACTGTCTTGCCCTTCAAGTAGTATAGGTTATTTTCCCTGACTCCTCGCATCACCACCATAGAACCCTTCGTGACCTTCACTGTAGCATCCTCTAAGATCACTCGATATCATGCTGCCTCCAAAGTCCCAAGAGAAATGATGTTCTTCGTCAACTACGGCACGAACCTCACTTTCTTCAATTCCCTCACTATACCATCATGCATCCTAATCCGGACTGAACCAATACCACCAATAGGGCATACGTGGTCATTACCCATAAGCACGACATCCCCTCTTTCTAGCTCCTTAAAGCTAGAAAATCACTCCCTCTTAGGGCAGATGTGATATATAGCTCCCGAATCCATCATCCACTCCGTGGAATCCGCATAGCACTCCCTCTTAGGGCAGATGTGATATATAGCTCCCGAATCCATCATCCACTCCGTGGAATCCGCATAGAAAACCGACGGTAAAGCAGGGCATGAATAGCCTGAAAAATCTGAATTTGAATGCTCACCAATAGCTTTTGCAATATTCACCTCTGAAGCGTGTGCAGTTTTCCCCTTATTCTTCCCAGCTTTTTTTTCACTTTGGGCAGTCAATCTTCCAATGTCCTTCTTCTTTACAATACCAATATTGATTCCTACCAACACTCTTATAGGCACTCCTATTCCTTGATTTTGAGCGGTTGAACTGGCGACGGTTTGGATCTCGGCCTCGAACTGCTAACGCATCTCCCGATGCCTTCTCGGAGGGTTCACCATCACTCTTCCTCAACTCATAGTTCACCAAAGCTGAGGTCACCTCCTTGTAGCTGACTGTAGTTCTTCTATTGATCATAGTGAGAACGAATGTACCATAATCATCTTCGGGCAACGAACACAGAAGTAGCATCGCCTTGTCTTCATCCTCAACTATAATGTCCACATTGGCCATATCTGAAAGTAGCTTAGTGAAGTTGTTGACATGCTCCTGATGGAAACTCCCCTCTTCATCTTGAACTGGTAAAATATCTTCTTCAAGTGAAGCCGATTCTCAATGCTCTTCATAAGATATTTCTCATTGAGTGTTTCCCACATCTTCTTCGTCGACGTCTCGTTCATGACATCGTAAATAAGATCCAGCGTCAAGCATGACCTAATAACACCACAAACTCTACTGTTCATCTTCCTCCAAACATTATCCTTCATCTCTGCGGGTTTCTCTTTTAACTCAAGATTCTCCTCCAAATTCTGTGCATCCAATGCATCCATCACCTGACACCTCCACAATCCAAAATTGATCTTGTCATCGAACTTAGGAACATCAATCTTCGTGTTATTGATGCTCAGACTCTGTATCGCCTTTGTTAGAGACGAACATGATGTGCTTGCATCTCCCATGTTGTCGATCTAGCTCTGATACCAATTGTTGTGTGCGACGGAAGCTTTTCTTGTGCAATCACGAACAATAACTCGAACTAAGTCACAACTAATATGCAAACACAACCACAGCAAGAACAAACAATTTACGTGGTTCGGCAAGTTGCCTACGTCCACGGGGCAAGGGGGAGGGATTTCTTACTATTAGAAATCAGAGAATACAAGTAGAGTTACAAATCTCTCAGATCAAACCCTAAAACAAAGCTCTTGATCTCTCACAACTCTCCCACAATTGGATGCAACAATCCTCTCTCAAAGACTGCTCAAATTCGTCCTTACTTAACCCTAACAAATCAGGTTTAGGGTTATATATAACTCATAAACGAATCGGGTCAAAAACCGAAGCCCAGCCCAGAAATCATCGACGGTCGACTGCGGCGGTCGACCGCGTAGGTCTCGCGGTCGACCGCGGCGGTCGACCGAATCACAAACCCGAGAGCTAAATCACAAACGCGAGAGCTAAATCCTTTACAGTCATTCGTGGTCGACCGCGGCGGTCGACCGCCATCAACTCCGAATCCCAGTAAGTCTGCGTGCACGTTTGCGGTCGATCGCGGCGATCAACCGCCAGTCTGTCTGATTTCTGTCTGGCTGATTCTCTGCTTTTTCCTGTAATTCTTCAAATACAGTATCAAGCAAAAGCACATGTGATGTAATTAAGGGTTCAAAAAAAATCTGTAACTATGGATATATGAGTATCACCAAACACGTATACTTGGTAGAATATGAATACAGATATATAAATCTGAAGCATCTAAATATACATCATTCATGCAATATAATTGTAATTATTTTTACTATTAGATTAATGGATATGAGGTTAGTTTTAATAATTCAAAGATCTAATCTACGAGGATTTTTTTAGATCTGTAATAACACATAGTGATGGACTCTCTTATATCATATGACCCATATAATTTTCAACCTTGTACTCAATTCTAACATTTGTTTGGTCTCCATATATATTTTCTCTTATTTGTCCTGCGTCCAGAGGAAGAGCTAGTAGAAATTTACCCTAGCTAGGTGGGCGAAGATAGACAGGTGCTCTATTACGTATTTCATTAATAAAAATTACTTTATGACAAATTTAGATTTGTGTGCCTTTTCTTTCGAAGATGCTCGTCTTAATTTTTTTTTACAGAAGTTACAACAATCGTCAAATTCATATCACTAACGTATACAAAATTAATAATCTGTGTTTCATTCTCATAAACTTCAGAAGATACATCAAAATATGTCGATCTAAAGCATAATATTTCAGATATCTATAAAGAAAGTTAATCCACATATGAAATTTATCTACTTTAGGCCATATGAAAATACAAGTATATAGAGATGAAGGGGGCCATGAAGGAAAAAAATCAGGCCCATCATCATTATCATTATTCGTGGCCCCACAAACAGCAAATTGCTATCCACATGCTGCCAAATGTGCCATTCTGCTGATGCCACCTGGACTTTTGAGTCCCTTGCAAGTGTTGCTAACTGTTTGCTGCTCATAATGAGAGAGAGAGAGAGAGAGAGAGAGAGAGAGATCCTATCCATAGAATGTGGGAGGAGGAAGTGGACTTTTATTACATGCCTACAGAAAAAACTGCCAGGTATGGCAAGAAAACATGTTGTTTGAACAGCAGCAGTCAAATGTAGTAAACAGTTTAACAAAATCCTGCAGTAATTTTTGGCAAAAGTAAAAAAAAAAAAAAATCATCCAATTCTTTCAAAGAGCTTGGTTCCATGAACAGCAATCAATAGGCAGAGACGTCAGTTGAATTGTAACAAAATTGTCATTATTTCATTTATTTACAAATCATATTTAATTATATCACTTTTTTTTTTAATTTCTACCCTCTTAATAATTTTTCTTCTCTGCTCGGAAGAAAAAGGCAGAAAAAGACAGAGACAGTAAACGACTCTCAAACTTTTTAATAATCCTTTTTTCTCTCATCCTTTGGATTCCTCTCTTCCCACTTTAAAAAAACAAAAAAGGAAAAATTAAAAAAAAAACCCTAATTCAGTAAAAATCTCAGCCCCAAAAGCTCAAAGCTCTCATCTCTTTCTCAGCTTTCTCTCTCTCTCTCGAGCTCCAATGGATCCCAAAGACGCCAACAACAACAGCAACAAGGCCTCGACCTCGTCGGAGCTCCAAATAGTCCCCGCGTCCGACGACCCTCACCGCAAACCCCTAGCCCCGAAGCGGACCTCGAACAAAGATCGCCACACGAAGGTCGACGGCCGAGGCCGGAGGAATCCGGCAATGCCTGCACCTCTGCGACCGCTCGAATCATCCTTTCAATTAACGCGCGAAACTAAGGCACAAATCCGGACGCCGAGACGAATTTCCAGGTGGCTCCTCACCAACGCGGAGCCCGCCAATCGTCGCAGCACCGGGTCGGGCACGATACCGCACTCGGCGGCTAGTCGTCCGTGCCCGGCCCGTACGCCGCGGCGGCAGAAGGGGGCGGGGCCACCACCACTGGCTGTGTCGGTTCGGTCGGGGCGAGGCTCGTCGAATCTAGGGTTATCAGCACGGCTGGAGGATGGGGGGGAGGCTGGGGGGATGAGCTTCACCTCGATGCTCGGGGCAGCACGGGCAGATGCCGGGATGCAGCTTTGGTCTCGCAGGAAGGGCCATCGGGTTTTGAGCCGGCAGGCACTGAAATCAGTTCTATCAGACAGATTTGGCACGGGAGGGTTGGGGAACGCAAATTGCAGCATCCCAGCCAGCAGCAGAATCAGCAGCAGCAGCAGCAGCAGCAAGACCAGGGATCGATGGGGAAGGAGGACTCGCAAGATTCGAGTCAATGATTTGGTGCTTGAATTTGAGATTGTTAGTAGGAAAATTAGAAATCTTTTTTTTTTGGTGTAGATTTGTGGAGAACGGGAGGAATGGTGGATCTGGATGTTGGATCTGGATGTTGAGGTTCTTCTTCTATCTGATGAAATTCTCGGTAAGGCAGTAACTTTTAGCTCAGGGTTAAGTGTGCATAGACCCTTTGTAGTGTCTCGTAGTGCTACTTGTTATCCCCCTTCTTAAATTGGTTATAGTTGTGATTATATGATTTTTGCAGGTGTAGATGGAAGGATAGAGATAATTGGATGGGGGACTATATAGCGTTTTATTCCTTTTCAGGTGTGTAGATATTGTAAGAGTTAAATTTTGTGCAATTTCTAGTTAAATTTTGTTGGCATTGTGATTGGCTTGTTTTCTGAACATTGAAGCTTGTCATTTTCATTTATTTATAATGGTTTGAGTGCTTAATTTTGTCGAATGTTGCCTTTTTTACCGAGGGTTTGCAAAGAAAAGGATATATTTATCTGTGATGCTTTAAGTTCTATGGTTTTACTCAATGTTTTTAGTAGTTTTTAATTATATCGCAGCTAGTAATATGTTCATTGTGTTACGTTGATTAGTTATATTGCTTCTTTTGCTGTGTAACCGAATCAGTATAGATTTTTGAAGGTTTATTCATTTTCTAAACCTGCACTGTGTGATTAACTATTTGAGTTTCTAGCAACTTGGGACGTTTGTTACTCCTTGTAGGCTATAGGTTCATACAACTGCATGTCTACATGTTCTGTTTTTATTTTGTTTGACATAGAAAGGATTTTGATATTATAATTCCATCTGCTTGCAACTTTGCATTAGATTGTTAGAGTGATTTATATCTTAATATTTATAGCAAAATAGTCGTTAACTCGTTTTATTATATCATTGCACCTAGTTGTATTTGGGGTTGTGACCCTAAGTGTTTTCTCTATGATTTGTATAGTTCCGCTGAAATGGACAATGGATTCACATCCAAAACAAGTGTGTAAAGTGTTTGTTTTAACCTGTTGCAAGTGATATTGGTCTGCTGTTTCTCTCAATCACTAGCAATTAAATTAAAGCATGATGATAAAATAGACACACTTAGAAATATTGAAGCATTCCTTCAACTTTGGAATGATCGAAACACATCACCGTAGCTTGACCGACTTTTCTGTACACCATGAAGAAAGTCGTGAGGACAAACCAGTAATGCAGCAGAATTCAAATAACCCAAACGTCAACTTTTTTAGGCTTATAGCCCCGGGTCTTAGATCTTTAAAATTCTCATTGGATCAGTTACATAATGATAAAACTGTATGAAAATATTAAAGATTAATTTGACACGAGTGTACTTTTGATCTGAAAGAAATTCAGACGTGCAGCAAAACATTTGAGACAGCCAGTAGCTTTTGTGCATCAGATCAAAAACTAAAAAAGAATGTATTCTTTGAAGGATGGATCAAATTTGGTTTATACTTGGTTTCAGTGTTATTTAGAGACACTTGCATGTCATTGAGCTCAAAAGTCAACACTTAGTTTTGATCGTGTTCTGACCGTACACCAAGCTGTATTGCCTTTCTTAATTTCGTACGGATTATAACATCGTCATGAACCTCAATTCTTGATCTATTCCACTTTGAAGCTAAGATTCAAGAGGATTCTAGTTGCACATCTTAGTTGGCGTCATCCTCTTGTTGGGAAAAATGAGAAATTTGATGGGTTGTTCTCCTTTCTCTTAAATTAAATTGGATTAATGAAACAAAAAATAATCAAATGATCAAATGAAACTCTTAGCATACACTAGTATTTTTAACGTGAAAACCGCCTCAATTGAAAGTGAAAACAATATGACCTAGTCGAGAAAAATCCCCACTATCAAGATAATGGGTACACAATAAATAAATAAGAAAACAAGAGACTTCTATACACCTGAGAGAGTGATAAAACGCTCAACTCATTTTTCTCATTTTGCACGGGAACTATTTATAGATGCATTTATAGATGCAGCTCTCCACCTACCTTCACATATTTTATAGATGCAGCTTATAGATGCATTTATAGATGCAGCTTTATAAATGCGTTTATAAATGCGTTTATCAAATAATCAAATGCATTTATAGATGCAGCTTCCATGAATTATACAGGAACCCGTAAAAATGGAGATCTACACATAGGATGACTACTAGCTCAGAATTTTTGATTTGTCACCTCTCCGCCTACCTTCACATATTTTCATTGCAATCACATGGGTTTTGACGACTTTGCAAATGTGTATAGTCACATCTCCATAGATAAGAGGGACTTACTACAACACTCTCCCTCTCGACTATTTAGAGTTCGTCTTTGCTAGTTTCAAATGGAGGTTAAAGTTATCCCTCAGAATAGCCTTCATCGTCCTATTGGCGAGATTAATGCGTGTGGTCACATCTTCATAATAGGGGTGACCTTCGACAATTCTCCCCCTCCCGGCTATTTGGAGAGGTCCATATTTGCCAGCTTTAAACATAGATGAAACTTATCCCTAAAAATAGCCTACGTCATCATATCGATAGGATTCTCTCCTAGAGGTGGAGAATTATTGTGGATCGCTCCTATTTATAGAGATGTGACCACACATTTGCGAAGTTGGTAGATTCGTGATTTTGCAATGAAAAAATGTGAGTGCAGCAAGAGAATGTGATAAATCAAGATTTGTGGGCTCGTAATCACATTTTGTGGGTAGCTCACCATTTTATGGGGACCTTTCTAATTTATATTGAAGTTGCATCTATAAATAACCTTTCATCCCATTGTTTGAATGTAGTAGCAAGACTCAAACTATGGAGAGTTTTGAGTATTAGGGAGAGAAAAGAAAGTGCTTATCACCTCTTTTGTGTTCCTTCTCATGTATCGAAGTCCTCTTTTCGTTCCTACTTATTTTGACTATGTTACACTGGTGCTGGTATGAGACGACAAACATGTAAAGGGTAGGATACAATGAGGGAGATAGCTATATATACATATTGAAGTTAATAATTTTACTTCGGATTGATTTTGTTTTTTCAATGACATGTTATGAAAACTAACATTCTTATAATATTTTTATATCTCATTTATTAAGTAGATTATAAATTGGAAAAGTGCTCATTTATTAACTACATGTTTGAATGATCCTTTAAAACCATACTTCTAAACTGGGTATGGACTGAGATGAATCCATATGCGTCCATCAAGTTGCAGGAAGTGGACGTGACGCATAAGATGCATGTCTAAGTAGTGTATGACGAGTGTTTTAAATTAAGACGTGTTATATAATTGGGTGCGCACCTGAATAAATGTATACATATTCAAGGATTGCCCAAGGAGTATCGGAATCAGACAAGTGTCGGACATGGGTACGGGAGTCTGGACAAAGTGTCGGGTTGTTAGTGTACCTCTAGCAAGTGCTTCAAACTCTGTGTAC
Source organism: Asparagus officinalis (assembly GCF_001876935.1). Lineage (NCBI taxonomy): Eukaryota > Viridiplantae > Streptophyta > Magnoliopsida > Asparagales > Asparagaceae > Asparagus > Asparagus officinalis. The sequence continues at coordinate 8,651,565 of NC_033803.1, read as the reverse complement.
ACATTATTTTGATAGTAGAGATTTTATGCACTATGTTCACTGAAGAGCTTTCCACATTAAACAAGTTTCTACTGTTTTTTGGCACTTTGGTTTTGAGAAATAAGCTTGTGAATCCGTAACATACCAGTTTTTCGTACACCATTTGAATGAACATCAAAATTTTAAAGAATTCTGACTAATAGAGAACGATAATTTTTCAGCCGGCAATGGTACTGTGGAATATTATGCATGCTAAACAGATAAGTGATGACTGATAAGCTTGAAAATGTTTCTAAATACACATTGTTGGGAAACCACCTATGGGCTTGAGCATAGTTTTAGTGATTTGTGAGCTTTGAATGCTTTTTTCTTTTGTCTGGGTTGTGATTGGGGATGGAAATTGATTGAATAATTAGCAAATAGTTTGTTAATTGTTAGTCTAATCAGTTGTGTATACGTTATCCGTCAGTTCATTTTAGTAATCAAATAACTTTTAGTATTCGATTTACAATTATTAAAGAGTTCAATTTAATTAGCTGTATATTCAATTCAATTGATTACTAACTATATGGTTATATATTGCATTTTAGTGTTTGAGTGTGAATTTTTGGAAGATATGAAAAGATTTTGTCCATGTATGAATAAGTATAATAATATTTATATCTGTGTGTGCGTGTGTGTGTGTGTGGGGGGGGGGGGGGGGGGGGGGGGAGGGGGAGGGGGGGG